>NW_003852638.1:1093713-1136392 GCF_000181295.1 Otolemur garnettii | reverse complement strand
AAAAAAAAACAACCAAAAAAAACCTCAGGGAATGCACTTTCCAGCTGTTTTAAGTCTCAGAGCAGAGCTGAATGTCCTGAAAACTTAAATTCCTCCAGAGAAGATTATTAGTATCAACTGGGAATACTCAGGTTGGCTCCAAACTGGCTAATCTCAGAGAGGCTGATCCAGGAAAAAAATGTCTTCCCGTAATTACCGGAGATTGCAACTGTGGAAAAATAAAAGGCAGGAGAAATGGAGAAGTAGATATTCTGGAAATGTAATCTTGGTTAGGGAGAGAGAAATCATCTGATGCCCAGAAAACAAAAGCTATCTTTCCTCATCCTTGAACATAGTTTAGTCTCGCTCTTCTATCCTGTGAATATCTGAAAATGAGATATATTCTGAATTTGAATAAAATCACCTTTTGTGATTGTTGCCAATGTTGGTTTCTTTAGGGTTTCTATACCTTAGTGCATACTAATTTAAAGTTCTTTACTGTATTCAGGTTTTTGGTGCAAAAATTTTTAACATTACGTATTCTTCTGGTTTAAAAGAAATACATGTTCATTATAGAGAATCTGTAGAGTAAAAGAAAAAAATAAAATCACCTATCATCTTGCCATACCATTAACATTTTACATTCTTTTCAGCCTTTTCCCTCTGCTCATATGGTGACCTCACACCCCGATCAACAGGTTGCCTCTCTTATCTACCCGGAGACCTCCAAACACTGTAGCCACCCTTCCTTTACCATCACTTCACAGAGAAAATACCACAATTCTTAACCATTGGCAATCTGCTCTATTTGGGGAACTGTTGCCTTTGTGGCTGACAAATTCAGGAAGTTTGGAGCAAGGGCAGTCAATGAAGAAGATGCTGGATGGAGGGAGGGTCCCCAGCCCGGAATGTCCCCAGCCCAACAAGCATCTGGTGGTCTAGAACATTCACCATTCCAGGAAATGCAAGTCTCACAGCTATGGTGGATGCTATTCTGGTGAAAGTTTCTCTGGAGGAGGGCTCAGGAGCAAGAAATCCTCCTCCCGGGCATTGTTGCTCAGATGACATAAGGGCCTTCACGTCAGGCACACACCGTGCCTCCATCTAGTCTCTGACCTGAACAACCTCAACTCCAGCCTTGGGCTGGACGCAAACCATCAACCCATCATCTAAACACAACCTCGTCATGCACACCATAAGTAGGGCTCCATAGTAAGGGTGTTGGAGAGGCTGTCCCACAACCTCCCTAAAAATCTGACCATGCAGTGAATAAATACCAAGAATAAAGGGGGGGGGATGCTTTATCCATTTGTCTTTCACATATCACTGACTCCAAGTTTTTGTCACATTGTGGCATCATCCAATCTCTTTTGTTCTCTGTCTTGCCTTCTCAAAGCAGAGATGGCTGAATGGGAGTTATTGTGAATTATCTTTTATTTATCAAGAAACAGTATTGAAAATTATATTGTAATTAAATAGCAACTTTTAGAAACACCAAAAAGCAAGGAATGAGTAAATATCATCATTGGCACTATTGCTTCATTGTTGAATGGTACTTAGCCACAGCTTATTCATGATGATGTAAACAGTGTCTGCTCATGCACCCCTAGCAAAAAAAGTTCCAAACATACATCATATCTTGGCACTATTCTTCTACTCTACAAGTTCTTCTGAAAATATACAAAAATAAAAAAGCACATTAAAATTGACATACAGATACGTGTATATGCATACATACACATAAATATATTCATCACATGCATTTTATGCGTGTATATAAATCCAAGGGTACATTTTTGTATATGTATATAAATATACAAGCTCCCATATTTTCTCTCTGCATCTCAGGGATTATTTCTATATACCCTTTTTTTAAAAAAAAAAAAAAGAAAAGAAAAGAAAACAACTGGCTAAAGAATATACTTTCTACCTTTAAATAGGGTACAACAGAAAGCAGACATTGTTGACACAAATAGAGAAGAGAATAATTTTACCAAGAATACATAAACAGCAGCCAGTACTCATGAATGAACAAATAAAACATGTACGCAATTTATGTACAATGGTTGATTTCATACCTAGCTGCTTTAAATAAGAAAAAAGACAGGGAGAGAAACACTTTTTTGTTCAGGGACATCTTTATGCTTCAAGAAATACGTGGCAGAAGCCATGGAAGGGGTGGACCCAACATTGCTGGGATGAAATTCCTGGCATGAAAGAGTGTGGATGAGGACCTGGTATCATGAGTGAAAAACCACATGAAAGTGTAATGTGAACACCAGATGGCCTGGAAGGGGTAGGGGGACTTCATAGGCTCTAGGAAGAGACAAGACATCTGCAGGATACTGACAGCTCATCATCTTTCTAGAATACTCAGTAGAATGTAAGTTTCAATCTGCATTTGTTCTTTACAAAGTCTTTGGAAGTAATATTGCTTCAAACCAATTCTTCCAAAAGGGATACATGTGTTTTATTTGCTATCCGTTAAAGCCAAAGGGATTTCCATTAGTGACTTCTTTCCTGTGTGGAGAATAGTTATCTCAGGCATTAAAGAACACAGACATCATAGTACATGATGCATGGAGGCTTTGCAGGATAGTGATAGACAACATCAGAAGTGGTCCTTTAAAATAGTTGGGAACAAAGTTGAGAACTTGTATTCAAAATTTTCTGTCCCATACCTTATAATATAAATCTTACTTCTCCAAGCTATTTGCTCCCCATCTTAGGTCCCCACTGAAGCTGTCCACCCTGTACTCCTAAGGTGTTCTTGAAAATTATTCCTGGGAGCATCCCTCCTCCTCCCTGGTTCTACTCTTCTTCATTTCTTCTTTCTTAGAGTCTAGCGAGGATGGCAATCTGCGCTGGGTTTCACCAGCCTTCCAGAGAACGGGGGAGGAATGTCACAGCTCTGTTGATACGCATGAGCTCCGTTAATCTCCTGGGAGTTTTTCTGATATGTTTACACTATGGGCACCTGGAGTGCATTGACTTTCCTTCTTCAAATGATTAAGTTTTCTTTTGTCTTGGTGTCTGTTGCCTCCTCCTCTCTTCCTGCCTTAGGTCAAGATTAAATGAGTTTTCCACCAAGAAAACCAGATGGATCACTGAAGGTTTGAACGCTAACCCATACTATCTTGGTCACTGCTGTTAGGTTTCAGGGTCTCCTTTCACCTCGACCTCGACCCCTGTCTTCTGCAGTTTCATACTCGCAGGAGCTTGCCCCTCCCTGTGCCAATAGCTGCTTCATTGTTCCCCTTCTGTGTTCATGTCCCACATAAAGGATCAAATGTGGAAAACTTTGGCAAAGTTTTCATCAAGCAGATAATGGATATGGGGATTAATTATGTCCATGCAAAGGAAGCATTCTACAAAGATATCTTTTCAGAGGGCATTTAGCTGTTGGTCATGGTTTAGACAGAGGAATAGAGTTACCTGAGTAATCAGTTTCCAGTATAATATGATAGAAGCACTTGGAGAGGTCTTATTTATCTATCACAGTCCTTAGAATATTACCAATGAAGATTTTCCCCCTTTGGGTATCATAGTGATAACATATTTGAGTCTAATATTGGAACCTAGGGACACAAGTGATAGACTATGTAAAGCTTTGAAAATGTTATACTCCAAGAAGTAAATATCCCTATTTTAAAAATATAAACAAATTACTTGAGTGATACCCCTCAAACAAGTACCAGCCATTCTCACTTTTATGTGAATTAATCTTACCATAAAGTCACTTTCAACTAGTTGCAGTTCAGGAAGGGACATTTTTTGAAATGAACAGGAGATAAATATAGAGTGCAGCTTTGTCCCTAGCAAGCTTGTATCCTGGGCAAAGGATGTCTATATGGACATCTGGGTAGCACAAACGTTAGGAAGTCATAAGGTCAGGAGGAAGGATTTGCCAAAACACAGCATACCACGAGTGCATGGGCACTGGTCAGCGCCTTTTCTCTGGTGGACCACATTTTTTGGAAAGCCAGAAAACCAGACATCACCCTGATTCCAAGGTAACTGGGGAGATGTTAAATTTAAAGCCCTCTTTCCTCCCCACCCCCCATCCACAGTCTTAGCCAAAAGCGTCAACCTCTGGAGAGTCTTGGTGCTTTTAGAAACTTCCTGGTTTGAAGAGATGGCTGTGGACAAAAGTGAAAACAAACAATAAAAAAGGAAATCTAAGAGCTCAATTGCTTAGGGAACTAAACAACTAGCCAACACCTCCACAAACCAACAGTAGCCTGTACACTTCTTAAAATCATTTTCTTTTTTCTTTTAGTTTATTTAATAAAATTGAAAATACAATGCAGTTCTGCAAGGCATTTTTCCCCTTCAATTGTGTTACTTACTGCTTTGCTGAAGAGGAAAAAGTCTTTTATACTCTTATCCAAAAAGAGAAGCCAGGGAAGACTAGAAAGGAACATTGTCTTTGGGAATCTTCTCTGTGCCCATTGACATGAAAGAACCAGCCAAAGGATATAGGAGTAGTGGTGGGTAGTCTGGCTGGCCCCATTTCGGACTCTTTCTGGAAAGACTGTTTATTAGATTATGCGGGGCTCTTAAAAATTCAAAGAACTCTCACTTTGACAAAATATTTTTCCATCATCTGGTTAGAATTTCTGGGCCAGTTAGCTCAGACCTATTTCCTTCCCATGTGTTCTGCAAACCATGAGAGGAGAAGGTCATTATTTTGCAGGAGTCGGGAATGAGATGCAATTATGGGGCCTGTGCCCAGAAGAGATGCTATCTTCTCCCAAGCGCAAGGACATAGAAGGCTGGTTGTCTACTCAGGGGCTGGTGATTGAATCTGGCCCAGTCTGTCCGACAAGCGCCTTATCGTTCAGCTCTCCTCATCTGTTTATTTAGAAAGAAACCATTGTGTGATGTGGTTATTCTAACGAGGCCCGCAGAGCAAGTGCTGTCTTTGACATGATGAATTTGCAGTGTGCACACGTGCCTGCACCCGTGAACTCACACACGCACACACATGCACACATGCACAGCCTCAGGGGCCCTCCTGTCTGGTACAAGGGAGAAAGCCTCAGATTGGGGGCTGCATCTCTGAAATTCACGCAGATGGATTTGGAACTAGCCAGGGGATTTGCTCTCCTCAGTCTCTCCCTTAGTATTTTGGGGAACACTTTCTATGCCGAAATCTAGCATGTTAGAATGCTGGAATAACAGCAATTTTTGGTAATTTGCCTGGGTTTGCATTTGTGCTTTCTTTGACCTAATCTGCTTAATTGAGGCCTGAACTCTGGCTGGCTGCCAGCATTCACAGAGCATGTGGGCGACAGCCTGATTGACTTCCATTCCTGTCCCACTCCGTCAGCCTCTCTGCCTGGGGAAAAGTCATGTATTGAACCAACTTGCCTGAAAATAAATAAAAACACGCAATCAATATAGATAGAGAGTAAATGTACCCATCTTCGCACTCATCCCTCATTCTCTGAAAGACTGGAATGTGTTAACAAAGGGTGTCATCTGAAAGGAAATCAATATGGGGTAAAAATTGGCTTTTATTTACCAGAAGAAGGTTCGCTTTGAAAGAAACATTCAGGCACATACTGATATTTCTTCTGAGCAGCTCGCACATTCAAGCAGAGTTCTCCAGTCCCTTGGACTTTACTTAGCTCCAGAAAGGGAGAGGTGTGCACAGTGGATTTTTATACACGACAACATGAAAATAGACCTGTTTTAGCAATGTGTTCAGAAAGAGAATTCATTTTGTTCTGGAAAATGGGGAAGAAATGTTCACAGGAGAGGGCTCTTCTAAGGTGAAATTCTTCCCTGTCAAAAACAAACTGTACATGGAAGGAATATATGTTTACACATATATGTATATACGTATATACATACATATATACACACATATGAAATGAAGATGATGACCAGGGCTGTGTCATGAGGTGTTACAAGTCTTTAGTGAAACAAAAACACATGCATTTATATAAATATATATGTATATATAATACATATGTATTTATATATGTATATAAATGTACATATATAAAAATACCAGGTTTTTTATATATAAAAATATATAGGTACAAATATAAATATATATATTTTATATAAGATTATATAAGAAAATATATGTAAATGTATATATTTTTATATGTACATAGAGAGAGAAAAATTGTTGGTTTTTTAAAATGCTATCTTTGAAATTGTATCTTATTTATTTATTTGTTTATTTGAGCCTCATAGCTCAGCAACCTCAAACTCTTAGGCTTAAGCCATCCTCTTGCCTCAGCCTCCCAAGTAGCTGGGACTACAGGTACCCACCTCCATGTCCAGCTAGTTTTTCTATTTTTAGTAGAGATGGGGATCTTGGTCTTGCTCAGGCTGATCTCCAACTCCTGAACTTAGGAGATACACCTGCCTCAGCCTCCCAGAGTGCTAAGATTATAAGCAGGAGCTACCAGGCCAGGCAAAATTGTATCTCTTTTAAATTGTTGAAGCATTCTGATCAGTTTATAAGAAGTTAGTTAAGACAATAAATTTGTAGCTAATATTTACTATGTATACACATATACCCCTATTGGTCAGGTGTATACCTATTTACTGAGAGAATAGACATAATTTTTCACAGTAGCTATACCCATTAAGTGAAGAAGCTTCTTTATGTTAACTTAAATATTTTATCTTTCAGTAACACTGCTACAGAGGAAACCTGCCTTACTGTTGAATAATATGGCCAGAAACACTGGTGGTCTCTCTGCTGACAATGTCTGCATCTGTGGTTCACACCTGACAGCCCCAGGTATGAACAGTGAACAGTGCAGCACAGCCTGTGGTGGTGGCCCCTAACTTCCCTCATTTAAACCCTGGCTCCACCCTGTCCACAGTGCCTGATCCTATAGCTACTTATGCATTAATTTCCTCTCTTATGAAATGAAGATGATGACCTTGCCTGTCATGGGGTATTACAAGTCTTTAGTGAGACAAAAAACAGTTGTGCCTCTAAAGCTGTGGGTTCTGCATACACAAATTAAACCAACAGGGGGTAGAAAATACTGTTTGCAAAATTAAAAATCAACAATATAGCAATAAAAATAATACACATAAAGACATACAGAGGGTCCAAAAAATGTATACACATTTTAAGAAAGGAGAAAACTGTATTCAAGTTCTAATACCCAAGTCACGTCTGACTTCTGTAATTATAAGAGGTGCTCAACGTGACTTGGGTTCATCTTTTGCTATCAGTATATATTGACTATTTACAACTTTTTCTTTTTTTAGTTTTTATTTATTCATTTTTTTATTAAATCATAGCTGTGAACACTAATGCAGTCATGGGGTACAGTGTGCTGGTTTTATATACAATTTGAAATATTTTCATCAAACTGGTTAACATAGCCTTCATGGCATTTTCTTAGTTATTGTGTTAAGACATTTATATTCTACATTTAGTAAGTTTCACATGTACCCTAGTAAGGGTACCGTAGGTGTGGTCCCACCAATTATCCTCCCTCCACTCATCCTCCCCCCTCTCCTCCCCTCCTTTTCCCTTTCCCTATATTCTTGGGCTATAATTAGTTTCATAGTAGGGCTGAGTATGTTGGATATTTTTTCTTCCATTCTTGAGATACTTTGCTAAGAAGAACATGTTCTAGCTCCATCCATGTAAACCAGAAAGAGGTAAAGTCTCCATCTTTCTTTAAGGCTGTATAATATCCATGGTGTACATATACCACAACTTTAATACAGTTTTTTCCTTTCTTAAAATGGGCATATATTTTTGGCACCTTCTGTCTATAACAGCAATTTACATAACATTTACGTTGTATCAGGTATTACAAGTAATTTAGAGATGATTTAAAGTATGTGAAAGGATGTGAGTAGGCTAAGGAAAATATGCCTTTTTTTAATGTTTAAATTTATATTGTTAATTGACAAATAATAATTACACATGTCTATAGGCTACACAGTGAGGTTTCAATACAATGCATGGTAATCTGATCAATGTCAGCAGCACAACCATCATCTCAAACAGTTATCACTTCTTTGTGATAATGTTCAATATCCTCTTTCTAGCTATTGAAACTGTGTATTATTGTTACCTATAGTTGTGCTTCTGTGGATATATAAGAAGACTAGAACTTATTTCTCTTACCTATCTATAACTTTGCATTTTCTATGCCATTTTAAATAAGAGATGTGAGCATCTGTGGATTTTAGTATCTGCAGCAGTTTTGGAACCAATTCCCATATGTACTGAGGGGTGTTTGTATATACAAAACACATAGCACATTGTACAGAATAAGCATTTAATAAATGCCATCTATTATCATATATGCAGAATAATAAATACTTATACTCACACCACACAACTTAAACAATAGAATTGTGATAGCCTTAGAACTGTTTCACTGTATTTCACTAACCTGAAAGTAAATTAAATTACAGAATACTGTAGAGAAAAAAATAGATTAATACTTTCTTTTTATTTTTTTTTGAGACAGAGTCTCATTATGTCCCCTTGCCTGAGTGCTGTGGCATCACAGCTCAAAGTAACCTCAAACTCTTGGGCTTAAGCAATTCTCTTGCTTCAGCCTCCTGAGTAACTGGGATTACAGGTGTGCGCCACAATGCCTGACTATTTTTTCGTTGCAGTTGTCATTGTTCTTCAGCTGGCCCAGGCCAGGTTTGAAGCCGCCAGTGAATCTGCCAGCCTCAGTGTATGTGGCTGGTGCTGTAACCACTATGCTATAGATGCCGAGCCCCAATACTTTCTTTTCTACTTCTCATATTGACTTTTCTTTCTTGCCCTGTTGCGATTCAACCCTGCTAACTTAAGTGCAGGGAACTTGTAAAGACTAAGCCAAGTGGTCCTTTCCAGTTACTACTGCTGAAGACATATGTGGCATCAATGGGAAAAGCCATAGTGAGACTGTTTAATGAATCACAGCAGATAGATACACACCTATCAGCAGGGCATTCATGCAAATTCAATGAAAACAGGTCATAACTAAAGCTTCTCCATTAGACCCTGAGTTCTGTGAAGATGGCCATATTAAACCTAACACCTACCATAATGCACCACAACACGCTGGGTTTATCCAAGATTTTTGCCATGAATAAGAACAAAATAAATATACCTCCCTGTGGTTGGGGGTACAAATAAGGTCAGCTCGAATTAATGGCACCAAGTTATGTGACCTTTGCTGGCTCACAAACCTTCTATAAATTTCTGTGACTAAGAAATCAAGCCCAAATTGTTTAATTGTGTAGGAAAGGAAAGGCAGTAGGGGAGAGTCTGAGAATGCAAGCAGCAGTGACGCAATATTTGTGTTAGGGAACAGTGCTAGTGCCAGAGAAACTAGGAATGTTGTCCATTAGAACAGTGGTCCCCAGCGTTTTTGGCACCAGGGACCAGTTTCATGGAAAACAATTTTTCCACAGACCAGGGGAGTGTGGTGTGGGGGGCTGTGAGGTGGGAGGCTGGTTTCAGAATGGCTCAAGCCCATGACATTTATTATGCACTCTTTAAAATTATTATTACATTGGAATATGCAATGAAATAATTACACAATTCACCATAATGCAGAATCAGTGGGAACCCACCTCAGCTCCACCTCCAGGCATTCAATCCTCATAAGGAGCGTGCAACCTAGATCCCTCACATGCACAACTCACAGTAGAGTTCCCAGTCCTATGAGAATCTAATGCTGCTGCCAGTCTGACAAGAGGTGATCCTCGGGTAGTGATGGGAGTGATGGAGAGCAGCTGTAAATACAGATGAAGCTTAGCTGGCTCACCTAGTGCTCAGCCACTGCTGTGCAGCTCAGTTCCTAATAGGCCACTGATCAATACTGGTCCATAGCCCAGGGATTGGAGACTGCAGCGTTAGAGCTCTGTGAGAAAGAACCCAGAATGACTAAGAAAAGAATCATAAACTCTCATACCTCCGGGACAGGGGCTATTTTCTTATGAAGTGTTTTTAAAGAAACTCAAGTACACTGTTACCAAAGATTGCATCCAGTTCTATAATATCAAGATATTCCCACCCACTCCATGAAGCCTTTCTTTATCTTCTTGGCTTCTGATAGTCTAGTTCTCCATCTTCCAAATCCCTTGAGCAGTGGTCATCTGTGTGCCTCCATGGTACAGGACAAAGTAGAGTGTAGATTCATTATGTTGTTGTGTAAATGCACCAGCTCCACAATTGGATTGTAATTTTGGTTCAGCCCTGGACTCTGTTTCCTTATAACTGACCGTGACCTGATTCCAAAATAGACACCTTGCCACCTGAGTACTTCATTTGTGGTAGGCTCTATATCAAGTTTTCATGTGTTTTGACCTTTGCTGAGGTGATATTGTTTGGCTAGCATTATCACAGAGTGCTTTAATGCTCTGCAAGAAACTCCCTCAGAAGAACTTTCTTATTCTGTATGTCAGACGAGAGGTTAACATGGGTGGGAATCTCTACAGTTTATGTTTTATGTGTGTAAAGCTAGTAGGCCAAACCAAAAAAAGAAAATAATAAATCTGGATACAAATTAACAAAGAAGCAAACAAATACACAAATAACAAATTTATGGATAAATAAATATACTACAAAGAGACTTGAGAACGCCAAACAAGGATTATTTTAAAAGGCTAATAAATTTGACACATTTTTGATAAGACTGAACAACAAATTGGTTTTAAAACACAGAGGATTAAACTTTCAGCTTCAGCCAAAATGGCATATCAGGAACAGGATGTCAGGATCAACCTGAAACAATAAACAAATAAACAAAACAAAATATATATACAGGAAACAATGGGACACCGCGATGAAAGAGTGATGCCTGAGAGAAAAGGGAAGAAATCATGGAAGGCCCAAGATTACTCCAGGTGTCCAAGAGATTCCAGACTATCACGTGGAGTTTGAGATTGCAATAGCTCTACCCACTGGAGGAATTGAAGCAAAAAATCTGGATAGACCAAGGTGGCTGGAACTTACTAGGCAGCATATAAGAGATGGCAGCTGCACAGAGAGAGAACAGCAGAGATGTGCAGAGGCTTTCCTTTATTTATTCAATAAAGTAGTTATCAGTGTGTGTATGTGAGAAAACCATCCATGGTTGGGTTCCCAAGGCTCGGTGGGAACAATGCTTGGCACTAACACCAGGCTGGCAAACACACTTGTTCCCGCCACCATTGAGTAGGTAAAGTATTTAGAAGGATCTTGTCTCAGCAGTGAGGACAAATAGATCAAACACTTCTCTGGTCCTTTCTAACAAATCTTAAAATCAAGACTTAAAAGGATCAAACAGTCTTCAAGTAATACAACTTCATCCTAGAAAAAGCTCAAGAATATTTAAAAGAATGTAAAAAGCATCTGGCACCCAATGAGGTAAAGTCCACAATCTCTGCCATCCAGTCAAAAATTACCAAGTATTCAAAGCACAGAATAGGAACCATAAGAAAGATAAAAATCAAACAACAAAAGATTAGACATTGCAAAAGGAAGGATTGGTGAGCTTGAAGAGCATACAAGAGAAACTACCTGAAGTAAAATGCAGAATAAAAAATGACTCAAACAAAACAAAACAAAACAAAAAAAGAGAGAGAGAGAGAGAAAGAAAAATAATAAAGAAAGCATCAGTGATGAGTGGGACCACATCAGTTGATCTAATATGCCTGTAATTGAAGTATCCAAAAGAAAGAAAGAAGATAGTGTTTTTTTAAAGAAATAAATTTTTTTCTAAGTAGATAAACAAGGCTATAAACCAACAGACTTGAGAATCTCAATGAATTTAAGGAAAAGGAACATGAGAAAAACCACATTAAGATACACCATAATAAAATTACTCAAAACAGGTGAAAAGAGAAAAATCTTAAAGATTTTTTTTTTCTAGAAAAAACAGAAGCAGGAAGACAATAGAGCAGCCTTCTTAAGTCTGAAAGTAAAAAAAATCAACCTAAAATGTCATACCTAACAAAAAAATTTTCAAAAATAAAAGAAATAGTTTGTCAAGTATTTAGAATCTAAAAAAAATTTCCACCAGCACCTTCAGGCAAAAGGAAAATGATTCTGGATGAAGGAATGAAGAAAGCTAGAAACTATAACCACATTGTTAGGACACATTTTTATTACTATTTGCTATTAAATCTCATTGAAATATCATTGCTTAAATCACATGGGGGTTAAAACATATGTAGAAGTAAAATGTATAACAACAATAGCCTGATTATTGGGCAGAGGAAATCAAGGTATGCTATGATGAAGTTTTAACACTGTAGTAAAGTAATATAATACCTTAGGTGATGAGTTGTGATTACCTAATGTGATAAATTAAAGGTGTATACTATAAACTGTGAAGCAATCCCTAGATTAGAAAACAGTTATAGCTAATAAGCCAACAAAGAAGATAAAATAGAATAAAAAAATACTCAATACAAAGGATAGCAAAAAAAAGGTGATTTTTTTTTTTTTTTCTTTCTAACAAAGGAAAACAGGACAAATAGAAATCAAATACCAATGTGGTGGACTTAAACTTGAATCATATTAATAACCACATTAAATGTAAATGGCCTAAATAGTTTACCAGTTACATACCAATGTGGGGGTCATGGACCTTTGTTTATTTCATGTCCCTGAACACCTTCCCCACCCCGAAACACCGTATTGGCACTTGACTGTTTAAAAAGCAAGGATTGTCAGATTGCATAAAAAAGCAAAATCTAAGTACATGCTACATAAAAGATACAGTAATAAAATATATCACACATATGATGTAATGATAAAAATAGTGTTTTAAACAAAAAGAATGGAAAAAAGATATTCCACGCTAACACTAACCATAACTATAGTTAGAAATACATAAATTCACAATTATAATCAGAGATGTCAACATCTTTCTTTTATTAATTGATAAAGTAGAAAGGAAACCAACAATTATATAAAATATTTGAACAAAACTATCAACTAATTAAAACTATTTGACATTTACAGAAAACTCAACAATAGCAGAAAACATACTCCTTTCAAGTGTGCAGAGAACAATGATGAGATAGACCAGTGATTTTCAACCGGTGTGTCACCACACAACAGTGTACACTGAGAGTATCTTAAATGTGCTGCAGAAATTTTTAAAGATCATTAATTAAATTATTTTTGAAAGAAGTTTAAAGCACAGTAAGAATTTTTTTTTTTACTCTTTTTTTGAGAGAAGTCTCACTATGTCACCCTTGGTAGAGTTCTGTGGTGTCACAGCTCACAGCAACCTCAAACTGTTAGGCTTCAGCAATTCTCTTGCCTCAGCCTCCCAAGTAGCTGCCACAACACCCAGCTATTTTTTGTTGCAGTTGTCATTGTTTAGCTGGCCCCGGCTGAATTCAAAACCACCAGCCTGCTGTATGTGGCTGGCGCCCTACCCATTGAGCTACGGGCACTGCCTTTTTTACTCTTTTTTTGAGCAACATAGTTTAAGTGTGCCATGAAAGTTTAACTACAGGTCCAAGTGTATAGTGAGATTAAAAAAAAAAAAAAGAAAGGCTGAAAAACATGGAGATAGACCGAACTTTCTTTGGGGCCATAAAACAATTCTCGACATACATAAAAGGATTCAAGTCATCACACAAGGTATTATCTCTGACAATGAAATTAAATTTAAAACAAATAACAGAAAGATATTTGGGGAGAAAGAGGATAGAAAAGGAAACAAATTCATATTCTGGTGAGCTTTAAATAATAGTTATTAGAGTAACTTCAACCCAGATTTGAAAATGCGAATAAAAAGCATAAGGTCCTGGAGAAAATAAACTTTAGTTAAATAAATAGACTAAAGATATTGAATCAGTATTTTAAAATAGTTTTCCAAAAGTGTCTCAAATTAAATGGTTTTGCTACACAGTCTGCCAAGTATTCCAGTAAAAACTAATTCCAATACTACATGTATCCCAGCCTGTAGAAAAAGGAAACTTTTTCAACTTATCTTATGAATATTGTATAATCTTTGCACCAACCAGGCAAGGACAGTACAAGAAAGCAAAGGTTGGGGCTAGGGAAACGAACTTCACTAATAGTTATAAAAGACACCATGACCAAGTTCACTCAGAAATGCAAGACTTGGGTTAACACTCAAAACAAAATCAAAGGAAAGGAAAAAATATAGTAACAGAAAACAGATCCATGGTTTAATAGGGCTGGAGCTAGGGTGAGGATTAACTGCAAAGGGGCGTGAGAAAATTTTCTGTGGTGATTGAAAAGTTTTAAAATCTGTTTGCTGTGTTTTTTGCATACATTTACCCAAACTCATTGAACTGTATACTTGAAAAGGGTGACATATTCATACCCAACAGGGACAAAGCACATCATCCAGGTGATGGGCACAATTACAATTTCAGCTCAAACTGTATGAAAGCAACTCATGTAACCTAAACATTTGTATCCGGGTAATGTTCTAAAATTCACAAGGGTGAATTTTATCCCATGTAAATTATACCTCAATAAATCTATTTTTAAAATATCAAAGTAATAACTCTTTATAAGGAAAAATAATATGATCATCTTAGCAAAGATGCAAGAGAGAAAATTTGATAAAATTTCACATTGATTTATAATAAAACATCTTAATAAACTAGGAATAGAAGAATAACTATAGAACATGTACCACAAATGCACCCAACTATGAAAGATTGAAATGAGGTCAAAAACCAAAGACAAGAGTATTGAAAATAATGAAAATCATAAAAAGTGCAGTAAGACAGAGACAAGAAATAAAATCTGCAAAGAGTGTGAAGCCAGAAAGAAAACTGTCACTGTGATGAGTTATGATATGATTGCAAAGAAAATCCAATTGTTTTGAAAACTCTTAGAAATTGTAAGAGATTTTAACAAGGTTTCTGAATACAAATTTAGGTTTTAAAAATCCATTAAATTTTCATACATATGAAGTGGTCAGGAAATAAAATGTATTCATAAAATATCACTTAATACTGTCCAAAATTTTTAAACTTGTAGAAGTGAATCTAAAGAAAGATAGCCAAGACGTCTATGGAGATAATTATAAAACATTATTGAAAGAAGTCATAAATCTGTGAAAAAATACATCATATTTACAGATTGAAATATCTAACACAAGAATTAAAAAAAATCCAAAAATTAAAAAAAATTAGCTTTTTTTTTTTTGCCCATGATAAGTTAATCGAAAAATATATGTGGGAGCACAAATGAATAAGAATATCCAGAACACCTCTAAATAAAAAAAGTAAAAACCTGAGCAGGGAGCTATTTGCCTGGCCAGGTAATAAGAATTACTACAAAACTATATCACTAAGACAGAAGGGTATCATTGGAGGAATAAAAAGGCATATATTTAAAATTTGATTTATTACAATGCTAGCATTATAGTTCAGTGAGAGAAAAATGGGCTTTTTCAATAAATAATGTTAATACAATTGATTCAACACCTGTGGAAGAAGGTTATATCGGATGCTGTGTCAAAACATACACAAAACTCAATTCTAGTTATATTAAAGCCTAATTTTGAAAGACAAAACTATGATAATTTTAGAAGACAATGTAAAGAGAATATCTTCATAATCTTCAAATAGAAAATTATTTGTTAAGCAAAATGTGAGTTTCACAAGTCATAGGAAAAACATTGACATATTAGATAGACCATATTTCAAAGAAGTCTTTTTATCAAAAAGTAACAAGAAATTGGCAAGAAAAGTCAAAAACTGGGGGAAGACATGTGTTGTACATATTAAGGACAAAGATCTAATATCTAGAATTTATAATGAATTTATACAAATCAACAACAGGCAAAAACAGAAAAATGGGAAAAGATATAAAAAGGGCTTTTCACAGAAAAGAAAACATGAATGGCCTATAAATAAATAGACAGTGTCTTATTGCTAAGAGAAATGAACACTAAAATCTAGTGAGATACCATTTCTCACATCCTAGATTGGAAACATTTCAAAAGTTGCACAGTAGTAAGTGTCAGTGAGGCTATAAGCAAGTGAAATTCCCACACAGTATGAGCCAGAATATAACTTGGCTCAAATTGCTTTGAAAATAGTTCCAATGGGACACTCATATAGGGCAAATGAATATACATACAGCAATTCCAGTAAGTGTACATAACAGAGAATATTTTGTACATGTGCATCAGAAGTCAGACTGTGAAGGTTTCAGTAGCTTTATTCAAAATACATAAATTAAAATGCTCTCATATAATGGACTATCATATGAAAATAAAAGTTAATAACCTTCAGCCACACATATCAAATGGATAAGTCTCACAAATGCAATAGTAGGAGAAAAGGACAAGTTGGCAAAGATTTTATCCCTGTGATTTTATTTATATTAGAGTCAAAAAAGTAAAACTAAACAATTTTTTAAAGGAAAGATTGGCACAAAATTTAGACAAGTGGCTGCACCAGGAGGTGGAAGAGGGATTGGATTCAGAAAGAGGCATTTAGGGCAAGAGCTGAAAATGTTTTCTTTAAAGGGCCAGAAAGTATATATTTCTGGCTTTGTGGCTTTCTCTGTTGCAACTACTTAATTCCAGCCTGTAACAAGAAAGCAGCATAGATGTTATGTAAATAAATGGCTATCGCTGTGTCTCAATAAAACATTATTTACAAAACAGTCAGTGGGCTGGATTTGGCCTGTGTGGTCCATACATTTGTCAGCCCCTTATACAACACATTAGTAACGGATTTACAGGTGTTCATCATCATTATTTAAAGAGTACAGACACACGTGTGGGCACACACACACACACACACACACACATATATATATACACATATATATACATTTTTTATTTTTTGAGACTGTCTCACTTTGTCACCTGGTAGAGTGCTGTGATGTCATAGCTCACGGCAACCTTAGACTCCTGGGCTCAAGTGATTCTCTTGCTTCAGCCTCCTCAGCAGCTGGGATTACAGTCACCAGCCACAACGCCCAACTATTTTTAGAGGTAGCGTGTTGGTCTAGCTCAGGCTGGTCTCAAACTCATGAGCTCAGGCATTCCACCCACCTTGGGCTCCCAGAGTGCTGGGATTACAGGCTATATATATTTGTATACATTCACTATGCAGACTATATATATTTCATAGTAAAAAGTTTTTTAAGAATAAGCTATCTATGTATGTGTGTGTATGTGTATGTATGTATGTATATATACCATCAAAGCTGTAGTTGTACAGCACACAAAAACAAACAACAATAACAAACACAACTCAGCTTCCTAAAAGGAGTCCTTTGAAGGTGACCGTAGTGATATTTAGCAATGAAGTATGTGGCACTTTTTCTAGGATGAATTTGCAAATTTGCAAATTAACTCAGATCCTGTATATATATGTATGTGTGATATATATACATATATATATCACACACACATATTTTTTAATTGTGTAAGAAAGCTTAACCAAAGGCCACTACATTGACTTCCTGGGTAAAGCTTGAAAGGTGAAAGACCCCACTGCTTAAGAGTAGAGAAGGTAGAGATTTTCCCAAATATCACCCAGCACCTGGCATGTAATACACATCAATAGATGGTATTGTGATTATTTTCCAGCCATCCTAAATTTTCATAGCCATTTTTTCATTGACTTATTTTGATTCCATACTTTTTGTTTCACCTCTGAGTTGTTACCAGGTTACCAGGAGCACCTATGGGGCACTTTTGAATAATATCTGAAACGGGATTATTTTGGCTCAATTCATGTCTCTATCACATAGTAGTGTGCCATCTTGACCAAATTACTGAAGTTCTCTGGGTCTCAGCCTCTTATCTGTAAAACAGAAATAAGAGTATTTATGTCATGATCGTAATGAGAATTAAGTTAGTACACATACACCCCCTACAACACTGCCAGACACATAGTAAGCTATATGTAAATTTATTCATATTATCACTATTTTCAGCAAATTGATTAAGTTTATTAACCCCATAAATGTTAATATTGTTTCTTGTTATTCTAGAGATAGTCTGCCCTTAGAAATGGAGAAGAATATGACAATTATTTGTGGTGTATTGGGTATTTGGACTTAAAAAATGCAGATGTAACCTTAGAATAATTGAATTGTGCTTTGTTCTCATGAGTTTTACGTCTCTTTTTTGTTCCCTTCATTTCTAATTTTTTCTATTATTGTTCAGTACAAGTATGATAAAAATTATCCACATCTGTTATTTATCTTTCTGTCCTGGGGCAAGGCAAATGTGTATAGCTCCCCTCAAGATAACAGGAACCATATGGAGTCCTTGGAATTACATGTATTATCAGTTTACAAATTCGGACTTTTCCAAAGATTGTCCACAGGCAGTCCAGCGTTCTTGGGTGCAAGAGTTTGCACTGGAATGTTTATATTCAGCAAACATATTGGTGTAAAACATACTTGCAGCTGGTGCCTCATCAGAAGGAGGGGACTTAACTGTGCTTCCCAGTGGTTCTCAAACTTTGCTGCACTTTAAATCACTTCAGAGGCTTTAAAAAAGTGCAATGCTCAGGCTAGGAGCCATACCAGTTAAATTAGAATTTCTGTTGGGTAGAAGCAGTGGCATGGGTACTTTTTTGTTTTTTAAATTCTTCAGCTGATTCCATCTTTTGCATACAAGCAAAAGAGAACCACAAGCTCTTGAGAACCACCAAGAGTTTTAGAATAAGAATACTTTGAATTATTTGGCCACTAAAAGGCAAATACCTAAGGGACCAAATTGCACCCTTATCTGGAGGCAGGAGGCATTTTTTGCCATCCCAATTAGATGATGCATATGTTTGGGTAAAAATTTCATCTTGCTTAAATCTCAATTAGCAGCTCTGAAGTATTATACCAAAATTATCTTTCTTAAAAATAGCAAACACCAATTTGACTAGGTCCCAGAGGATTTAATTTTGCTCTTCAGAGAGAGAGAAGAAACTCAATCCATTCATCCAATTTTCAAGTCAATTGCTATTCATTCAACAAGTTACATAGCTACATCCTGGGCTTAACACAAACTCTGTATTTGTTACCCTTGATCACGTGCAGTTGGCCTTCCAGCAGAGACCAGAAGGTGACACACAAAGTTTGTTCCAGACACCAGCTGGTTCCAATTCAGTGTCCTGGAAGGAGCCTTGTGGGATAGTGGGTCACTTTTCAGAGGACGGTCCCCCTGGATGCTGCTATGAAGACTTTGTTTTGATCTCCTCTGGGCATTTTCACTCTCAAAAGTCTTTATCCATTTATCTGTTCAATAAACATTTAGTTTATTTCTTTACTTTTACTATTGTAAATCATGCTGCAATAAACATGAAATGTGGATATCTCTTTGAGATTCTAGCTCCAATTCTTTTGAGTATAGGAAGTCTGACAATTAAGTTCATGAACTCAGCCTAGAAAAGGTGCTTTGAAGGGTGGACTAGGCTCTGGTGTCAGTGCATAGATTTCAAAGATGAGTTACTTTGAAGGTGATCTTAGTGATATTCAGCAATGAGATATGTAGCATTTTTTCTAGGATGAGTTCATGAACTTAAATGTCCAACTCATTTACCCAGAAGTGGGATTGCTGGATCATATGTTAGTCCAGTTTGTAATGTTGTAAGGAATTGCTATACTGTTTTCCATAATGGCTGCAGCAATTTATATTCCCACTAACAGTGTACAAGAGTTCTCTTTTCTCCACATCCTTGCTAATAGTTATTATATTTCATTTTTTTTATAATAGCCATTCTAACAAATACAAGGTAATTAATATCTCTTTGTGGTTTCAATTTGCATTTCTATTATGATTGGTGATATTGAGCACTTTTCCATAAACTTGTTGACCATTGGTATTTTATTCTTCTTTTGAATAAATGTCTTTTGAGAAATGTCTAGTCAGGTCTTTTGTCCATTTTAAATATTGAGTTATTTGTGGGGTCTTTTGTTTTTCTCTGTTGAACTATAAAACCACCTTGTATGTTTTGGATACTAAGCTTTTATCAGAGCAATTATTTTCTCTCATTCTATAGGTTGCTTTTTCATTTTGTTGATTGTTTCCTTTGCCCTACTAAAGTTTTTTAGTTGGATGTAGTCCCATTTGTCTATTTTTGTCTTTGTTACCTGTACTTTTGGTGTTATATCTAAACAATCAGTGCCAAAGGCAATATTAAGAAGATAGAAATGTATTTGCTTGAATTTTGAACAAAGTGTACATGTACATATTGAAAAATAAATGAAAACCATGAAGAGCCTATAAATGTGTCACATAGAAATATTAAATGTCAGAAGAAAATGTAACACTTTTAGGTGGCTTCTGGGGAGAATAAATATAGTTTATCTATGGGATACTGGCATATTTTCTTCAAAAGTTCATAGCTTTGACTTGTAAAACTACGTGTATATATTTTTATAGCAAAAGAAAAAATTAAAAACCTTCTTTAAGAAATCAGAAGGAAAAAGAAGTACAGATCCACTGGGGAAAAAAGCTATAGATTCCAGCAGAAGACAAAAACAAAGCAGAGGGATAGGAAATAATCAAAGATATGGTACAAAAAAAGTTTATTGAACCGAAGAAGTATTTGTGTTATTACAGCAAATGGCCTTACTGAATATAAGGCAAAATAAATAAATAAGGACAGACTTTGTTCCAAAGGTACTAGATATCAGGCTGACCAAAGATTCTCCCCCACGATAGTAATTCATAGCTGCTGCTTTTTTCTACTTTCCATCTCAGTACCAGCAATGTCTTAATGGCCAGAACTTAAGTTCTGGGCACTTTGCTTATGGTTTACATGCGGCTTTTCATCAAATCCTCAGGTTAGTACAGTGAGATGAGAATCAATATCAGAAATTTTAAACAATTTACCCAGGGAATCAAAGCCAAGAGCTGAATAGATATATTCTAACTAGATAGTCAGCACTCCTAACTATTTTTTTAAATTAAATCATAGCTGTGTTCATTAATGCAGTTCTCAGGTACAGTGTGCTAGTTTTATATAATACTCTGAACTATTGAACTCCATAAAATAAGAAAATAAGGCAGCAGTTCTCAACCCTCGGTGCACATTAGAATCTCCTAAAAAGCTTTTAAAAATTCTGATGCCCAAGTTACACTCATAGATAATCTGACTTAATCAGTCTGAGGAAAGGGGCTGCATGTTAGATTTGTCTAATAATATTAGATTCTAATGTGAAGCCAGATTTGTGAGCTACTACATAAGAGCAAAACTTATGCAGTTTGATGATTTAAAAAAATATATATATCCTAAGCAGACCTAGAACTAAGATAATGTGAATGAGGCTCTTAGGAGCAAAATTGTAAGGAATAACAGAAAATTCAATAATCAAGAGAAACAATATTTAATGAAATTTAAAAAAAAAACAAGGTTAAATATAAATTAACAAATGATTACACGCCATACAAATAGCACCATTTTAAATTGTAGGTATCTGATGCTGCATTTGTGTGACTTATCTCACTCTGATCTTGCCCTGTCAGATACTATCTTTATTTTAAATGTTCAGATTTTGTACACCATGGATTTCTTGTATTCTTTTTTATTTTAAAAAAATATTGCACTAAAATATTTTACCTTTTGATTTCTCAGGTGTTTTTGTTTGTTTATTTGGTTTGGGGTATGAGAAATAGGGAAAAGTACATCTACTCCATCTTTCTGAGTGTTGGAAGAATTTCATATCGAACCAATCAGTCAATTTTCCTAAGTGAAGGCAACTGAAAGTTATTCTCAGGAATAAATGCTTGAGAAAGAATTTTATTTCTTTCCTTCAAAACTTGCCAAATGAAATATC
This sequence comes from Otolemur garnettii, assembly GCF_000181295.1. Lineage (NCBI taxonomy): Eukaryota > Metazoa > Chordata > Mammalia > Primates > Galagidae > Otolemur > Otolemur garnettii. Next base: position 1,114,683 of record NW_003852638.1, on the reverse strand, counting down.
AGAACATATCAAATAATAAGGAAGACATAGTATTTTCTTTAAACGTGAATACTAAAATTGGCGAAATTCACATAACATAAAATTAGCCATTTTAAAGTGAACAATTCAGTGATATTTAGTATATTCGCAATGTTGTACAGTATTTCATCACCCCAAAAGGAAACCCCATACCTATTAAGCACTTGCTCCCTAGTCCCCCTTCTCCCACTGCCTGGTAAACACCAGCCTGAGTTCTATCTCTGTGGATTTACTTGTTCTGGACATTCGACATAAATGGAATTATATTATACTTCTTGTTTCTGACTTTATTGTTTAGCTAATGTTTTCAAGTTTCATCCATGTTGACGTAAAAATCAGAATATTATGTTTTATGAGTAATATTTCATTATATGTAGATACTATATTTTGTTTATCCACTCATGCCTTGCTAGACAATTGGACTGTTTGTACTCTATCAGCATTGTGAATACTGCTGCAATGAACATGTGAGTACATGTATTTGTCTGAGTCCTTGTTTTCAAACTCAGAAGAACACACCGGTATCTTGATTTAACAATGTATCCTTAGATATGACACCAAAAACACAAGGAAAAAAAAATGGTAAATTAGACTTAACCAAAATAAAATCATTGTACATCAAAGGACATTATGAAGAAAATGAAAAGACAACTTATAGAATAGAAGAAAAATTTTGCAAATTATGTATTTGATAAGAGTCTAATATGCAGAGTATATAAAGAACTCTTACTCAACAACAGAAAGACAAACCGGTGTTTTATATGGCAAATGACTTGAATAGGCATTTATCCCAAATAAGTTATTCAAATGACCAACAAGTACTTGAAAAGATGTGTTAGTTACTAAGGAAATGCAAATTGAAATCACACTAAGGCACCACTTCACGTCCACTAGGATGGTTGTTATTAAACAAAAAAAGGGAAAATAAGTGTTGATGAGGATGTAGAGAAATTGGAATCCTCACGTATTGCTGGTAGAAATGTAAAATGGTTCAGCCACTTTGGAAAATAGTTCTACAATCCCTCAAAAAATTAAAGAGAGAATTATTATATGATCCAGGAATTTCACTCTTAGTCATATAGCAAAGAGAACTGTGTGTGCTACAATTTTAATCATGATAATATTATAGGTACACTTTTTAGGTAAAATTTAACTGTTAATAAACACATAGGGTTAGAGAAAGAAAATTACAACAAACAGACAACAGAAACAGAGGATACATAGAAAGTAACCCAGCAAATTATCTCTTAGGAAAATAAATGTAAATGGGCTAAACACCCCATTTAAAAAAAAAAAAAAGAACAAATAAGTTTCTCAGAGTGAATCAATCTAAATAATTCAACTACATGTTTGTTTTCATAAAAGATGCACCAAAACAAAGTGAATAGTGATTTATAAATTGACAATGAAGGGATGAGCAAAGATGTTTTAGACGAAGGTATTTTGTTTTATTTTTGTTCTTTTAAATTACTAAATAGCCTATACACTTGATAAATGACCAGGGAGAAAACACCTACTAACTGAGGAGGCAATTTCAAAGAACTTTAAAATTACAGGAAGAATCGGAAACAGCCTTCTCATTGCTTTATTTACTGATCCCCTCAATCCTGGACCAACTAAAAACACTCTGACAATTACTCTATGCAAGATTATAGACACTACACAGAATCAGATATGACTAAAATAATTTGCAAGTGATAGCAAAAAGATCTCAGTTCTTTGTTTCTTGCATAGTTTGGCTTCATTCATTCATTCAACCAAGAAATACCATCTTGATGCCAGCCACTATACTGAGCACTGGGAATTTCAGCAGTGAATGAGAAGACCAGATCTGACCATCATAGAGTTTACATTTTGGTCAAAAGATATATGCAATTAAGAGGAAAACCTAAGAATAAATATAATAATTTCAGATAACAATAGTGCTAATAAGAAAATAAAACAGAATAATGAGTTGGAAATTGCCTCCAGAAGGTTACTTAACTTGAGTGGTAAGAGAAGACCTCACTGCACAGACATTTAAGCTGAGATCTGAATGTAAAAATTGGACATCTATACAGAGATCTGAGGGACAGAACAGGGAAGAGAGTAGGTGAAAAGGTACTGGGACAGGAAGAGCCTGCTGAGGTAGAGGGATAGCTAGTGGTCTCTGCTATCGTTGACCTCTCTGACCAGTAAGTATCCATATCACATAAAGCATCTCTTCTCACATAAGGAACAAACTCACCTCTCTTCAATAAAGATATCCAAACACACTATGCATTCACTACATCCAACTCTAAGTACATGATTTCCAGATGAGGTATAATTCTGTCCATCAGCTCCAGTCATGGTTGAATAATCTATAAACTAGATCCTGAAGTATTTGCTCCCCCATGTATTCTATTCACATAGAAATGCAATAATGGAGCAAAGATGGGATAACTAGCACGGGGACTCAGGAAGAGAAAACAAGGGAAACACACAGCAGTCACTGGCCCATAGTGATGATGGAATCCTGTGTCGTGGGGATTACAAATGCATCTCCCATCACCCAACAGTGATTCTGCCCTCAGGAAGGAACTCCATTTGTTTTTCTCCATAGCTCCTGGAAGTTCTTCCCTGTTTGTTTCCCTCCATGGATACATCTGAATTGTAGAAAATGGGAGGAATCCCCTCCTTGAGAACTGTAACATTTTCAATTGCTTCCTACTGGTGTGAGTTTCAAGAGTTGTTTTACAGCTCAAACCAGAGCTTTTCCAGTCCAGGCTTAAGATTTCTTTGATAATAAAATTTCATCAAACACTTAACTTTGTTTTTAACTTCTTTGTAACAGACTCGGTCAATATGTGTTCTGTCTTGTAAGTTATCACAGGCAGCAATTTTACCGAATGTCTTATTATTGGATAATATAGGTCTCAATCTTTCTACTTTGATTTGTTTATTTCTTCTCCACCTAGTTTTTTAACAAGTCCATACCACTTTGTATCACAGCAACATCCTCTTTCTAGGTACCAGTTTCTGTGTTAGGTATGGCCAGCCAAATTACAAGAAGAGGTGGTTGTGTCAACATAGATGAAAGAGGATAGTGGCTTAGACTAGAATTTTAGCAATAGAAATCACAGGGTGTGGTCACTTCCAGATATATCTTAGAGATAGAATCAATAGGACAAGTTGACCCATGGATATAGGGCCTAGGAAAATAGACAAAAATATCTCCCTCACATCTGCATAATTGGCTGAGTGGGGTGAATGGGGGGGGGCGCTATCATTTTCTGAAATTGAAACATCTGACATTTGACCCGTGTGAGAAGAGAAAGACAAAAAGAACCTGACCAAACAAGAATTTATAGGAAGAATAAAGGAAAAAGAAGAAACAAGAGCAGAAATGAAATGATCTCAGCCCATTGGAGTAAAACAAAACAGGTCAGTGTGGCTAGTAGAGAGCTGGAGGTTATCTTACCACTGGGGGGGGATCACTTTGATTTGCCATCATTAAACCTATAAGAACTAATTAATGTACCTGTAAGCCCAAAACATCATGAGAGTGTATCAATTTTAAAACTTGCTGAAATTGTGGGGGTTGGGTGGGGGGAGCAGTGGCTTATGTCTATAATTCTAGCACTCTGGGAGACCCAAGAGGGGAGGATGCTTGATCTCAAGAGTTTGAAACCTGCCTGAGCTAAAGCAAGAAGCATCCTCTACTAAAAATAGAAAAAATTAGCTGGGTGTTGTGATAGCCTATAATCCCAGCTACTCAGGAGGCTGAGGCAGTAGGATCACTTGAACCCAGAAGTTTGAGGTTGCTGTGAGCTAGGCTGACACTATGGCTCTCTAGCCTGGGTGACAGAATAAGACTCTGTCTCAAGAAAACCAAACCAAAACAAACAAACATACAAAAACTTGTTGAAACTGATTTATAATATAAAACCATTTACTTGGAAATTAAATGATTTTAAATTACTTTCTGAATTCTTTAAATTATTTTCTAAATCATTGTGGGTATAGTTAGTTCTCATATTCTCAAATAAGATAGGTATATGCTTTGAAAAAGACCCCAAAAGTAGAAATCTACTAGAAATAGATTCTTCATTAAGTAATTAAAGTCTTCATGTAATTAACAATTGATAACATTAAAATTTAATATTTGAATCTAAAAGTAAGCAAAGTCTTAACTCATTTTACCTCTCATATTTCAGTTTTAGTCAGTCCTCAGCTGAGTTAAAATACTTAATTGTTGGAATTGTGGGATAAAAAAGCTTTGCAGAGCCAGTGGAGTGCTAAAAATTACATACTACTGGGCCTAAAGGTATAGAACCAGGCAGAGGCTGGATAAAGAAGGTCTTAAGATCAAATCTGGTCTTGGGAGAATCTCATTGGCATGAATTACAGCCACCAAATCTTTGTGTCACATGTTTCACTGTGTTAGTGCAGATACTGCCTAAGTAGGTTTCTGCCTACTAAATTATTTTTGGCATGAATGCCCACTTTCACATGCTAAATAAATATGACCAGACTTCTCCCCTTCTCTTTGAATATAATGTTTCCCCAGTTCAATGTAGACAATCACAATATTCTGTATTCATAGAAAACCTTTTATTCATGAGATTTCAAGTATGCACTTCGGCAGAATAAACAGCTCTAATAAGTTTCCCAGGTCCCTGACGTCCCAATTGCATTGGAACTTGCAGTTTTCCTGGGGGTCTGGCTCAATCCAGATGCCATTCTGATTTTTTCTCCCCCACCCCCCCATACCTCCTTCATATTAGAAATATACTAAAGAAGCACTCACCACACACTTTCTTCTGAGAAGTCATTTCCTTGACATTGGGCTTTCATGGAGGGAGGGTATCTCCCATTTGAAGCCCTTTGTTATTCTTCTTCCCACCTCCCCTACCTCATGCCCAACCCCTGCCCTTACCAAACTCTCCTTTTCAACCCCCATTTTACCATATTCAAATCTTTACCACAGCTTGGTTATTAGCATTATGAGCTTTGGTATTAGAAAGATCTGGATGTAAATTCTATTTCCTCTACTAAGTAGGTGTGGGCACGTGGGTCTCAGATGCTCATCTCTAAATCAGGCTTAACAGTTAGACTGACCACAAAGAGTTGTCGTAAAGATCATAAAAGACAGTGGGTGAAAAGTACTTAGAACAGTACCTGGGGCATGGGAGCCATTAGTAGTAGTAATATACTGGTTTCATCATTACTATATCAGCAGTATTATAGTAATTACGATAGTTTTTGGAATGAAAAAATTATGGAGTTGATTCTCCATATTTGTGGGTTCCATATCCCACAGACCCAATCAACTGTGGGTTGAAAACATTTAGAGGAAAAAAAATGGCACCTGTACTGAACATGTACAGACTTTTTTCCTTTATTCCCTATAAACACAGTATAACAACTATTTACATAGTATTAATGTTGTATTAGGTATTATAAATAATCTAGAGATGATTTAAAATATATAGGAGGATGTCCACAGGCTCTATGCAAATACTTAGTACTTGCATAGAGGGACTTAAGCATCAACAGATTTTAGTATCTACAAGAAGTCCTGAACCCTATCCCCCACGACACTGAGAAAGAACTATACTGGTTCACCTGTCTCTGTCTCCTGGGTTGTCTCTAAGACCTGTAATGCCAGTCCCCTCCCTTGCTTTCCCAGGACCTACCATAGGACTTTAATAAAAGTTGGTTTGGATTTATGAACGAACTACTTTTTGCTCACAGCTAGTATTTTCAGTCTTTAGTTTTATACTTTCTAGATAATTTATAACCCCCAAATAATCAACAAATTGACAGTTTATATCCAATTACAATTTCCTTTCCCTGCAATTTGTTCCAACAACCAACAACACTAAAAAATTTAAAATTCAACTCAGGCTAAAAAGGTAAGTCAAACAGGCTCACAGCCAAGGAAGCAGAAAGGAACAATTTGGAAGCCATAAGTAAAGTCATCCAACCCTTAGTAATGAGCACTGTCTGTTTAAGACTGTTTATTTTTTGTCTGAGCTGTAACATCTTGAAGATCAATTAATTTTGTAATATTATTTGTATTGATTCATAAGATTTCATGAAATCTCAATGAGATGCCATTTAAAGGCCCTCAGCAGGTATAAGTCAATGTTTGAATTTCCTCTGTAACAACTTACACAAATGCTTAAAGGAAGCTCCTATTTTATAAGGACCTCACTGCTTCCCTAGAGAGCCAACATAGTGTATTAACAAATGTAAGCTACGTGATTGCCAAATGTTTACTAAAATGCAGGCATTTGCTAAGTGCTTTACTGATGCTATTCTAATTCTTCAAACAGTTCTGAGAAGCAGATACCAGAATCAGTTAGTAATGCTTTTCTTTCAGGTAACAAAATATTTTATTTAGATAGCTTAAACATTAATTATCTAATAAGACAAGAAATATGAAGATGGGCAATGAAGGGCTTATGAATTCAGCAATTCCACAAGATCCCCAAGGATCCAGACTCTCCCTAGCCATTCCTTTTACCATCATTAGCACATTCATTTCTATCCCTGTGCTTATAATCTCATGGGTTCAAAATGGCGGCCCATCTCTAGGCATCACATCTACTTACCACCAACAACCCAAGCAGGAAGCAGAAATCAAAACCCTTTCTTTTCTTGGGGGTCGGTCTTTACACTTTCATTTCCATTTCTTTGACCAAAGTGGTTGTTTTTTGTGTTTACCGCAGACCACTCATTGTTAAATATTGTTACATCTGGTTATTATATCAGCCAGGATTTGCCCACTGGGTCTGAACTTTCTCTCAAGTCATAAGATCTCTGCTACCTACCTAGGTGCAAAATCTAGGTCCTATTTGCAAAGAAGGTACTAAGTGGCTGTTTGGTTAGAGATAAACTATATCATCATTATTAGCACCAATTTATAGATAAGAAAATAGAGACTCAGAGAAGTTAGATAATATCTTCAGCACTACACAGCTTATAAGTGGAATACAAGATTTCAGTCTTCGATGCCACTACCAAATTAAGCAGTTCTTAAGGTATCTGAGGCTTGCAAAAAAAGAGGGAAACCCCTAAAGCTTGCCTCGGGGTCAGCACCTCCATGAGGAAGCAGATTAAAGAAGGGTGAAGAGAAAAGGGAAAAATATTTTTAGATGCCTGCTATACACCAGGCAGTGTGTTATTTACATTTTCTCAATAAGATTAAGAGCAAGGGCACAGAAAGATGAGTAACTAGCCCAAGATCATACAGTTTGCTAGTGTGGGGTAGTGACTGGAGACCAGGCATTGTCATTCCATCATCCAGACCCTGTCATTTCACTTCCATAGCCCTTGTCCTTTCATGTAAGAAGACAAAATGGAGTGTCTGGAATCAAAACTTATGCCATGAGCTGGTAAGTCCAATATCGGGCCATGGGATTGCTGAGAGAAAGGAAGCAGAGTCGATGAGACTGCTCAAGAATCCCATCGTTTCTCTAGATGCCTGATCTTATGTCTTCAGATTAGATGGAACGTCCTGCTGCCCATTGAACTGGACCCTCAGAAATGACTCTGCCTCTGACAGTTTCCCACAAATCTGTCACAATCCAAATTCTTACTTATTTAAAAAGAGCCATACATTTACAGCCACATGAACACCGTGGAAGCTGTGGGTGTTTGGGGCCCAGGACAGTGTTCTAAATCACTGAAGCCACCCTCGTTTTCTATCCTGACAGTCTGCCTCTGAGATGGAATCCAGATTCGAGTGGAAATTCATTTTGAGCTGAGGCATGTTAATATTTACCTCTGCCATATCTAATTTTCTGTGTGGGAATTCTCTGTGAGGAGGGATAATATGTTATAAGAAGTACAAAAGAGTGAACATCAAAGTTTCTCTCTAGAAATTTCTATTGGGAATACACATGAAGTTTTGTGGCTAAGTAAAGCGTCAGTGGCAGGCAGCCTTGGTTTGATGCTCGCTTTGATGAGTAGTGGCTTAAAACTCTCAACCTCTTTAACCTATTTAGCTTATCTACTTATTCCTCTTCTTCCCCTATGCTCCTTGTCTACTCACTTGGATCAGGACTGACAGGCTGCCTGCTGCAAGGCCAGGCCTCTGATGCCCAGCCTCAGAGGGAAGCAAAGCCAGGAAAACCGAAGGCGCCTGTAACATTTGGTAGTCATCAGATTTGAGCCCTGGATGTCATAGGTCAGACTCTGCCATTACAGCAAAGGGAAGCCAGTTGCCTACAAGTGGAAAAACTGTCTGGCAATTAAGCAAATTTATAGATATTTCTAAAACTGCTTGGGGGCTGAATCGGGGGGGGAGGAGGCTGTAGAGGTAAGGATGTGTATTTTATCAAAAGCTCAAATAAATCCGAAACCAATTAGAATCCCTGCTCAGAGGTATAAAGAGACAGGAAACAATGAAAAGATGGAACAAAATATTTTTCATGATTGTTTTATTTTTTTCCAGCTGGGGCAGCAGGCCCTCTGCTTCTTTTCTCCATCTTCTGGGGCTATCTCCGGGGTCAGAGGAAGAATCTTCCTCCTATCGCTTGTTTTTGCCCATAGTCTCAAACGGAGAGATCTGGGAGCCTTTGTATTTTCACCCACTTGGATGGTGCCTCAATCTCTAATCCAGAAAGCAGATGTTTTTAACTCAGCCTTGGAAATGAAGGCCGTTCCATTATTTATTCCTCCCCTTATTTCTGTAGACATTGTTGCACAATTTGAAGAGGTGGCCCTACACGGTGAATATTTCTATTCAGGATTTTACTTTGGCTTTGTTTTTTTCTTCTTTGCATAGATTTCTAACTTAATAAGGAATGACTGGATACTGTAAGTTTTGGCACAAACAGCAAAGAGGAAAAAAGTGGGGGAGAAGGGAGTTCTTTTCCAAGACCAAATTGTTTGCACTCTTTGTCTTGATGGTGCCACCTGACCCCCCTGGGAAGGATTGGGTTTCTCCCCTCACATCCATCACGCCTACAGAGGGCCATGTCAAGAGCCCGGCTGGGCCTCCCTTGCCCATCTCTGGCTGATTATTCATCGCATTGTGTTCTGAAGGCACACAGGCCGTGATGGAAAAGGTGCATTCCTGCCCAGCAGCTCAGGACACTGACCCTTTTGTGAGCTGACTTTCCTCTCTTGTTCCAGTATCTATGACCTCCCATCACCATTCAGAGCCGTTTCAAGTGAGAGCTTGCAAGGTATCACTTTTCTGAAAATTTTGGCTCATAACCATGGGCATTCAGATATGAGTAAAGGGATATGTGGTAATGAAGCCAAACATAACAATTAATACGTCAGGATTCCAAAGTGCAGTTTGCAATGCCTGCTCACGTTGCAGCTGATGTCAGAGCATGCATGTCGTTAATCTAACATAAGAGCACAGTCATGGCTTCAAACCTGGGCCCTGCACGTATGAAAATGCCACAAGTTCATTTGATTTTTTGTTTGAGGTCATCGTCGACCATCTTGAAAGTGTTCCAGACTGATTTATGTCCTCTTGAAGAATCCTCTCATCTATGGAAGGTGGATTTAGATATATCCACAAGGGAGTAGAGGTTTAGCTGATTAGAACTAGAGTTGTTAAGCAGCCCCAGGAGTTCCCCATCAGGCGCCAAGGCCAGAATTTCTTGGTGCTGTTTAGGTGAAACATTTGAAAGGAATGGAGAAATGAACCACACTATTTCACCTCTGAAATTTTATTTTTCCCCCGAAATAAATGAAGGCATTCTTTGCTGTCATACATATTGAGAGTAACTAGATTGCCTTTTGCACCTTACCTCTGTAGTCCCCAACCCCTAGGCCACAGACAGGGACTGGTCTGTGGCCTGTTAGGAACCAGGCTGCACAGCAGGAGGTGAGCAGTGGGCAAGTGAAGGAAGCTTTGTCTGCATTTACAGTGCTGCCTATCACTCCCATCACTGCTTAGCCTCCACCTCCTGTCAGAAAAGCAGCAGCATTAGATTCCCGTAGGAGTGAGAACCCTACTGTAAACAGCACAGGCAAGGGCTCTAGGCTGTGTGCTCCTCAAGGAGAATCTAATGCTGGGGGATCAAAGGTGGACATATGATGAGCTTGAATCATCCCCAAATATACCCCCCCAACTTATCCATGGAAAAATTATGTTCTAGGAAACCTGTTCCTGGCGCCAAAAAGTGTTAGGGATTGCTGCCTTACCCTAGCTAATGAAGCCAGTTCTAAAATTTATATTGTACACTGGCAGCAGCATACCAGGGAGTTCAAGTTCAAATTCGAATGCTAGTAGGGCCACAGAACAGTATAGAGAAGACGTGAGACAGTACAGTGGCAAGGGACACTCAGTACTGTTGCTTCCCCAGAAATGCAAGTATCGCAAGGTTTTCTGATTTTATTTTTCAAGAAAATTCAGAAACCCTGATATTTAGGAGAATCTTTAATTGTTGGCCACTAATTCAATTTTTTAAAATCCTATGTGCAAGTGTCAGAGTCCCACTGCTGAATTAGGCCCATATATTAGTGTTTAAGCTTTGTAACACACTAGAACTTGGGGACTTGTCTCTGCCACCCAATGTGGGGCTCTGTGAATCAGGACTTATAGTGGCCTTCCCCCCATGGCAGCTGGAGAGTGTGTCACCCAGTCCTTCTGGAAGCCACAAGCTGCTCGCTTACCCATGTGCATCCTAAGGTCCTTTGTCACTGTCAACACACACTGGGGTTGATTTGGTGACACAGGTCTTTGTCTTGTATGGCTGCTATGATAAATTACGACAAACTTAGTGGCTTAAAGTAACACAAATTTGTTACTCAATGGTTTCATAGGTTGAAATTCTAACACAGTTCTCACTGCGCTAACATTAATGAGTGAGCAGAGCTGTGTTCCTTTCAAGAGACTCTAGGGCAGTGGTTCTCAACCTTCTTAATGCCATGAGCCTTTAATATAGTTCCTGTGGGTCACTACCCACAGGTTGAGAACCACTGTTCTAGGGGATGACCCACATCTTTTCACCTTTTCCAGCTCCTGGCCCCTTCCTTTACTTCCAAGACCAGCAATGAAGTGGGTGGGCGATGGGGGGAGTTCTTGGATGCCCAGGGGCATTAATCTGACTATGCCTCATCATCACATCTCCTCTGACTCTGGTCTTTCTGCCTCTTCTCTTTGTACTTTAAAGGCTACTTCCGATTACACTGGGCCCACCTGGACTGTCTCCCTACTTCAAGGTATGCTGATTCACAACCTTCATGTCCTTTTACTATGTCACAGATTCCAGAAACCAGATGTGGACAATTGAGTGAGGCTGTGATTCTGCCTACCACACCAAGGAAGGTCCATTGACTGTGGATGGGAGGAGCTGAGGTTAAAGCTAGGAAGGCCCTGGTTTTAACCTAAAGGAATATATTTTCCATTGACTCTTTGGGAACTGCACCTTCCCCCAATTAATGACAGCAAATTCCTGGAGATTTATAGCCTGGTTGCTTACCTAACGTGAGGGCTACAGAGGACTTTGCTTCTTGTTACCATTTTTCCTCTCGTTGAGTTTGGAAACTGCTGACTGCCAGATAGCACTCAAACCTGAGTGCAAACAGCTACAAATGGGGCAGGGAGCCCACCAAAGCATGAACCTAGGAGCAAGTGTCTGGTTTTCTAGCATGTGAACAATGCTCTTACTTACTGTTTATGATTTCTGTAGGTCATATCATTGCAACATAATATACATTCAGTTATTTTTGCACTTGAACCATAGGAAGTTTCTTTAATGGTACTTCTCTTCCCTAACCTTCGGAGGCTCATGCTGTCCTCCCCACTCAGCCACTCCTTAGCTCCTTTTCTGAAAAAGACAGAAAGATTTAGCAAAAGATAGCAAATGGAATTTCCCATATAGGCACCTGATCCCTAAAACCAAGGACATTGTTTTGTTTCTTTTCTTTGCTTTTTTTCCTTTGGAATTTACTAAACCTTTATTGAATGATGTCATGGTCTGTAAGACTGTGTTAGGACTGGGATGGACAGATGAATGGAAAATTCCAAAATAAATAAAATGTTCTCTTCCCCTCACTCCCTTTTCAAGTGTTCAACTGAGTAAATTCAATAACAGAGGAGAAAGGATGGGTGGTGTCAGAAAGCAGGGAATGCTGTGTGCGGGCTAAGAATAGATTTAATGAGCTTCAAGATGCCAATGGAAAAGTAGCTATGGCAATCTATTTTTCTGCCCCTAAATACCTTTCAAGTGCTATGATGGAAAGGAAAGAATATTCCAACTTGGGTGCAAAAATTGAAAGTAACACAAGATGTTAGGTTAGAGTCAAGTGTGAATAAGGGGGCTACTGAGAATGGGGGTCCTTAGATTCCATCCCCTTTCTTGTGGTGTGTGGCCAATGCTGTCATTAGAACTTTTTTTACAGTCATAAGTATGTGCCAACTTATGAAATTCAAGAGACAAAAATAAAACCACAAAATTATGAATATTGGTTATTGATCTTGCATATAGATCTTTGTATTGCAGTTGTTTTAAAAGAAGCCTGTCTTCTCCTGTAGGCTGAGATTTTATTTTTTTTGTTTGTTCTTCAAGACAGAGTCTCATTATGTTGCCCTAGGTAGAGTGCTGTGGTGTCACAGCTCACAGCAACCTCAAACTCTGGGGCTTAAGCGAGTCTCTTACCTCAGCCTCCCAAGTAGCTGGAACTACAGGCGCCCACCACAACGCCTGGCTATTTTTTTGTTGCAGTTGTCATTGTTGTTTAGCTGGCCTGGGCCAGGTTCGAACCCACTAGCCTCGGGGCACGTGGCCAGTGCTATAACCACTAACCTGCAGGTAACAAGCCTAGGCTGAGATGGTGAGGAAGAGATGGATTCTGATATACATTGCACTTACAAACTTGCATTATACTTGGCACCTGGTGGGTGCTTAATAAAAATGTGATTTGGATTTTTGTCCTGAGCTGCTCTGAGTTCCATTCTTCCACCAGCTCATGATATCAGACGAACATGGTGTGAGGCAGGACTTCGACCCCTATGAATTTACCCCCTTGCATTATGTCTGAGATCTTGTTATACAATTAAGTTTGATAATCAGCTGGCTGTAAAAAAGGGAGATTATCCTGGGTTATTGGGGTAGACCTGGTGCTATCACAGGGTCCCTAAGGGCAGAGGAAAAAGGTAGACACAGATAGCAGAAGACTTGGAAGAGAGGTGCAGCATGAGAGAGTCTGCACCATCTGGTGTTGACCTGTAAGGACCAAGTGCAAGGAAGGGACAGAGGCCTCTGGGAGCTAAAAGTGAATCCAGCTGGCACCCCTCAGTCCTATAACAGCTAAAATGAGCTCGGAAGTGGGTTCTCCCCCAAAGCCTCCAGAAGGAACAGTCTTGCTGACACTTTGGTTCTAGTTTGGTAAGACTCCGTCAAGATTCTGACCATAATAAAACTTTTTATTATGTTAAACAACAAAGTTTGTAATAATTTGTTACAACAGCAATAGATGACTAGTCCATTTGTAGGTTCCCCCAAATCCTTCTCATAACAACTACAAACTTGTCTTTCCAAAGAGAAGGGTCCCTGCCTCCTCCCAACCAAAGAGCACCTGCTATCCACTCCTTTGGTATTTGCAGCCTAAGACTCAGAATAATCTTGGCTCCATATTCTAGTGGGTGTCTAATCTGACACAGTTGACTGTAAATTCCTTGAAAGTTGGGACAAGTTATTATTCATCTTTATCTATTTCTACATAAAGCTTAGGAAAAATCCATGCATTTCTGTCAAGGAGGTGTCCAAAATCCATTAGAGAGAGAGATGGGAGCAACCTTGATAAGGGTAGTTGTTTTTCAAGCCAGGGTGTACAGCAGGAAATCTCAGAATTAGGCGAAAGTTCTCAGCTCCACTCCACCAGGAAGGGCACTGAAGGAGAAATAAGTCAAGCAGAACAGCTACCAGGAAGCCAGGTATCTGGAGTAAGGAAATGAAACCAACTACAGTGTGTTGAGAACAGAGGAAAAGGATGTTGGAGATTAAAGAAAACATCTGCTGAGTTGGGAGATTTGTTTTTTGAGCCCACTAAGATGTGATTGGCCTGACTCACAGGTATCCAGAAAATGCCATTTTCCTAGTGGAAAATTACATCCCTCTCCCTATCACCAGACCAACCATTAAGGAGATGTAGCTTTCAACCAATGCGCATAGTATCATCTCTAGTAGTCTGGAAATTAACTCTCCTCCAAGAAATTTTGAGTCCAAATGTACAACTAGCTAAGCTTGGGTGAGTCTTGCACCCTATAACTTGATTCCATAAACTAGGTTTAAAGCTTTAAAAATAAGATATGTCTTCCTGTCCCCATTCCCCACCACAGATGTACACACTTGGCTACAAGCTGGAAAGTTCAAGGGGTAGAGCCCATCTTCCTTTTGGATCTCAGCCAGCCCTAGAAGCCCTTGTGGTTCTTTCTCAGAAGTATAGATTGTCCCCAAATCAAGCTTCTCAGCTCACCAATCCCAAGTGGTAGCCTCTCCAGCCAAGTCACCCTGGAAATATATTTTTGACTCTTTTAGCAGAGAAAAATATTTGGATCTCTGCCTATTTTGCAAAGGCTTAGCATCAGATTACATACTCAGAGCTTCTGTTTTTTTAATATTATGTGTCTGTACTATTTAAACATACGTGGAAAGTAGTATTTTTTCCCCAACAAACTAAAGCTTGCTGGCGCCAGCATTGCGTTGGTGACTGTGACCATTATGTGAATTGTGTCACTAGGGTGCAGTTGCAGGCCTCAGTGCAGTAGTCTGAAGGCACAGGAAGGAGCCAGCCAGATTGGGACACAAACGTGAGCCTTCCCTTTGCTTTTCTGGGAAGTGTGATAATTATTGCTCTTACCAGGACTTTCCATTAATTACGCAAATGTCACATCCTGCTGTCTCACGGCTGACCGTGGTAGGCCTTTGGATACTGAAATGTTATTCTCCTTGTATTTGTGGAGACTCTTTTTTACTTAGAGATTTTTTTCCTTTCTATAACCTTTTTTTAAGTTAAAAATCCTTAGCCCAGGTATCCAGGCTATGCAAGCCCATGTGTTTTGTAACCCTCCATATATCAAGAGGAAAAGAAAGAGACCCTTTGACTATATTTTCCAAGAGTCTCAACTGATTAAGAATCTATTTTATCATCTGTGTCTGTGACTAGTTTTGCCAATGACGTGACCAAAGTCTTTTACTCTTACATATTGGATAACGTCATTAGTACAGACTTCACTTGGGAACTGGGGGGCCTTTGAGAAGCAGCTGCTCTGCTTGCAATCCCATAGACCATGGGGAAAACATGGGCTGAAAAAATTAACAACATAAATAATATTTCAGAGCCTTTTTAAAACCAGTTGCGAAAACAAACTATTTCTGATCACTTCAGATGAATTATTAACATACTAAATTTTAATACCACATTTGTTATTTTGCTTTATGAAACCAAGTATTTCAGTTTTCCCTCCTAGAAAGGCCCTTATTAACATAGGTCAAGTTATTATATCTACCTGAAATAAGTAAAACTATATATCATAAATAATAATTATTATTATTTAACTTTTTCAACCAGAATTTTCCCCTGTTTAATGATGTCTAACTCCATCTTTAATTAGGGTAAAAAGCTAACTGGCTGCTCCTTTCCTCTCTTTTCATTAAGAACCTCCTTCCAATGGCCTTCTTTCTGCTTGACAAATGTTGCAAAGCCCAGGATCTTGCTTAATTCACCTGGACCCTCACTCTTGGCTGAGGGCCAAGTTGTGTTTCATAGGATGGCTGTCGTGATTATAAAATGGACTAGTGAGGTTGTTCTGGGCCATGTCCTCCAAACTACACTCTCATAAATCAGACTTCACTCTCTTCTAGGCTTTTCACTGTTGGAAAAAGTAGCTCACATTTTTAGTCCATCTACTATGTGTCACACTGTACAAAACATTACAAATACATTCCTTTATTTCATTCTCTCAGGACACCTAAAAAAGTATCATTGTCCTGATATATATATATATATATATATATATTCTGTTTAGAAGAGCAAAGATTTGGGCTGAGGGCCATCAGATCCCAAAGACTACATGAGTATATTTAAAGGAATTGGTCCCCTAAATCCAATAAAAGATACAACAAATTACAATGCCTTTAAAAGAAAAGCAGAAACAATCTCCCAAGTCAACCACTTCAGTAAGACTGCAGATTTTGTTGACTTTAAAGAAAAGAATTGCCTCACCTGTAGCACTACTGTAAGTTGTAATACATAGTTTTGAGTAAAATGATGATGGAGCCAAAAATCTTTGTAAACAGTATTGGAGATAGCTCAAATAGGGTTTAAGGCAGGGGGTTGTATCTCCTTTTGCTTTTGAGAGTTATTTTCTGATTATCCTCCGATTAGGGTGAAATGGAGATTCTTTGCTTTCTGGTCAAACCAGCTGGGCTTGTCCTAGCAAGGGAAGAAAAGCATGGCATTGTTATAATTATCTTTAGAACACACAAAGGCAGGCATGTAATGCCCCTGTTTTAAATACTTTAGGACTCCCGATTCCCACAGTAGAATAATTGAAGTGCCATGACAGGGCAGAAGGGCCATGTCATCCCATTCTGATTTGCTGCCCATCCTGTCCCCAGCATTTCTCTCTTCCGCAATGAGCAGCGGCGATGTTGCCCCATCCCTTCCCAAGTTACTGAGCCACATCTCTTCCCCACAGGGAAGCAGCAAAGCCTCCTCTGCCTCTACTTCAAGCATCACAGAGCACACTGTCCTCCAGGACACCTTCCCTGGATGGAAACAAGGACTGCTCTTCTCAGCTCCATGCCTGCCTCATTAGGACAGGTATTGGATGTCCTGGAATCCCTGGTCTGCATGATGACTTCTCATTAGACAGGAAGCCTCTCCAGGACAGGTACTATGTCTTATCAACTTGGCATCCTCTTACTTTATTAAGTTGCTTTGCATGTTTATGGAACAAATGACTCTCATTGGAAATGATCTATATGCCTAGGTTTAACCAATAAAAGTTAGGCATAAAATGGCAAACTAAGGAAGCCAAAGAAACTAACAATTTTTAACTGAATTACAGAATTCTAGAGGAACTTTTGTGTTTCTAGCCCTTGGTTTCCTCATCTATTAAATGTAAGAGTTAAAAATTAACTCTAAATAATGTCACCAACTGCTAGACAGAGCTACAGCCAGAGGCTGGTTCTCCATCTCTAGATTCCAGTGGAATTTTCCTTATATCACAGGTCCTACCATTGGACATATATATATATATATATATATTTTTTTTTTTTTTTTTGAGACAGAATCTTGCTCTGTCACACAGCTTGAGTGCAGTGGTGTTATCGTAGCTTGCAGCAACCTCAAACTCTTGGGCTCAAGTGATCCTCCTGCCCCAGACTCCCCAGTAGCTAGGATACCACCACACCTGGCTAATTTTCCTATCTCTAGTAAAGACAGGATCTCATTCTTGCTCAGAATGGTTTTGAATTCCTGAGCTCAAGGGATCCTTCCATCTCAGCCTCCTAGGGTGCTAAGATTACAGGCATGAGCCCAGTGACATTTTATTATTGATTTTGCTTGAAAGAAATGACCACTGGAAGTCTTACAATTCAGGTACAAAATACTGACAGATGATAAAAACTACAGATTGTGGAGTATTGGAAATTATGCAAGGATAACCTTTTCTTTTTCTTAGTTTATTTATAAAATTTACAAATGGTGGCTCTCTATGCATAAAAATATTCTCAAGCTATAAAGATACCACTTAATAGACACTCATGAAATTTTGAAGTATGCAACTTTCAAAATGGAAAAAGAAAATAGAAGAAAGTAAGTAATCCTAAGAGGAATCAGTGGTTATCAATAGTTGTATTCTCTATGCTATCTACCGGGAAAAAAAATGGATGGAGTCAACTAAAGATCTAATCACAAAAGGCAATAAAATGCATTTCAAAAGCAAAATGATTGGATGCAGGTAAAATATTTTCAGGCTGAATTTTGCACTGCAAATAGGAGGGAGTAAAAGGTAATTTTGAGTGTATCACAACCAATTTTAAAAAAAGACTTCCTTTAAAGTAAAATCAAAGTATTTTACAAATTACAAGATATTTTAACTATCTGTACTCCTGGCATATGGAAGGAATATATATGGTACACAGCTGTCTTTACACTGTCCTTTTTGTTACCAGAGAGTACAGGAAAAAAAAATCTCTGTAGGAATGAGATATATTCTTTTTTTGTCAAAAAAGAGTTGCACTTTCATGATTTCCCACAAAACAGCTGCAAAAATACCTACAGTAGGGCATCTGGAATTCTTAAAAGTGACTTGAGGATTTGCGGCTAATGAAACATTGTGAAATAACACTCACCATGTTGTAAAAACTACCCTTAACCATTTATTGGCATTTTTTAAGACAAAAATGAAAGGTGCCCTAAGCATATTAGCCTAGCTTGATTAGAAGAAAACACTGAAGTGACAAAAAGATGGTGTAAGTACATGCCTTGCCAGGAACAGAGCTTGACATGGCAGTATATTCAAATCTCTTTTAAAGGTTGTGAAGAAGAGTGTAGTAAAATCACAACATGATGGCCATTGCATCCACGTCTCATCAGATTGTGAAGCATCATCAGTAATAACTTTCATGTTCTTAAAAAATGTGGTTTCCTGTTGAGACCAAGCACTGTTCCCAAGGGGGAAAAAAAAAGAAGGAATTCTCTTAAAGATGTTTTTCATTTTTACCTCTCACAAAACAGGACTATCAAAATGAAAGCAATGGCCTTTCCATGAGAACTTGGGTCAAATAAACCATGCATTGTTCCATCTTAAAATGAAACATCTGGCTGATTTAAGAAGAAAACGAGCTTAATTATTCTTGAGCATCTAACAGAGAGAGGTTAACTTCAAAATCTATATGTCTTTCCAAGCTAAACACAGAGGTGGAAAAAAAAAAAAGAAAACTATGAAGTTATTTTTGACTCAGGAAAGTAGATCTGGAGGTAATTTAGTGAACACAAATTACCATTGACAAGGGAAGAAATAATTTATTCTCCTGGTGAGTCTTTTTCTATGAGTGGGCAGTGTGGAGCTGTCAGCAGGGAAAAGGCATTTGTATGGATTTAAAATAATTGAAATCCAAGTCCAAAATCCTATAAGATATCCAGGGTATCATATAAAGTTGTGAAACTCCTTGGAGAATTTTTACTTCTAAACTGAAGCATGAGGGTGAAATGATGACGCATAAATTCAGGGGGAGGAGAGTTTCCAGCTTGGAGATAAACATGTTGGAGAGAGAATTAACCTAGAGTATTTCTTAACAAATTCTTTTCTTTGGGGCTCACTTTTAGTTTTTGTCCCCCCCCCCCAAGTTGTCAACCCAAGGGTCTTTTCTTACAAAAGTCTCAAGGAACGTCTGCTTGGAAGTCCTGCCTCAGCCCCGGGGGCTCCTCCCAGTGGCCCTTCCTTTAATGTAGATGTGGGCACATTTGAAGATGGCCACTACTAGGCATAATCTGCTTGAAACAGTGTGGTCTTTCTCAGATGAAACTGTGGGACATGAGGATTTGGTACCTGGCCAACGTTTCCCTCCAGTGTCCTGTTCCTTTCCTCCACGTGGGCATCAGGGTTAAGAAGGAGAGAGATGATCAGGTTTTCCAAAAGGCACAGAGCAACTTCAAGGCAACTGCATTCTAACTGAAGAAAACTTAACAATTATTCTCAAACTCAGTCTTGTCTCATAGTTCTAAGGAAAAGAACCCATAATTAGGAGAAATCCTTTCACAAAGGCTCACCTCCTAGACATTCTCAAGTTATTATCCTTGGCCACCTGGCCTGTACCTCCTGCCATCATTCCTCCTTCCAATCTCCATGGTGTGAAACTCCAGATGCCTTTTTGGAAAACCTAACCCTCCTGACAGGCTCATTTCAGGGCCTATCCTTTCCTAATAAATATGCCGCACAGCACTATATTTTCTCAAGTTTAGAAAGCTTTCTAAGAGAAAGGGGGACTGGCAGGAATGGTGATAACTGGCATTTGGCATTTGAAGTCTTGTAGAACAAGCCATCTAGCCCCCTGTCCAGGATAGAGCCACTGTGTGTCATGCAGAACACTATAAATGCTCTTTCTTAGTCTTCAATGACTTTCCCCTTTCCTCTTTCAAGCATCTATCTATAACTTTGATTAAAGAATGCTCTTGGAAATACACAGATACTCATCAGACAATTTAAGTTGCCAAATAACTCAAATTCTTACCCCAGGGTCATCATAGTCCCTTTCTGAGGTAAGAAAATGATAATGACACCTGATATTATTTTGTTGAAGAATGCACGGCCAGATACTGGTCATCTAATCAGATGCAAGGTGGAAGGTCATAAGGATAATCTAAAATAATCTGCATCTAAAGGTGTACATATACCAGAAGCAAGAAATAATCAAAATTCGAAAATCTGACATAACTCAAAGAGAAACTGCTGAAACTCTAAAATCCGAATGCAGGAGGTACTGAAGATAGCAAATTTGCAGTGACTCTTCAGTATGACATCCGTGCTTCTAGGGGTTAAAATGATCAATCTCATTATGCAGAATATTCTGGAACTCAGGCAAGTCCAATCTCTAGCTCTGTGACTTTCAAACTTTTTCTTGAAAGAAATGTGTGTGTGTGTGCAGAAAGAGAAGTGACAGCAGAAGACAGTGTACCCGTGTATGTGCTGATGGGGAACACTGGCATAGGGGGCAGGTGATGGCACACAGAAGAACATCAGGTGCTTTTCATGACAAATGTGGCTCAGGAAAGCCAAAGCCGAATTTCATGAAGAATCAGGAGTCACTCTAGAAGCTCCATATGTTCAGGACACACCGTAGGCAAAATTACCTGTTTTGTTAGCTATAATTTGCAAGACTAACCAGTAAACTAGACTTACCAGGGATCATGTTGTATAACAAGTCATTTGTTCAATGAGTCCCACAAATTGAGGGAATCAGAAGGTCCTTGGCAGTTGTACACTTTCTCATTGTAACTTCCTGG
>NW_003852638.1:1078585-1093639 GCF_000181295.1 Otolemur garnettii | reverse complement strand
TTTGCCCTTGGTCCTTGGCAGTTGTACACTTTCTCATTGTAACTTCCTGGTTTTGCCCTTCTGCGTTCATTGTCTAAATTGGTGTGGGAAGGGCAGGGGTGAGACCAAGTAAGGGAGAGGAGAGAGAAATGGTGTTTGCTGGTTATAATTTGAGCCCCAGTGAAGGGAAGAGAAATTATAGGCCAAGGATCACCAGCAGGGAAGTTTGGAATGGGCAGCTTGAGGCCCTGATTCAATCACCATGTGTAGGCAGTTGACAATGTGTTGACACTAGGTAGCAGAATTGAATCTACACTGGTAGGTTGGTTGTGTGTGTGTGTTTGAGGCTTATATGAATGCATCATGGAAGAGAAATGAGGAGTTATCTCTATTTTAAGAAAAAAAATCAATAAAAAATTCAGGCAGTGGAGTTCATTTTCAATGTACTGTGAAAGTTATGAATTATGTACTAAACCAAAGACATTTGACTTTATTTCCAAAGGTAATATTAAACGGAGGAGCTCAAAATATGAATGCAAAGCGACCAGCTGACTGATATTATGCTGGTCAGCAAATCTTTAAAAAGATCTCTGTCAATGGCTCTTTTTTTTAAAGGATAAGAACAATGATACCTAGTTTTGGCATTAGGTTTTTTTATGGTTCTCTGATCCTTCCAAGAACTGTTAGGGAATTCTCCATTGTAAGTCCTCTGGGAAAAAAAAAAAAGCAAACATAGGTATTTATTATCCAATATTTGATTATTTTAGTAGGGAGTTAGAAGGTTAGGTGGAACCATAAAATGGAACCAAATAATTTAATGTTGCAACTCACTCAACAAAGTTAAATCCAAGATACACAAGTCACTGAGTTGGGAGAGAATCTTCTGGAAGAAGTTATAATTAAAGTAAGAGGACTTCTCATCAAGACAAGGCCTTAGGACTCTGGCACTACAGCCCTGCCTTGTTTCCCAGGAGGGAAAAGAAGCTTTCTGAATTCTTTGAACCTATCTTCACTGCTTTAAAAAAGAGACCAAGAGAGAGCTAGAGCCAAACACAGAGAGGAAGGGAGGGAAAGAACGTGAGGGAAACTATGACGCATGAAGGATAAAAAGAAGGAACATCTGCAGGATAATTAGCGAATTCCTTCACCAACAGAACATTTAAAACTTTAAACTTTTCAGCACCAGCTAGACCGCACTATCTTCAAAATACTGTTTATTATTATTTTCTATTCTAAATTCAGTCAATTCAGGAACTTCTTTTAAGAGGAAAATAGGAGATGGAGTGGGGAGAACTGCCTTCTTCTGGAACTACCGTTTTAAATCTCAATCTGTTATGAAGTTTTGGTATTTTGTTTCCACGGAGAGGGGAACATTGCTTTAAATATAATTTTCAAGCCTGTTACATATTCAATTGTGCCCATACTTTGAATTAAATTAATGTGAGGTCAGAAGGCACAACTCTAGAAGCCAAATAGACTATACTTCATCTCCTTCAGTTGCTGGGGAGAGTTAGGGCCCAAAGTGTATTTCTCCTCAGGCAAACATAAAAGGGAGCTGGAAATGGTTGTGTCCCGTATCCAGCTGGATACGGGTGGTGGTGAGCCAGCAGTCAATTAGCCTATAAGACTGGGTTTGAGGAAGAAGACTGCAAGTCAGATCTGCTTTTATACCTAGTGTTTTAAGAATAAAGGATTAAGCAAAGTGGAAAGGGCTAAAGAAAGGTAAGTTAAGGAAATGAAGCTTGCCTCCTATGTGAGCAAAGAGATGAAAACACATTGCAAGTCCCCCCATCCCCACCAGGCTGGTGCAATGAGAAGAGGACGCCCAGGCAGCAAAGCAATAGAAAGTAGCCAGGAATTGTCTCTGGAATGGCCTTATCCATCCCTCTTCCTCAACTCTCAATTACCTTCTCCCTTCTACCCTCCTCTCCATTTCTCTTCCACACCTGATACCAGGCCAAGACCACTGTGTCTCCACTGAGCTCCAAATTGCAATTCAATAGCCTTTTCTGAGGCTAGCCCAGGAGGTGATTTGACAGGAAGGCAGGCTTCTGGGGACTATCAGGGAAGAGTGATGAAAGATGCTGCCTATTCCAAACTCTGGTGTTCACATCTATGAGCCTTTAGGTGATTGCAGTCAGTAAATATGTGCAATTTCTTGGCATCCCTCAAACTATCATGTTTTATAACATCAATTAGAATTTGCATACATCTGCTTCAGTAAATCAAAATACTTACAACTATTTATTCACTAGAGTCCATTTGGGGTGAAACTAATTAGTGGTTTATTTGGTCATTTACAGCTGGGCTCCCTAACTGCCCTCCTCTCCACCCAGGCTGTGGCGCAGTACTGGTCCATAGCCTGTTAGGGACTGGGCTGCGCAGCAAGCGGTGAGTGACAACCAAGTGAGGAAGCTTCATCTGTACTTACAGCTGCTCACCATGACTGGCAGTGCCGCCTGAACTCTGCACCCTGTCACCTCAGGGTGGCATTCGATTCTTATAGGAGTGGGAACCCTACTGTAAACTGTGCATGTGAGGAACCTAGATTGCTGAGCTCCTTTGAGAATCTAAGGCCTGATGATCTGAGCTGAGGCCATGATGCTAGGACCACCTCACTGCAGGGAACAAGCTCAGGGCTCCCACTGACACTGCATAGTGGTGAGCTGTATAATCATTTCATTACATATCACAATGTAATAATAATAGAAATAAGGTGCACAATAGATGTAATGTGCTTGAATCATCCCAGAACCACCCCCCACTTCCCATGGAAAAAATGTCTTCCTTGAAACCACTCCTTGGTGCCAAAAAAGACTGGGGACTGCTGATTTGAAGAAAGGATCAGTTATACCATGAAACGTTACCAAATGCTGCTGTCACAGCTCCCCTCTTCTGTGTCTGCCTCAGCCTTCCTGGTGACGTTGTTATCAGTGCATACACCTCACAGATTACACAGATCGATGACTGACATTACAAAAATGGTCTTAATGGCTCATTTAATTCCACATCAGTCTGCCTGGAAGGAGGCAGGGAGGAAAGGTGTGGATTGCTGACCCTTCTGAGTATGATCTTAACTTTTCCTGCCAAGTGAATCAGTTGAAATAATAATAGTAGTAAGAATAATAATGTATCTGAGTAGAATTTTTGGTGCTTTCTGAGAATACATGTCAGTGGGAAATTTGATGGCACCTCCAAATAACAAGCCGTGACACTAACACTATTCCAACAAGCACATTAATAAATGTTTCCATCTCCCTAATATCCTCTTACTACATGCAGGCATAAATCGATTTCACCAAGTACACTTTTGCCCACCTGAAAAAAATATATTTTTTAGATCGTCTCATCTTTTTTAGGTCCTGGCTGCATAACAGCTAACAGATATCACCTATGCACTTAGGTTGTGCAGGGTAAGTAACCACTGAATGCTTGTTAAATTGCAGGCAAGACCCTCTACCCAGATCTTACCAAAATCTTCCCTCATAAGCATGTGAAACACTCCTGAGTGCTATAACAACTAACATGATTAGATTTGTCAGGGTTCAAGTGGGAAAAGAGAAACCGTTCTGGGTACAGAAAATAGAAAAAATTAATTCCTTACATAAATGAGAGAAACTGAGAAGATGAACCAGGCATAGCGGGCCAACACAGAGATCAACCAGAGTGGGGACTTGCTACCTCTCCAAGGCTGGAGGGGTAGAGAGAAAGGTCATAGCTCCCTAAGCCCAAGGGTCATGGTCACAGGAGCCGGCAAGCAACCCAGGGCTCTGGAGCTGGGGTGGGGAGACACTGCCCAAGCCAGAGCAGGAAGGTTACCCTGGTTTTTCCTTTCTTTCTTCCCACTCTGTCTCTCACCATTGCCATCCCTTAGTCGAATGCAGCAGAAAGACAGTTGACAGGGAAGGCTGGGAAACTCAGCCAGCAGGGGTGATGCTACCAGTGACATTGAACAGGGAGCGTAGGGAAGGGCAAGGCCTGGATCTGAGAGCAGATGGCCCAGGGCTGGCACAATGGGGGTGTGTTAGTTAACATTAACACTGATGCTAAATACATTCAGAGAAGAAAGAGGCACTGTTGTTCCTGAAACATTACAAGTGCTCAGCACAGTTTTCAATGTCACATAGATGTTTATACACACACACACACATATCAGAGTGACTCAAAGAAGTCACCCAGGAGCTCATGCAAAATTGGGAATAGGGACATCTGAAATAATGGCACCTAATTTTAGTTATTTCTCTCCAGTGTTGTCTAAACAATGAAAAAGGATCCCTGCACAGATGCCATGTTGTTGGAAAAAGCACCCTGAATCCAGGCAGCTAAATACTTAATCTTCTTTCTCTTTAGGAAAGCCAGCGTTGGCAAAGCTGGGAATCTGGCAGCCTATGGAATGCAAATTTACTACCAATCTGTTTTGCCCAGGCTTTTACCAGTTCTCAGAGCCTATGGTGTCTGGCTTGTGGCTAGACCACAATTCTGACGGCAGTCGGCAAGCGGGGGCCACACCAGGCTGACTTCACCATGATGAGATCAGAGCTGGGGTTGGGTTGCCAGCCTCGACACGCCGATGTCAAAGCCAGCCTACTCCTCCAACCTGCTCAGTCTGTTGGCTAATGTAATTGGCCAAGGTTAAGCCAAGGTCTGAAGACCAAACAGCTATTTAAGGCCCTGGAGATGCGTTTCCCAGCAGCTGCCCTTAGTAAGCACTTTATATCTGTCACATACTGTGAGGCAAGATCTTGGAGTTGGACACGTCTAGCTCTAATCCCAGTCCTTTTGCTTTACTGGCAATATGGCACTGGGCATTTCAAGCTTTTCATCTGTAAATAGCAAGAATGAGGTTAGGATTAAGGGCACAGCCCATGTGTAAATACTGCCTAGTACACTCTAGCACAGAGCATGTGATCAACCGGTGATATCTCCTGTAAACATGGATGTTTAGTAAAATTAATCACTGATAATCATGACAGTCTATGAACAAGATGGTTTTGCAAGATGGAATGTCAGGCCAACCACTAAAATAAAATTATGGTGTAAATAGCAAAATCAGTTGCACATGTATGTTTAATGAATGTATACATTCCTCGCTTGGGACAAAAGAGTTCCCCGAGGCTGCTTAATTTGGCAAATGACACTCAGGACCACATTTCCCACAGTCTCAGATTATTATTCTGACCCATGAAGTCACAGCTTCAGCAAAGGAACTTGCTGAACTGGGTCAATAAGTAGAAAGGGACAAGTAATACCAATGACCCCAGCTTTTCACTGTCAACTGAGAAAAACCCAGTCTGAAATGTTTTTCACTTTCAACGTCAAGGGTGTGTGTTACTGCCTGTAAATGACATTGAAGCACTTGTATTTGCTGTAGTAGAAATTTGGAGAGGAATTTCAAACAAGTTTAGTATTTAAGAAGGCAGCCCTCTCTCTCCAGCTCTTCAATCTAAATACTTCTCTTTCTTTTTCTTCAGTGTCTCTGGCCCTCCTACCAGTTTCTGCCTTCCCCATGTACTTTCTCCTATGCATGGATCGCTCCCCATGCAGTCAGACGCATTTAATCATTTATAGCAAAGCATCCAACAGGCCATCGAGAAAAATACGAGACATATCCAAGCAATTATTTTAAGGATTTTGTTATTTCAAAATTTGAGAAATCTGCACATGAGAAGAGTCCAAAAACTGAGAGGCAACTGCTTTTCTTTCAGGGGGTATGTTGACATATTCAGCAAATAATTTCCAAAACACTATGGGATGTTTGAAGTTGTTTCTCTCTCTAGACAATGTGTGTGGCTTGAAAATCACTTCTGTGCAGCACGTTTTCTTAGATTGGCTTGACAGGTGACCAGAAATAAAAAACAGGTTCTTAAAAATCACCTCCTCCAACACCTATCTCCCCCCAGTCGAGGGGCTCTAGCACATTCCAACTGTATACTTTTTGCTTTAACGCCTTGTGTGGCCTTGCTCAGTTTAGATTTGAACCCAGTTCAAAAAAGCACATGTCCAGGAAAAGATTGTGCAAGAGTTTCGTGTTTACGCTGCACTGTACGTTCGTAGCAACGCTAGCCGTGTCATCCATAAACATCAATCTAAGTTTTATGAGATTACCAATCAACTTTTCAGCAAATATTATAGATTTCAAGGCAAAAATGCAGAAAATACTAAATAAAGCAATGTTTTCCCAAAAGTTTATATAAGACAATTAACATGAGTGCATTTATCAAATCAGTGAAGCAAACATTTGTGGAGCGTCTGTCTTTGGGCATCGTGCTGTTGCTAGGTGCTCAGGAAAACACGAAAGTGAGCAAGGCCTAACCCTAAGCCTTCACTCAGAAAAATTATACTGTACCGCTGTCTTGCTTTTGTGGAGGGCTTTGTTCTTCCCAGCACTTCATCATATCTGATTTCAAGTTAGTGAGTAAATCATTGTACAATCCCTATCCACGTGGATGAAGAAATTGATCTGGGGTGGATAACATAGTCAATGAATTGATTCATTGTTTCTAATTATTAAGCTTTGGGGGTGGATAAGAGTATTTTTATTAAGATTAAATTCCTCAAATTTCTCTCTACTATATTTCTCAATGAACTTTTATCCCAGAATTGATAAAAGTTAAGTTATGTAGTAGTTACTATGTGGTGGGCACTAGTTCTAAGTATTTTATATACAATGGCTTCTCTAATGCTCAGAACACTCCTTTAGATGGGGTCCTGGCTGTCTTTTGCTGTATAATTAACTAGTTTGAATTCAGTGGCATGAAAGAACAACCATTTTACTATGCACTCAGATTGTCTGGATCAGGAAATCAAATAGGGCAAAGGAAATCAGACAGGAAAGACTTATTTCTACTCTACAGTGTCTGAGTCTGAACAGCTATAGGTGACCTGACAAAGTAATTGGTGGCTGGAGTCATCTGAATGATTCTTCCCATATGTCTGACACTTGGCCTGGGCTGATATGTAGGCTGGACTCAGTTGGAACTATATATTTGAGCTCCTATTTATGTAGCCTTTCTGTATAGCTTTGGGATCCTTACAACATGGTAAAATGCTTGAACTTCTTCTTCTTCTTCTTCTTCTTCTTTTTTTAAGATGGAGTCTCACTCCAGCATCCTGGGAAAAAAAGATTGGTGGGAAATTTTCATTCCATAGCTGCAGGGTAGAGTGCTGTGGCATCACAGTTCACAGCAACCTCAAGCCTCCTGGGCTCAAGTGATCCTCTTGCCTCAGCCTCCTAAGTAGCTGGGACTATAATGCACCCGCCATAACACCAGGCTATGCACTTGAACTTCTTATGTGGCAGCTCTAAACACCAAGAGCATGGGTTCCAGTAAGCAAGGCAAAAACTAGATGACTTTGTATATCTAGCGTGGGAGCACTGATTCCATCATATTCTATCGGTTAATCACCAGTCTACATAGAGTCAAGAGATGAGGGTGGGGGTGGAGGATGTAGAGCCTACTCAACATGGAGTGTCAAAAAATTAGTAACCATGTTTAAGACCACCTCCAATTTCTATTATTGCCTGCATTGTATAGAGGAAACTGAGGCATGGGGATGCAAAGTAGTTTGTGCAAGATTGCATATTGAGTAAGAGGTGGAGGCAAGACGAGAACCCAACCTCTCTGGTCAAGAGCCATGTTCCTTGCCAGTAACTATGCTGCTTTCAATTTCAGTCTTGCAATTTATTTAACACATGTGTGTGCCTGTCTCTTTGTTCAAGGAGCAGGGGATCTAGCACTAGACTAATGCCCTTCTTTTAGCATTCCCATTCTGTTGTGGAAGAGAGATAGCAGACGAATAAATATATAATTACCACATAATAAGAACTAATTGAAAAAATTGAGCAGAACAAGGCAGGTAAAGAGTCACAAGCAGTTATCTGATCATGTTATTTCATGTAGGATAGTCGTAAAAGACCTGTATGAGGATGTGACAGTAATATGACTGGAATAATCATAATAGTCCATCATGTGGATTTCTGGAAGATTTGTTTTTGAGGTAAGGAATACTGCTGAGGGCTCCAAAGTCTTGATGGAGAGGAGAGACAAAGAAAGAATATTTAGGTACACCAACATCCAAGGAAACAGCAGGATTAAAGGGACAGAGTTGGGATCTTACTCGCTCAATGTTGAAAGAGCATGGCATCCTGACCATCTAGAGCAGACTGCTTGTGGCCATGCGAGGAGGTGTGGTGCGAACTTTACTGGGAATGACTTGGGGGAATAGGGAGCCATTGAAGGTATTTGAGCAGAGAAGTGACCTGATCTGAACAGATCATGAGGAGCAATAACGGACGTAGGAAACAGCTAGGAGGCTGTTACAGTTTAGGCCAAAGAGGATATTGGTTGGACCAGGATGGCGGTGCAGTTGGTGGTGAAAAGTGGAAAGATTGTTGATCTGTTTTGAAAGTAAAGACAGAAGATTTGTTCAAGGGATTCTGAGAGAGATGAAGACATGAAGAATGGCTTCAGAGCCTTGTCCGAGTTGTCCGTTGCAGAGATGGGGAAGGGTTGAGGCAGAAGGAGGTCTGGAAGATATGGAAATTCAGTCTTATGCTTTTGACGTGCTCCATGGACAACGACCATTGGACTTCTGGGGAAATGTTGAGGAGGCAGAGAAATGAGTCTGGGGATCAAAGTAGCAGCCTGCCTCAAAACCTTGGAATCATCCTCTCTTCCTTTCTTTACTCATTAGTTCCAGTCAGTTACTAAACACTCAATTTTGCCTTGAAAACAAGCTCTTTCTCACCTGCTGTTCTTTCTATAATCACTGCTCCCTCCTTATGCATAAGCACTCTCCACCCTCATCTTAATCAGTCCCCATGCCTTTCCTCCCTTTAGTCAACCCTAAGAACTGCCACCAGATCAATCTTGTTGAAAATGCTAATCTCCTGGCACTCATCTGCCCTAAAACTTCTACAAGCATCCAAGTTTCCTTAGGAAAAGTCCTCCAGACTCCACTGGCCAGAAGAAATCACTGGAGACAAGTAGTACATGAAGATTTCCAGACTCCACTACCAGACAGTCTTCTGTAGGTCCCAGAGGAACCCAGGAATCTGTATTTATGACGTAGCCAAGGGTAACTCTATTCAGGCTTGGGATATGTCTTTGTGTGTGTGTATGTGTGTGTGGGGGGGGTGTGTGGATATTCTTACCTCAGGTTAGCTGCTGAGCCTGCAAAGGAAGGGACCATGTGACATTCACCTAGAGGGGCACAATACTAGGCGCAGGGCAGATGGGTCATCATAAAGTGTCAGATGCACAAAACTGTATGAGTTTCTTTTCAAGATCTGGCTTTGAGTTCCCATGGCACCTAGTGTGTGTTCATGGATATTAAATAAGTAAAGCATATCATCTCTAGTTTGACTTAGTTTAGCCAATATATTTATAATACTAGAAGCCCAACTCTTCAGTTAATGATTTTATGAGCTGAACTCCATTTTACAGGTTGAGAAACTTAAATCTTGATGAGTTTAATGAGCTTTTATAAGGCCATGCAATGAGTCTGTAGAAAGGCTGGGATTCAAATCTTGACTGTACTTAGCACCTGTGCTCCCCAGGGAACTACCCAATAAGGTGGTACTCTCTCATTTCTATGAAAACTCCTTGAAAAAATCACCTTCACTCACTTTTTCACTCTATCCTGGTGACCTCTTCTCAATTCACTATAATCAGTTTTTTTTTCTTCTCACCATTTTACACATCACAGTCACTAATGATCAAAATCTTGCTCTACCCAATGGTCACTCCTCCTCAGTCTTTATCTTATCTGACCTTCCAGCAGCACTGGACATGGCTGATCTCTCACTTCTTTTCAAAGTGTCTTTTGATATTTTCAGTCTCAGTCTTTCTCTGATCTTCATTATATATATATTCACTTGGTTGTTCAAAAATCCCTTCCAACTTAACCTGACCCAAGAGCACTTCTAATTTCCCATCCCCCAAACCTAGTTAGATCTGAAATGAGGAGGTCAGAATACCACAATTGAGCACTCTAAAGGCAATGAGAGCACTAAGGTTTCAGTCCATCAAAATGGAGCTTTGCTGTTGATGAGGTATGGCAAGGGGCTGACTGGGCACAAATGGCACAGTGAATCTTTTTCATTTTATTTTTTTTAATAAGTTCCATGACTCATTTCCAGAAAGCTCAAGTTCTCATGAAGCTTGGTACATGATGTCTAAGGCACTTCCCTACACATATCTGTAAGATGGGCATTTTATTCAGAAACATCTTTCTGAAACTGTTTCAATGTCGAGAGAAAAGACAGGCATTGAGGAGAGAGTGGGATGAAAGGAGACTAGCTAAGTAGCCCTAGGGCCCGATCTTGCCCTATTATCTGCTGATACAGATGGAATACGAGCATCCAATGTCAATCTCATGGTCAGAGCAACTGAAATAGAGCCTGGCCTCACGGAAAATAAGATTAGATCACAGACAGGAAGTGGGGCACCTCTCTTCTTCCTTATGGTCACCGACTGCTTCACTTTTAACTTCTATGGATGGAAGAGTCTTCCTCCTTTCTCTAACTAAACTTATTCCATTAGCTCATGGCCTGCTCCCAATCTATATCATATTTCGGGCCGGTCTCCCCATCCTTGGTTCAAATCCCAAAGAAAAAAAATCATATTGGCTGCTGAACACCAACGGGATGGTTGACCTTGAATCAGATGCAGTATGTGTGGCCAAAAAGACTGGGGGGGGCCACGTTGATCCAATGTGAACATTTGAGTTCACAAGATCCATAAGTGTGGGCATTTCTCAGTGAAAGGAACTATTTAAAGGTAAATTCCCACCGATTGGGGACTGTGGAATGGTAAATAGCTCAGAAGAAAGTTCGTATTTTCTTGATAAACACTGAGAATAAACTTTGCATATGATGCTGAACGAAAATTACAGAAGGAGGAACTGAGTGCAAAGGAAAAAAGAAAAAGGGAAATATTGGTTGGATCGTAGCCAGGAGTTTCTCAGCTGCAGACTTCTGGAGCCGAGACAAGGCAAGGTGAGGAGCTCTCTTTTGCGGCAGCTCCCAGCTCCTGCCTCTGAGGAGGCTAGGTACGGGGATATTTACATTAAATTAGTGTGGCTGGCTATGCCTATGTTCAGCACTTGGATACGCGGTTAAATAATCAGTGTGGTTTGGCTGCTGGTTTCTTTACTGTGGTTAAATAATTGGTGTTGTCTTGGTTGCTAGCTACTTTAAAAATGTATATATGCACTTGTTTCTCTCTCATTATTTTTCTTCCTCTGGAGCAATTGTG
The DNA here is from genome assembly GCF_000181295.1 of Otolemur garnettii. NCBI lineage: Eukaryota > Metazoa > Chordata > Mammalia > Primates > Galagidae > Otolemur > Otolemur garnettii. The sequence goes on along the minus strand of NW_003852638.1, from coordinate 1,082,402 downwards.
ACAAGCCCTTGGCAGAAAAGTGGCTGACCATCTTTTAAAGGGTTGCTTTTTTTTTTCCCTCTCCCTTGTTGTTTATGTTTCCCCCAGATACTGTTCGAGGATTTTGAGAATCTTAGAGACTTTTCCTCCCTGGACCTAGAAGGCCCTAGGAAGGAATTCAGTCCAGAATTTTTCTTTGTAAAATAGAGATAAAGTTGAGCCTGGGGGCATCTTTGATTTTCCAGAAATTCCAGAAATGGGCCCCACTTTTGTAATGATGATTTACTCAGTTCTCAGATGCACCACGAAAACAGGAAAAGAAAATTGGATGGTCACTGGAAAATGACCTACGAGTAGTCAGTGGCCTGTGTTATTTATTTCTGGGTCTCTAAAACCTAAAACAGCTTCTGATACCTAGAGGTGTGCAATATTTGTTCAACGAATAAAGTATAACAGCAGCAAAAACTTGTAATTCAGGACTGACATAACTTCTATGCCAGCAGTTCGTTCATTTGGTCATTTTGTTGCTTTGCTTGACAATTATCAAACTACCATAAAGTGTTCTGCCCTGGGACCATAGGAAGCTGTTTGTTCTCCCCATGGCTCTGTCCTTTCCCAAATCCCTAAACCTACCCCTGACCTGGAACAAATGAAAATCAGGGCATGAGCACTTCTTTCAGCAGCAAACAGACTGGGACAGTGCCGCAGTAGAGAGACTAAGTCCAGGACATAAACACAAATGCAAACCAAGGATGAAGGCCAAGTCTTTAACTGCTGTCCCCAAATCACAAGATCCTCAGGGAGCCACAGGACATGGGGACACAAGGCTCCAAGTCTGAAGTCAGATGTAGCCTAGAAAGTGACTTTTCAGAGTGGGAAGGTGGCGAGGAGAAAGCAAAGTTTTGTTTTTAAAATATGTCCCTTTAATAATAGGATAATTTCATCTCTAACAGAAATCCAGCAGTGGTTATCCAGATTAAAAAAATCATGGAGGTTTCTTTCCTTGTGTGACTCCTAAAGAGGCGCAGAGAGAGGTAGTTTCTAAGATTTTAAAGGAAATCTAGGAAGATTTTTAAGAACTGTTTTTGCCATTTTAGGAAGAGATCTTATTTCTCTTATTAAAAGCCTTCTTTTATATATTATATATATATATATATTTTTGAGACAGAGTCTCCCTATGTTGCCCTCAGTAGAGTGCAGTGGCATCACAGCTCACAGCAACCTCAAACTCTTGGGCTTACGCAATTCTCTTGCCTCAGCCTCCCAAGTAGCACATGCCACAATGCTGGCTATTTTTTGGTTGTAGTTGTCATTTTTGTTCAGCAAGCCTGGGCTGGATTTGAACCCACCAGCTTTGGTGTATGTGGCTGGTGCCCTTAGCCACTGAGCTACAGGCGCTGAGCCGACATTTTTTTTTTTTTTAACAATAACTGATCAAGTGGAGGAAAACTGTCAGGAAATTCAGACCTTTTACAGGCCTCTAGGCATTAAGATTGGCCCTAGGGACAGGTTAATGACAGGGGACATGGGTTTCGGGGGTTACTTGCTGGGTGATCTTTCTTATGATTGGATGGCTTTGGATTACTTTGCCTCCTTGCACTTAAATGTATTCAATCTTTACCTTATTAATTTTCTGAGGACTTGAATAATAATGTATCTTACACATAAGAGAAATAAAAGTTAAAGCTACCATGAGATATAATTTTCACTTATCAGATTGGCAGACATGTTATGTGGTGGGTGATGATATGAAGAAACACTCTCAGACATTTGCACAACTTCTATAGGGAACAATCGACCTACCAGAGGATAACTTATTTAACATAGTTTGAAATGCACCTTTTCAGTGGGGGAAGAGCTGAGAGATGAATACCTACTTACTGGGTACAACGAACACTATTCAAGTGGTGGGCATACTAAAAGCCTCAGCTTAAGCATTATAACAATTATCCAATTAGCAAAATATCTGTATCCCCTAATATTTTCAAATAATAATAAATTTCATCCCTTTAAAAATAATAAAATAAAATAAAATGCATCTTCTCTTTGACTCAGTAATTCCACTAGTGAGAATGTATGCTTTAGCTGTATTAAAGTAATTATGAAATGAAAAACACACCCGCAAATATGAATAGGCAAATATTCATTACCACGTGGGAATGACAAAGTATTGGAATTTAAAGGTTCAACAGTTGGGGACTGGTTAAACAGTTTATGGAATACTTGAAACAAAATGCTATGTGCTTGTCAAAAAGGATAAGCAAATAATATGTCAGTTCTTTATAAAGTCACATGTCACAGTGTCCCAAAAATACTGTCAAGTGAAAAAAGGCAAAGATTGTTGTTTTTTAAAAAGACACTTATCTATACATACAAGTATTATCTCTGGAAATGCATGTTAGAAGTTAGTAACAGTGGCTTAAAGAAGTGGGCGGCTGGTGCAAAGGTGAGCAAAGATTTCTAAAATCATATAGTTTTAATCGTTTTTCATTTTGTACTGCATGCATGAATTTTTCCTGATCAACAATAAATTTTTTAAAATGTTAAGTAACTGGAAAGCGTAAAGGAATATATAAAAGGCCTTGGTAATTAAATGTATGTCACTAAATGACATGATTACCTATTACACACCTTCCTATTCAGAAGAGCAACATAATAGAATGTTTGGCACCTGCTAAGCACTCAGGAAATATGTCTGGGATGTGTAACTGAATTACAAGAATGATTTGATTATCCACATAAATAGTTAATTATTTGGGGAAATACATAGCACTGAGACACCAGCTTTTGTATTCAAATGGCGTACATGACCTCAATATATTTTTTTAATGAACACAAAAAGAAATACCAAATTTGGAAGCTTTAAGAGATGAAGCTTTAAAACATATTTCCAGGAGGGTTTTAAGGCAGTAAAAGTATCCTCTATGGTACTGTCATGGTAAATTTGTGACATTATACTTATCAAGACCCAGAGGACATACAGCATAGAGAGTGACCTAATATATGAGGTGTGGAATTTAGTTAATAGAAATATATCAATATTGGTTCAGCAATCAGAACAAATGCGCCACCCTAATATAATAGAAACTCTAAATAACAGAGCAAGCAGTAAGGGGGCAGAAGAGGGGTTATGTGGAAACTCTATATACTTTCCAATCAAATTTTCTGTAAAACTAAAAGTGCTTTAAAAAAATAAAGTCCACTAAAAAAAGGGAGGGGGGAACAGAGTTGGAAGGCTTAGGGGAAAAAAGGAATGCTCTAGCTTCCTAGAACTCAACAAATATTTGTAGGATTGAAATGAATCGAAATCAGTGAAAAAATGAGCATGAAAGTGTGAATGCAGATTTAAAATGTACGAAGACTGTGAACTCAGCAGTGAGGTGTTTGATAAAGTCCCAGGATACACATTTCTATAAAAAGTACTTTATCAATCAATCAATAAGTTCATAGAGTTTTTCTGAGACATCTTATGACAATTAATGATTTTTCAACAATAAACATGTCACCAATTCTATTATGTTTCCCCCCAATTTTTTGAGAAGCATTAACCTGGCACTCAAAATTTTGTACTAGTTTGCTGATAGATTTTTTTGTTGTTAATAGTTTTTTCCAAAGCTTATTTTCTTTATAGAGATTCTCAAGATAAATAGCAGACTTTTATGACAATTGATAATCTCCGTTACAAATTTCCATGTTGATTTAGGAAATAGTTTATCTAAATTTATGAAATAGTTATAAAAATGTTTCTTCTTAATTTCAGCCTTGATTTCTTTCTTTCTTTCTTTCTTTCTTTCTTTCTTTTTTTTTTTTTTTTTGAGATGGAGCCTCAAGCTATCCC
>NW_003852638.1:929443-1078306 GCF_000181295.1 Otolemur garnettii | reverse complement strand
AGAGTGCTGTGACATCACAGCTCACAGCAATCTCCAACTCTTGGGCTTAAGCAATTCTCTTGCCTCAGCCTCCAGAGTAGCTGGGACTACAGGTGCCTGCCACAACGCCTGGCTATTTTTTGTTGCAGTTGCCACTGCTGTTGTATTTGGCTGGAGTCAGGTTTGAACCCTCCACCCTCAGTATATGGGGTTGGCATTCTACTTACCGAGCCACAGACTCCTCCCTTCAGCCTTGATTTCATAGTGACAAACTAAATTTGGAAACAAGGCCAAGTATGGCCTTGAAACATACTAATAATGGCTATTGTAGAACAGCACCAATTATTGGAGAACTTAAGGGGTGATGCCCAAATATGCACAAAGTGCTGTCTTAGAAAAATTGTTCTTGGTAGAAATATAGATAAACTGCTAATTGTGAGCTACTGAGGCTGAAGCATGTTGTGTCTTGAATTTTCTGTATTGGACTTTGCCATTGGGCTTAAATACCCATTTCATTAAAATATCTTTTTCATAACGTGTGAAAGTCAAGTTTCTTGAGAATTGGAGCTCCTACAGATTTTGTGGGGATTTCCTCACGTTATTAGATATTGAAACTGAGCTAGTAACAATTCCCTTTTGCAGGAGTGTCCAACCTGCACCTGCATGTTGATTTTGTGAGGACTTTTTTTGCTTGTCTGTAGTGTTGGAGATCATGAAAGGTATGCACAGACGTTTTTATGGCTCATCAGCTTTCGTTAGTGTTTGCTTATTTAATGCATAGCCCAAGACAACTCTTATTCTTCCAATGTGTGGCGGAGGAAAAACAAAGGTTGGAAATCAGTGGTTTAAAGTCTGTATAGCTCAGCTCTTCTCAAATTATCTGCGAGATACAGATACAGAGCACTTTTTCTGCCTGCCATGCTTTTGTAAACCGAAAATTTAAAGTTATTGGAAAAATAATACGAACCTTACAAAATAGTAGCCCCCAATTTTATTATTAGATTCAACAGACATAAAAAGCAATTTGCTCTTTGAAATTACAATTAAAATATGCAAATAGTTGCTCTCAAGATCTGTACTCATCTTGCCAAGGACCACTAAGAAGAAGCTCATGGATCAACACCCTTTCCATCCCTGGATCATATTTGTCCTGGGGTGATGGCTGTTTTTTCTCTTAATGATAGCTTTTGATTTTCCTTTAGGAAGCACTCACCCTCTCTCCCTCAATCACTAACGTACAAGGATGCATGGCCTAGACCAAATGAGGTTCCAGAACTTTTGCTAGAACGTTTGGGAATAAAAGTATATAATTATTTCCACTGTGATTACTGGGTTCTATTAGGGGTGTCCAACTAGCGACGCACAGGCCTCATGCAGATCATTTGAAGGCTGTTTTGGTTATCTGTAGTGTCAGCACCATGAAAGTATGCACAGACCTTTTTTATGTTCATCCACCATGGTTAGTAGTTTTGCATTTAATGTGTGGCCCAAGACAACACTTCTTCTAACGAATGGTAGAAAAGAAAAGGTTGCACACACCTGCACAGTCTACACAATATCCTTCCTTATCCTATTCATCATCATCATCATTATTGGAAAAATTCTCAGGGCTGCATTGGTTCAAATGTTATAAGTATTTTAAGTTTTAAGTGTATTGATAAGTTGCCTTCCAAAAGGAATCCAACACTTTATATTTCCACCATGAATGTTTGAAGATATCCTTATAATAGCTGTCCCTTAGCTGGGTATTGTGGTGGGTGCCTGTAGTCCTAGTTACTTGGGAGGCTGAAGCAAGAGAATCGCTTGAGCCCAAGAGTTTGAGGTTGCTGTGAGCTGTGACATGACAGCACTCTATAGAGGGCAACATAGTGAGATTCTGTCTCAGAAAGAAAGAAAGAAAGAAAGAAAGAAAAAAGAAAGAAAGAAAGAAAGAAAGAAAGAAAGAAAGAAAGAAAGAAAGAAAGAAAGAAAGAGAAAGAGAGAGAAAGAAAGAAAACAGAAAAGAAAAGAAATAACTGTCCTACTGCTTTCACGTTTCTGTCTATGGATTGTTAACAGTGATAGTTAATTTCATCTGACTGCTAGTTAATTTAAACATTTTTTCACTTGTTTGTTGACAATTTGGTTTTATGCTTCTGTGAATTATCTATGTATATATTTTCCCTATTTTGTCTTTGTCTGTCTTTTTCCTATTAAATTTTTAACAGCTCTTTGTTATTAGAAAAATTAGCCTTTGCCCTCTACTTTCTTTGTCAGTTTAGGCTACTGTAACAGTATGCCACAGACCAGGGTGGTTTAAACAAATATTTATTTCTCATAGTTCTAAAGTCTGGAAGTTCAAGAGAAGGGTGTCGGCATGGTCAGGTTCTTGATGAGATAGCTGCTTTCTCTCTGTGTCCTCACATGGGAAAGAGAACATCTCTTTGTTCTTACAAGGGCACTAATTCCATACGAGGGCTCCACCCTCATAAACATACCTAATCCTTTCCCAAAGACCCCATCTCCAAATGCTGTCACATTAAGGATTAGGGCCTCAGAATATGAATTCTGAGGAGACAAACACATTCAATTACATGAACTTTTTCCAGATCTGTGGTTTGTCCATTGACTTTGCTGTCTTTCCATATACAATTTATAAAGTTTTATATGGTCGAGCATGTATTTTTTCTCATTTCTTCTGGTTTTCCAGTCTTGGTTATGAGAGAGTTCTCCTAAATTCTACGTTATACACGTATACGACATTGTTTGATTTTCTTACTTGATTTCTCTTATTTATATTTAAGGTTTTATGTGGAATTTATTTTTAACATTTTCTTTTAAGTGGATGGCTAGTTTTGCTACCATCATTCACCTAGGAGACTGTATGTTTCTCATTGATTAAACTAGTATCTTTTGGGGGGGACACATTAAAATTTGCTTTAATACTTCTTTGGGAGAAAAAACCACACTTTTAGTGAATGAATAAAAAGCATTTTTACAGTAGCAGTAGGCTATTATTCTTATCTACCATGCCACGAATTCATAGGGAAGAGGTTCCAGTAGCTCAGGGAGGCACCTTGCCATTGAATGTGACAAAGCATTGACTTTTGAATTCATGGGAAATAGGTTCCAGCACCTTGTATCACTGTTACATGGGGTCTATCCTGTGTGCTATGCTGTACACCTATTATGCCATGAGATCATGGTGAATAAATAGGTTCTTGCATCTAAAAACATGGGTCCACTGGTACTCCTGTGTGCTGTGTTATATGCTTATTATGCCATGAATTCATAGGCAATGGGTTCTAGGAGTTCAGGCTCCTTTCCATTGGTTCTCACAAAGTGGGCTTCTCTGGGTGGAGCAGGCTGGCACTGCAGTTGAACCCAGGTACCTTTCTCTTTGGCTTTCATCTTTTTCTGATCATTTTCCTTACACGTTTCAGGATGCTATCTCGGCTCTTAGAGTGGTTAATATGCTCAATACGAACATTAATCCTCTTGGCAAGAATTTTGCCCTTAACTTGTTTGTTTACAACAATGCCAACAGCATGCCAGGTAACATTGGAGACTCTTTCAGTTTTGCTTTGGTAACATTTGTGTAGGATGCCTTTTTGAACAGTACCCATTCCCTCGATGTCTACAATATCACCTTTCTTGTAGATTCCCATATATGTGGCCAAGAGAACAACTCCATGTTTTCTAAAAGGCCTAGAGAACAGGTATCGGGTGCCTCTCCTCTTTCCCTTTGTGTTTGTTATTTTGGTGAATTACTGGAAGATGGTGTCTCAGGCCGAAAGGCGATTAAACTAGTATCTTTGTGAACCTAATATATGACAAACGTTATGGTTTAATCAATAGCAGATTAATGCAATTATCAGGGCTAGATGATATGTTTGATACCTCATATTTTAGTTTGTCCTAGTATTTTCATGTTTCTTAGGTATTCTGAGGCATTATTTTTTTCATATGAATTTTAACATAATTTTATCCAATTTCAAGAAAAACCCTCTTGGAATTTTAGAATTGCATTAAATTTACACAATATTATAGAAAATTGACATTTTTGTTATATTTATCCCTTTTTACATATTCAGATCTCATTTTATTTCTTACAATATTTTCATAACTTTATACATATGCATCCAAAGTCTTCCTTGTGAAATTTTTTGGTCAATGTTTTATATCTTTTGTCACACTTACGCATGAAGTATTTTTCCAACTTTCCTTTTGAAGTGTTATGTCTATAGTAGAGAAAAGTTATATTTCTCTACTATGTAGGTGCTTTACCAAAATTTCACACTAAATCTAGTAATTTTTAAAGCACCGGTGGAGTTTTCTAGGCATACAGTCATACCATTAGCTCTTTCAGTCAGTGATAGGCCAAGTTATGCTGACGTCACAAATGATGTCAAATTCTCAGGGGCCATCACAAACTGAAATTTAGTTTTCTGGTCATGTAAAAGCCACTCCAGGTCCAGGGTAGCTGTGTTCCCAATGTCGAATGTGCCATGCAGTCTTCTTTCACGTTGTGGCACCCCCATGACAAGCAGAGGCTTGTAGGTTCAGCAAACATGTAAAGAGAGTATTGGAGAATAATTAGCACCAGCAATTAAATGTCTCATCTTAGAAGTCATCAGTATCACTTCCAATCACAGCCCATTGACTAGAACCAGTAACACAGCCATGTCCAACAGCAAAGGGAGTGAAAGGTAGCCTTCTGTGTAGCAAGCATGTGTGAAAAGAAATATTGACACATGCTAGTAATGTTAGCCACATTTGCTAAAAGAGATAGTTTTGTATCTTCTTTTCCAATTTTTAGGTCTATCAAAGCATTTTTTTTTGTCTTATTGCATTTGTTTAAACTTTTACAGAAATGCAAAATAATAATGGTATTGACTATCCCTACCTTGTTTCCAATTTTAATTCAAATACATTGAGCACTTTGTAGCAAATTATTTGCTATTGGTTCCCCTTGATATTTTTTATATTATCAGTTCCCCTTCTTTATCTGGTTTTTCTCAAGAATGGCTGCTGATTTTATCATGTCTTTTAATCATTGTTTGAGAGGATCAGAAATTTTTCTCCTCCTTTAATTTATTAGTACAGCAAAGATTATGTGGCTACATTTGCTGTATTTGGGAGTGTAGAGTGTATCTCTCTTGGTCTTAGAGTGCTACTACTTTGAACACTGAGGACTCTCAGAACAATAGTGTCTGCATCTGGGTTGGTGGCACCCCCAATGGCCACCACTCAGCCATGGGTTGTCTAACCACAGGACCCAATTGCATGCAAGGAGGAATCTGGGAGGTCAGCTTCCTCTCTTTGTGCACATATTTTTGTCTTTGAAAAGAGAGGAAGGTGTTGCGATTACATGCATTATGCAGGAGCAGAGTGTCTTAGTGGAGACCTTTTTCCATAAACTCTATTTCTCTGATAAAGAGAACAATATACCAAAGGTCTCAGATAAATAGATAAAAGACAAGATGGAGGGACTAGGGTGGATACTCAGAAGAGAAATGCTGATCTGTGTGTATGTACATGAATGCACGTGTGTGAAGGCATGCATGTGTGTGCTTGTGTGTGTATAGTCTGTATGTGAACGCATGCACTGTATGTGTGTGTGAGTGCATACATGTCTGTATGCATATATCTTTGTGTTTGGGGGCACAGGCTGGGATAGATGGGGTTAAATATTTGTAATGGGTCTTCCAAACTGTTACATCTTATAACAATGGTAATAAGCTTGGACATTTTCCTGGTGAGTCACTGCAAATTTTTAAGTGGAGTAGTGATTCTGGCATGGAGGGTCACTGAGGATCTCTCTAGAGAAGTGATTCTAAAATGCTGTCTGAAGAAGCAATAATTTCCAAAGAAGTTTATCTTGAACGAGGAAAAAAAAAAGGACAATGTAGTAAATTTTTTAAAGATCGAAATGTGTTCAATTTAAAGATCTTTATTCTCTGGTTATTCCATCCCTGCATTTGGAGTTTCAAATTTCCTTTATTTAATAAGACACTGGTGTTCATAGATAGTAAGAGGTTTATTTGTTAATACTTGATAAAATAAAAAGGTGACATTTTTTCAAAGGTATTCCAATTTTTTTTTGGAAAATAAACTAATCTCTAATTAGTTTGAATTCTCTAAGTCTGGGAACCAGTGGCAAAGATTATATAGGCAAAGATATGTCTTTGTATTTTTTTTCCAAAATACACATTCTATGACCACTGGGGAAAAATTCAAGTGTAATAGAGTTGGTACAACCATGTGCATTTTGAAGACGCTCCCAAGTGCTTCTGAGATGTTTCTCTAATTTGGAAGAAGAGCTGAGAAAAACCTAGTGTTCAACAATGATGAAAATCTCAAAGAAACCAGGGCAAAGAGAAGACAGAAAGGGTGAAGGCAAAACACATTGTCTTAGACAAAATTATTAGGGCTCAAGGATATGGAGATGGTCCTTGAGAGAGACAGGGAAAGCTGGAGTTCAGGAGAAGTCTCCTGAGCCTCCCCTTATTTTGTTGTGCATAAAAAGAATTTCCTTCCACATGGGGTTCTTCTCCTTCTGCTTTTTTCCCCGAGAATTAATTCTTCTTAAGAAAGCATCAGAGAGACAAAGAGAAGAATTTGGAGAAGAATGAGGTAGGCTATGTGTAGAATGAGGTGTAATATGGAATTCTAGAGTAGAAATTGCTTGATTTCCACTGAGTCTCTGTCATAAACTAAAGCATTGATATTTTTCTGGTTACAAAGACAAAAATAAATGAACAAGTGAGTGGGACTTCTGCTAAGTGGTGAGTCTGGTATCCCCAGATGGCCAGGTGACATATTGTCAAGTCACCTGAGGACAAGAATCTACCTCTTCTTACTTCATAGCAGACATATTGCTGAGCACCAAGAGACAATTGCTCTTTATCAATTGAGGTTTTTGTCCTTTCACTGAACCACTTCTGGAAATATCATTTTGTATTTTAAAACATCAGAATTATGCCATATTCTTTAAACTCTCAGAATCTCTGTATCATTTCCTATAGCACAAACGATTTGAGTTGGCTGATTCAGAAGATAAGAAATAAATTCTGATTTTTCTCTCTACTCATTCAACTTATTAAATATTTTACTGACTGCCTAGGATGGGCCATCAATTGGATGGGGCATGTTAAGTAGGTAGATACTAGTATCTGTTTCCTAAGCAATTGGAGATAATGTGATTTTCTAATGATCTACTATTATATAACTAACCATCTCGAAGCCAATGGAGTAGCAAAAAAACAACATTGTTTGTTACTTGTCCAGATTCTTTAGGTTGACTGGACTATGCTTTGCTGATTTTACATGGAGAAAGACCAGAACTGGAGAGATGTGAGTGGAGTACCTTGAGTACAAAATTTAAGGAACTTACTCTTGGAGCCTCTGCAGCAGCATCATAAGAGTTAGCACCTCCTTAATTTTTGCACCAATATGCCTTCCTTGCCTTATCCTGATCCTAATCTTGGCTTGCAGTCTCTTTCATGTGTTTTCAGTTAGATGGCAGCTGGAGCTGGAGTCATCAGAAGGTTCAACTGGGCTGGACATCCAACACAACTCTCCCTCACATGGCTGATGTCTTCTCATTCATGGCTGAACATCTGGGAACTGGCCAGGGTCTCTTTCCTCTGTGTATATCTTTCACATAAGCTCAGCTTGTGCTTCCTCACCCTGTGGCATTTTCAAGGTGGTCAGACTTGTTACAGGGCGACTGGCTTGTCTAGAGCAAGCATTCCAAGAGGGCTGTGTAGAAGCTGGAAGGTTTCTTGTGAACTAGATCTGGAAGCCCCAGAATGTTAGTCACTTTCACTCTATCCTACTGGTCGAAGTCATTAAGACCTGCCCAAGACTTAGGGGAAAGGGAAATAGCTGCTATGGTTTGATCTGAGTAGTGCGGATGTAAAGGGAGGGAGAAAACTGATGGAGATTGATTTGGGAGAAAATCTACACAGAAAGACCAGCAAATAGGTTCCAGGAGTCTCAGAGTAGGTTAAAATTGAAATGCTCTTTGATGGACATCAGAGAAAGACTGAGGTCAAGGCACTGGATGAAATCACCTAAGGAAGGAGTTCAGAGACAGAAGGAGCAACCAGGGAGTAAAATGGGAAACAGGTGAGCTGGGTCATGTCCAGGGTTTCCGAAAGGGTAAACTAAGGTGAGGACTGAAAAGTGACTATTGGGTAGAGCAAGATTTTGGTCACTTGTGACCTTGACAAGTAAAATGGCAGGATGAAATTTGACTATGTGTAGTGAATTGAGGAAAGAATAAGAGGAAGGAGTAGGGAAAGTGAGGAAAAGCAAATCGTTCAAGTTTTCACAGAAACAGGCTAATTACCTACTGGGACCTTGGGGTCTAGAAATATTTTATTTTTATTTGCTTGCTTATTGTTGAGATAGGAGAAAGTATAGCTTAGTGGGGATAAAAGAGAATGAAACAGTAAAAAGGAAGCTGCTTATCCCTCAGGCCAATCCCAATGTGTGAAACTGGGGGCAGAGGTGTCCCCAAAGCACACAGAGCTGTTGGGCCTCCCTTAAATCTCACTGAAAGCTGCCTTGAGGCCAAGGTGGGGCAAGCTTTACACACATAATAGACACATTTTAACCTCTAAGCATTGGTTCTCAAAATTTTGTCCCCAGATAAGCAACAGCAGCAGCAGCATTTTCTGAGAACTGTTAGAAATGCAGATTCTTGGGCCCCACCAGTCTTCCTGAATCAGAAACTCCAGGAGCTAGCAATCCGGTTTGTTTGTTTGTTTAATTTTTAGGGACAGGGATCTTTTCTGTCGCCCAGGCAATAGGGGGACCATCACAGCTCACTGCAGCCTAGAAACTCATGGGCTCCAGCAATCCTTCCTCAACCTCCTCTAGAAGCTGAAACTCGGTCAAGACTACGAGTGGTCTTGGAATGTCCATGCAACCTGGGCTTTCACAGCACCACTAGATGATTCCTGTGCTTTCTGAGGTTGGGGACCCACTACTCTAAAGGAACTGAACAACATTAACTTAAAGATGCAACTGAATGTTGACCTTATTCCCTATGAGCCCAAATCCCAGAGTTTTAAAACCAAAAAGGACTTTTCAAATGTCTTTGAATTTTTCCAAGTGTCTTATCTAGCCTTGAACCTCACACGTGACAGATCCCAGACACAGAGAAGGCATGTGAGTTGTCCAAGTCCTCTTAACAGGACTGAGATTATGACCCTGAATAATAGGAAAAAAAGCAATCAGGGATATAGTTGTTTCGAAGTGCCATGAAGCTGCAATCTTTTCATTAATTTTGTAATGTATAGATTTACATGGTTGTTTGTTTTCTCCTATTCAAGTCAGAACAACATGGTCTGCCTTACCTCCACCTGGTTCTTTTAAAGTTTCTTGTTAGGGGGACTGCAGAGATGCAGCTTGCTCAGCACTAACAGGAGGTTTTTCTGCAGCATGATGGATAAATCTACCAGAGCTGGGGCTCTGCCTCTGACTTTTGCCATTTCAAATTCACTTGGCCCCTGGGGAGAGGCGGACAGCCCAATGCCGAGTGCTCTGGAGCCTCGGCTTCCCTCTGCTTTTGGAGAGGAGATTTAGCCTTAATTTTTGTGACAGATGGAGTTGATAGTCTCTCCACGGAAAGGGGAGGAAAAAAGCGCCAGTTTTTGACAGGCCACAGACGCCCGCTGCCTCTGGTGGCCGAAGGCTGCGTTGCGCCACAGTTAAGGTAGCTCGCAAACTCCCGCGCCGAGATGGCAGAAGTTCCTTCGCGGTGCAGCCTCCCTTAAATTTAAGAGATGGACTGAAATTTGCGCTTAATATAAACCTTGGTGCATTGTCAATTTATCTCCTTCTTCTATGTTGTGGCTGTAGCCAGATGGCACTGTTCAACATTCCTTAACATTTTTAATGCTTTTTTTTTTATTACCGCGCATGTTATAAATTTATATTCCTAAGAAATTAATTCAGTTGCTTGGATTTCTGTCTTGCCATTTGGAAACGATGCCTGGTGCAAAGGCCGAACCTGCCAGATCGGCAGGGGTTGTAAATATCTCATTTTCTTTCTTTTGTGCTTGCAAAAAAAAAAAAAAAAAGTTTTTAAAGAGAGTTTTTAAAGTTTCCTATTAAATTCTCTAGATTTCCCCTCTCCTCGTGATGACCAGGACCCAAAGATGAGGAACCAGAAACATAAACTGCGTTGTGAATCCAATATAAGACACAGATGGGGAGGAGAGGAAGAAAAAGAAAAAAAGGAAGAGGAAGAAAAAAAAGGGGGGGGGGAGGAAAAAGCCAAACAAAAAGGCCCGTAGCTGAGCCGGATGCAAACATCTGGCCGCAAGCCCTGCCCGCAGGTTCTGCGAGCGAGCCGGGGCTCAGTATCCGAGCCTCCTTAAGAGGAGGAGGAGCTCCAGGGCTCTGTCAAGCTCCCTAAGCCTCTCCTTTCAGGCCCTGAATGCCTGAATGTGAGCTGCCCACCGCCCTCTCCGCCCTCCCCCACTCCGCCACCCCACTCCAGCGGCTCGTAAAAAAAAAAAAAAGTTTCAGCAGCAACAGGCAGGACCAATAGCATCTCGAAAAGCCGGGAAAGGGGCCGAGCAAAGGGCGAAAGAGTGGAGAAAGGAGAAAGCGGGCAGGCTCGGAGCGCGCGGGGCCGGGGCTGGGCAAGCTGGAGGAGCGTTGCTAATGTTTTTGTTTGTTTGCTTTTCCATGCATGCATAATGAGGGGGCACCGCGGCACCACGCGGGGGCTCCCGGCCCACTTTTGTATTTAAAGCCTCGCTGCGAGCGAGTCCGGAGCCGGGCTCAACAGATCCGCTCCCTGGGCTCTTGGTCACCCGAGAAGCCGCGGCCGAGTGAAGCCCGGGAGCTGCTCTCCGGCCGCGCCGACTCTCTTGTTCTCCCCGCGCCGCCCGGAAAGAGCTCCCTGGAGCTCGGCGGAGGCCGGGGTCGCCGCGGGCGGAGGGGGAGGGGACGCAGGGCGGCCCGGCCGCGGGAAGGCGGGCAGCGCTCGGTCGCCGGGCCAGGAAGCGGCGCGATGCGAGAGTCCGCGGCGGCGGCGGCGGCGGCGGAGCGGCGCTGAGCTCAGCAGCAAGGAACCTCTCAGTCTGCAGAGCTAGCAGCGGCCGCGGGCGCCACCGGCCGCACAACGGATCTGCAGGCGCGGAGCAAAATGCACCCACGGCGCCGCGCGGTCCTGCAGCCCCGCCACGGCCCCGCGGCCCGCAGCCCCCCAGGGCGACAGTGAGCGCCTCCCGCCACCGCCGGGGGTCGAGTGGAGGGCTCTGAGGTGGGAACGCGGGACAAGATTTGGCGGCTGTGCGTTTCTAGGAAGCCACCGCAGCCCGAGCGAGCTGACCTTCTGCCACCAGCTGGGCATTAGCCAGCGGCGCGCATGGATTTATGAAGACACTCATGCAAGAAGTGGGCAGGACTTGGGCAAACTTTTCCACCGGCTCCGAGTCCGCGGCTCCCAGCGCCTCGTCTCTTTTCCGCTCCTCGTCCGGCTGCCGCCGCTGCCCGCGATGGTGGCAGCGCTGCGGGGCGGCGGCGGCGAGGCCCGCGGGGGGACTGTGTCGGGCGCCTGGTTATGCCTGATGGCGCTGCTGCAGCTGCTGGGCTCTGCGCCGCGGGGCTCAGGACTGGCGCACGGCCGCCGCCTCATCTGCTGGCAAGCGCTGCTGCAGTGCCAGGGGGAGCCGGAGTGCAGCTACGCCTACAACCAGTACGCCGAGGCGTGCGCACCGGTGCTGGCGCAGCGCGGCGGGGGCGATGTGCAGGGAGCCGCCGCCGCCGCCCTCCCTGCCTCGGCAGCCTCCTTCTCGTCGCGCTGGCGCTGCCCGAGCCACTGCATATCGGCCCTCATTCAGCTCAACCACACGCGCCGCGGGCCCGCCCTGGAGGACTGTGACTGCGCGCTCGACGAGAACTGCAAGTCAACCAAGCGCGCCATTGAGCCGTGCCTGCCCCGAACCAGCGGCGCCGGCGCGGGCGGGGTCATGGGCTGCACCGAGGCCCG
Source organism: Otolemur garnettii (assembly GCF_000181295.1). Lineage (NCBI taxonomy): Eukaryota > Metazoa > Chordata > Mammalia > Primates > Galagidae > Otolemur > Otolemur garnettii. The sequence goes on along the minus strand of NW_003852638.1, from coordinate 1,066,332 downwards.
GCGGCGCTGCGACCGCGACAGCCGCTGCAACTTGGCGCTCAGCCGCTACCTGACCTACTGCGGCAAGCTCTTCAACGGGCTGCGCTGCACGGACGAGTGCCGCACGGTCATCGAGGATATGCGGGCGGTACCCAAGGCGGCGCTGCTCAACGACTGCGTGTGCGATGGCCTCGAGCGGCCCATCTGCGAGTCGGTCAAAGAGAACATGGCCCGCCTGTGCTTCGGCGCCGACCTGGGCAACAGCCCGGGCAGCAGCGGCTCGGACGGGGGCCTGGACGACTACTACGACGAGGACTACGACGACGAGCAGCGCCCCGGTGGCGCGGGTGGCGAGCAGCCGCTGGACGACGACGACGGCCTCCCGCACCCGCCGCGCCCGGGCGGCGGCGCTGCTGCGGCGGGCGGCCGCGGGGACCCGCCTTACGGGCCCGGGCGCAGGAGCAGCAGCAGCGGCCGCTCGGCGCCCCGAGGCGCTTGGACCCCACTCGCCTCCATCTTGCTGCTGCTGCTCGGGCGGATCTTTTAGCACTCGCGCCCCCCGGCTGTTGGCTGCGGAGGGCCGGCGTCCCACTTTCGCGCGGGCTCTCCTGCTCGCTTCTGAGCCCGGGGTATCTGTGGCTTGGGGACAGAGAGAGAGGATGGTTGGGGATACTTCCCAAAACTTTTTCCGAGTGGATTCGGCTTACTGCCGGTCTCCCTGCCACCAGTCTTGGCACTTCCCCGTCTCCTCTCCCCAGCATGACTTCTTGGACCTCTCTCGCCCCCATTCCAGACTCCAGAAACTCCCCACTTGCCTGCCCTCCAGAAACCTGCCTTTAGCGTTTGGGATGGAGGGGGACCGGACTGTAGTTCTGGTCTCAGAAGGTAGATAGGGCCTTAACAGTTCCAGGGGTCTGGGCTTGAGGATGGAGTTTGCAGGAAGGATTGTATTTGCAAAGGGGCTGCCTGTTTCTTAGCATTTTTCCTTTGGAGGGGGAGTGCCAGTATTAACTTTTTCTTTTTATTGCCGCCAGTGAGGACATTGCAATCGTAAGTAAACAGAAAAGTCCCTGATTACTGATTCATTCATTTAGTCTTGGCCTCAGAGCTCAGAATTCTTAGTGACACGCGGCCGGGGAGGGGGGCGCTGTGATTGCCTTAGGAGGAACCCCTGAATTGGTTTTGGATAACTTTGAGCCCTTGACCTCAATTTCCTTGGTACCACTCAGCACATTTCTTAGGATTAAGGGTCAAAAAATGCTGATCTAAGGGGGTGCTATGGTGTTGAACAATGCAACTTTTTATTTAAAAAGCTCTACACTGCCATCTATGAAAGCCTCTTTATGATGTTTGTTTTGTTCTTTTTTCCATCAAGAAATTGTATGTTCAAATATGCAGAGAACTATATATTGCCTCTGCTCCTATCAGGGTACTAAACTCTGGTACATCCTATATAAAGTGTATTAAAACTGGGTTTGTTACCAGTTGCTGTACTTTGTATATAGAATTTTTATAAATTGTATGCTTCAGAAATAATTTATTTTTAAAAAGAAATTAAAATTTTAAATTCACATCCATATTTACCCTTCCCCCTGAAATGTATAGAATCCATTTGTCACCAGGGATCCAAACCCATAGTCCATTGTGAAGTGTGCTCTATTTAGAACAGTCTTAAAATGTACAGTGTATTTTATAGATTTGAAGTTAACATTCTTATTTTCCAGAGAATTTATGGACATTGTAGAAATGTATAAATGCATTTCCAAACTGCCTTAAACATTGTATTTTTATAGACATCATTTTTTTAAAATCCTAAGTTTTAAATAACTGTGGATTTGTGTATTTTTTGATTATTTGTTTTATTAAAACATGTACATCAGTAAAGAGTTTTAAACAATGAATATGGTGTAGTTACTTTCCAGAGTTACACTGTGGTTAACCTAATCATGGGGGAGGGGGAGGGTGGAAGGGGTACAAGGAATCTATCAACCATCAACTGAAATTAAAACACAGCACAAGACAAGAAATGCAGGCTATTATCTCTGCCTTTAATTTAATGAACAATTAGACATCTGTAAATGAGGCAGCTAAAAAGATATAATTGGCCTCCATTGATTTTACATTTGTGGAGAGAATTTACAAAACAGTGTCTCCTGCACATAAGTTTGGGATAACCCAGACAGATATCACATTTCCCTCCCCACTCCCCCTTTTCCCTTGGGACACTCCCCAAAGCCCCCCCCTCAATATTACCCCTTACCCCCAAGAGTGTCCTCTCTGGCTACTAGACATTCTGATATAATCAAACATGCCAATAACATGTGTTAACCAATAGGTCTTAGAAGACTACAAGACTCAATACTTCAAAGTCATTTTCACACTTTTGGTGGAAAAAGTACAAAATTTTGTTACAAAACATTCAGGCGGGCAAAAGTAAACACACTGGGGAGAGGAACAATTACCAGAACTTGTAATATTGTTGTGAGGAGTTGTTTAGCAGTGAGCTGAAGGCTGGGTTCCTGCCAGAGCTACTGATCTACACTCAAACGCCCTTAGATAAATAATTACACTCTTAAGCTGTGTCGAGTGCTGATACACTTGACCTTGTAAATAGAAATGTTTGCAGTAGGAATAAACTCCGGCATTGGAAAATCTTTTAAACATTAACACAAAAGAGAGCGCTCTGTCCTCTGGGGATTTGAGCCTGAACCTCGCCAAGCTAGGCACTTGCAAGGGGGAAAAAAAGTTTATTTATCTTCTATTCCTGGTGTTTATTTAAAGCTTTTCATTTTAAACGCGGTGATTGGAAGGCAAGTCAGGAGTTTAAAAGTCACCACAAATAAACTTTGTCTGAGGGGTCGACAGATTAGCAAGATCTGGTGTCTCTTTATTTGATATTAACATGTGCTGAGAAAAACATAACCAGATTTCTCTGCTGCCTAAAGTAATTAACAAAGCTATGCCCCCTTCTGACTTTCTCCCACCCACTTCCACCCCCTACTTTTGAGGTTTCATGTGCCTTTAATTCGATCTTTTTTCCAGCTTTTCTGAATATTCAAGGCACTCCTTGGTACCCCTAAAGCCAAGATTGCTTTATGTATATATGCTCTAGCAGAAAGTCTACGATAGTTGCAGTATCAGACTTGAGCCTAGGAGAGTGGTGTGTGGTTGGAAACTCCAGTCACCTGTATGGTTGAGTAAACATATTGTTAAAACAAAGCTGAGAGCATTGTTTCTTTGGGAAGTGAACAAAGAGTATTCCTAGAAATGTGTAAATGAAATCAGCTTTCTTTACAAAATGAGGAGTTAGCAATGCTTGGTGTTTTTCCTTAAATATATTTAAATCATCTCCACCTCATGTTATTTTAACACATTCTTGACTATAAGTTAAGTCTTTGTCCTAGTAAAAGGCCCAGTTTTCCCCAGTAAGAAGTAAAAGGCATTAGCACTAGAAAAGGCCTGATAATTAACTGCTACAATAAACTCACGACTTGATTTTACAGGGTCCTGTCAAAAGCATCTGCCTGGAATAAATCAACACAGCTCGTTCTTGGGGAGAGAGGACACGAGGCTTTATGCTTTCTTCCTTGAAGAAAGTGAACATTGATCGGTGGTCCATTTTAATTTAAACAATTATACACTGGAGCCCTGGACATCCCCCATTCTTCCTCTCCCCACAAACCTAGTGGATTCCAGAACAGGTTGGTGAGATAGATGGTAAGACCCTTCAGCTATTGGTACGGGATTGTATGTTGCCATCTGCTTCCAGGAAGAAAGGACTTTTACAGATGTTGACATCTGTAATATCTCATGCTCTCTGGGGAGCCTTTTGGAATTTTGGACATTTGATCATCTCAAACGTCCCACGGAGAATGCCTGAAAGTACCATTAATGAAGGAAACGGCATCTCTGGCTTTTCCCGTGGATTCTCAAATCCTTCCTACTAACAGACGTCTTCCAGGTTGAGAGAAATTCCTTTAGGATTTGATGTAAAATCATGCGTCCTCAAGGCCTTTCCCATTTCCCCAGTTAGCAGATTTGAATTCTCAGTGACAGTTTATTTGTCTTTGGAGGCACTTCAGTGACAAATGTTTAAGGGAGTGTGTGACAATGGTCGAGAACAAGAAGGCAGTTCATTGAACTGACAGTGACCATACAGTAAATAGAAGGAGGTTCGGGCTTCACTGCTCACCCAGGCATACAGCAACGCTTTTGTATATAATCACAATGGACATCACATAAGGTCTCTGTTTATTTTAACAATATATAGCAATGTACGCGAGCAACATAAGGACATAGAGTGAAGAAATGGCTGGAGGGCAGTAAGTTCTTCTACTAAGTAGCAGCACCTCTCTGTACTTGGGCAGCACCTCTGCAAACATCTGTAAGAAAGGACCGCAGCTCCTGGCCCTGACTGCCATAAATTTAAGGAACCACCAGGGTCTAGCACATCTGCGGTATACCACAGCATTCCTGATAAAGACAGAACTCTTCTCTACCTTGACGAAGGTCCTGGTGGAATGGGGTTTCCTTCCCTTCCTTGCCACTCTCTCTGTTGACACTCACTCCATCACAGCAATGTCACTCACCATCGAATAAAAAGGGACCAAAAATATTCTATGAGAACTTTCAGAGACATCAAACCCTGTGTTGAAAATATATCTACTTTAGCTATCCATTGTTAGCTTATTAAGTTCACCGCAGAAGTTCTCTAACAAAATAACTTCATGTATTGTATCTCTTTTAAACTCCTATAAAGAAAAGCATACCTTATTTATTTTTTGACCTCTTACACCAAGGACCATCAGAATCTTTGTCAATTGGCCCAGTTTCTCCCAGCTAATCAAAGCAAGGCTGTACCCAGAGTAGTTCTGGTTGGGTTGAATTTCCGGTAGGTCTCACTGCCTTGTGAGTTAAGTTGGACTTTACTGTAGTCTATTTGAGAGATTGCCTCTGGGACACAGTTGAAAAGGTTCACCCTTGACTATCTGAATGACTTAAGTAATGTGCTATTAGCATAAATACCTTCTAAGGCATCCATTTAATCAATTTCTTAAATAACAGAATGATCTACTACAAAATAGTAGACTGTATACACTATATTTTGGCACAAAGATGGTCATTCTCCCACTAGTAACCAGGGGCTCTAAATAAATGATTTCAACAATGTTTTATTAAAGGACGACAAGGGCCCTCGAGCTGCATTAATCGGGGAGAAGTCGAGTGGCACTTTTGTTATGGAAATGTTAAGCACATAATAGCAGGGCCAAACAATGTGCAGCCACTTCATTCTTTCAGCCATGCTGACACCTCTTAAAGAAGAACTGCAGGGAAGGATGTGGGAAAGATTTGCTTTCCGAGGAAGCTTTCAGCTAATATTTTGGAGGGCTACCTTCCAACCCTGTGTAATACGCATGCAGCAGGAGCGAGAAGGGCTGCTGAGAGGCAGAAAGGGCTTCCTCCCCTTATTTCAAGAGCATGGGTTCCATACTAAAAGTAAATATCTCTATTTTCTGACATGGCAATTTCCAAAGCAATATTTTGCTGATTTTTTGGTTCTGTGAGTTCAAGTTTATAAAGTTGATTAAAGATAGCTACTCTCAATGATGTTAGTATCTACTACAGGTAGCTATGACGTGTTCTGCAGCAAATAGATGGCATTTTGAAGTCTGCAAATAGGTGAACATACAATGTTGTCAGGATGTCTTTAATTTGTAACAAAGAAGAAAATAATATTATCTGATTCTAGACTATTATAGGCACCCTTGTGATCTCTGGTTATTAATATGTATTCTTACAAGTTTATTTTTGTATTTAAGTTTTATAAATTCTACAGGATATTTGTGGTTTCTTGGATACCAGAATGGGGTAATGTCTTACAAATAAATCTTAATGTGCATTTTATGCCTGATCAGATGTTATTATGCATCAAAATAAGGGACATTTCGGAAAGACTTGAGACCTTCCTCATAGACATTTCTTTTATAAAAATGGCAGCCTTTGACCTTCAGTTTTAACCCACATCATTTCTTGCCTGTCAAGTAGTTCCACCTATTTGGAATATCCTTCTGAAATAAACATTGAAGTAAGCTTTTGTGATGACTGATACTTATTTGGTAATCCTGAACAGATGGGGGGGGTCCACAAAAAAGAATTCTATAGGCAGTTATTGAGGATGCACTCTGTATGAATATGATACAATCATGTCTCTGGACAAGCTAACAAGATGGGTAGGTACACATAGATACTTTTTTATGAAAAATGGCTGGCACAGGAGAGGATGACTTAGCCCAAGATTGAGTTTAAGGAAAGCGTCTTGGAGAAGGTGACACTGAAGCTAAGTGTAAAGACAGACCTGGGAATTAGCCAAGAGAAAATTGGGGAAGTGAGTTCTATTAGAAGGGACAGCATGTCCCAAAGCATGGAGGGATGGACCAGAAGAGCATCTGTGTGTGTAGATGTGTGTGCATGAGTGTGACCATTTATTATCACCAAAACATAAATAGGAAGTAGCAGGAAAAGGTCTTGAGAGACAGGTTCATGCCAAGTCATAAAAGCCTTGCAGGTCATTCTAGTCATTGACTTCACTCTGCACGGTGCACAAGCCAGGGAATCTCTGGGAGTTCCCAGCTGAAAGCTCAAAGGTTACCTTTCAAGCAGAGAACATGTTGAGATTTTAAGGGATGAAGACCAGAGATGACAGAATAGTTAGGCATCTACTGCAGGGGCCAGCCAACAAAGGCCAGGGACTGAACTAAAGTAGTACTGGTGCGGGGAGGAAGAAGACAGATTTAAGATGCTGAGACTGGTCAAGTGTAGGGTGGTCAGGCACAAGACAGGCCAGTATGGTTGCTGCATTTCAGGCTTTGACAACTTATGGGTGACATCACCTTTGGTCTTAGAGGAAGAAAGAGTGGAGGAGAAGTGATGTTTTAGGATGTATAGGGTATCCAGTTGGAGGTACACTATAGGACACCCTCTGTAGGTCTGAAACTCCAGGCAGAAGTCAGACTTGTGCAGGGTTGTGGTTAAAATTCTGACAATGACATACCCGCAAAGAGTGAGAAAGATGTGCACAGAGCATAGGAGGGGATGCCCAGAAAAATACTCCCAGCAGGAAAGGAGGAAGATCAGAGAAGTCTGAGGAAGGCAGGAGCAAGATATTCTAAAGTTTCTGGATATGGACACCTGAATATTAAAATGCTTAGGAGACCAATGCTCTGAGCAAATCTTAGAAACAAATTTACTGCATTTCTAAGAGAACTTAAATGATCAAAAGATTTCTCATTATGACAATAAGAGATTATATAAGTATAATCACAGCTGACTCCAGGAAAATAAAAAGTACCAAGATTATACCATTACATGAAATTAATAGTAATAACAATGATCGATGATAAATCACATTATTGATTATTATATGCCATGCACACTGCTGAGTACATAACATATATGGCATCATTTAATCATTATAACAGCTTTTTGAATAATAATTATTGCTATTTTTATTATTATCACTATTTTACAAATGAAGGAACTGATGCTTGAATAACTTGACCTGTCCATTCAGTGAGTAAATTAGCAAATGTACAATCCAGGTCTGTTTGCATCAAGAGATTGAGATCCTATCTTTTATACCTTATTGATTCACACAATGCAGAAAGCCCGAAGAGTCCAAGAACTTTTAAAATATTGGACAAAATTTAAAAGATTGTATCTGTTTATGAAAGGAAATATCCCATAATATTAGCAGTTAATGCCATTGTCAGTCACTATTACTTTCTTCCTCACAGATTTAAATGTTCTCCAGATTTCATCAATTAACATATACTGCCCTACTTTCATAATTAAGATGTTTTTAAATAATACGATTTAGACCCATAAAGAAGAAACAAGAGAGTATGTAAACTCTGTGTGCGTGATCTTTGCTCCCTTTTACCTATACTTCTCTTCCCTTATTGCTCAGTAAACCTCAAATTTTCATGATGAAGAAGTGATTTTTTTTAAAGCGGAAAGCAATACAAACTTTAAAATTGTTCTATCTGAAAAAGTATATGATGTATGAAAATAAATCATAGCGCCAAAATGTTAGAGTATGCAGATTCTCAAGAGGATGTTCATTCATTCATTCATTCATCCGATCAGTATTTATTGAGCACTTACTATGGGTTAAGCACCATGCTGGGCTCTAGACATCCAACAGTGAATCAAACAGTAAATTTTCCCTCCTGCACTGAGTGTGGGTCCCCACTAGAAATCTGCTTCCCAGAATCCTACTCTTCAGTCTTCTGTAACAAGAGTATACTTCCTCTGTTACAGAAGGACCACATTTTATCCTTCCCTACCCCTGTTATTATAAACATTGTGTTTACTTTCTTCTTTGAAAAATACTTATGCCCTACAGACAGGTGTGGGAAACTATATCCTCTCCTATAAATGGTAATAATTCTATTTTATTGTGTTTTATAAGACGAAGAAGTAAATCCTATAATGTTTCGGTATGTAAAGAATATTTAAAAGCACTGCTGTCTAGTTCTAGTGAAGCTCTGATAGAAGAGCTAAGCCAAAAATTGCTAGCGGGAATTGTTTCAGGGGGCAAATTATGCCCTGATTCTTGCCATGTGCTAAAATGAAAATATACTATTATATTCTGAAAGGAAAAATTATCCACAATGACATTTAATATTGAATATTATTTTTAAAATAATCATCAGTCACTTCCAAAAATAGATTCATATGTCATGTAAATTGCCAAATGAAGTCCTTGCTCCCTGTCTCCTGATTTTTGTCTATTCAGAAAAGTTCACCCTATTAAAACCAATAGTATTTTAAAGTAAAACAAAAGGAAAAAAATAACCTGTCAATATTTAGGTTACCGCCAGAAAATTTATGTCTTTATTATTTAGCCCGTGATGCCTAATTGACCACCCCAAAACTTAATGGCTTAAGATTTCTTGCCATTTATTTGATGCCAATTCTGTGGATCAGCAATTTGAGCTGGACCCAGAAAGATAATTCTGCTGAACCTTTTGGACTCACTTGGCTGCAGTTAGCTCGTGAGTCAGGCAGGAGAGAGCTGGTTCCTAGTAGCCTCATTTACACATGTGGTAAATAACTGGGCTGCCAGGGACAACTGGCCTGGTGTCTCTCACATCTATCATATTAGCCCAGGTTTCTATGGCACCTACATTCCCAAAGCAGCAGGGAAAAGGAGCCACAACATTGTAAGCACTTTTCAAGCTTCTTGTACCATGTCTGCCAATGTCTCTTTGGCTAAACGCAACTCGTACAACCAAGTCCAGCTTCAAAATGTAGAGAAATAGATTCCACTTCTTGATGAGAAGAGAAGCAAAGTTGCATTGCAAAAGGCATGCATTGGAGGGTGGTAAGAAATTCTGGCAGCCGCTTTGTAAACAGTCTACCATAATAATGAATTGGTTTCCGTGGGTTTTGTTCCCATGTCTTCTACTGACATGGCAGCAAGAAAGAAATGTAAGAGAGAGTAGTTTGTGGCTTTAATTTTCACAATTTATAGAATTTTAGAGCCCAAACCCCAGAAAGGACCTGAAATACTCTTCCATTGTTTTATTCTCCAAAGATTTATATTGTGATTTGATATCTAACAGGACCATTATTCTTCTACTTTAAAATGTTTTGCATAGTGTTGCATTTTTGCCTTGCAGAGTTATAGAATCAGCTATAGCTTTCTCTTGCAGAGCTTTTATTGAGTCTTTGATTAGGATTGAATGTTGCTTATAGATCAATAGGGAGACAATTGGGAGCTTTGTAATAGTGAATCTATAGTGAATCTTTCCATCTTTTCAGTTAGGTCAATACCATATTGATTCATATACAGGTCTTACTGAAAGTTTCACATCTTTTCTTCTTCATTCAGGTCTTTTTAATTTCTTCTTAGTTTTATCTCTAGGTATTTGTAATTTATGTTGGATTATTATTATTACACTGGCTAATTCATTATTGAACTGGGTGTAGAGGAAACTATTTCTGTACACAGATCTTGTATCTAAACAGCTAAACTCCTATGGGCTTTAATTATTGGTGGTAAACTTTCTTTGATATTCTAGACAGAAAACATAACGATGTTTCTTAAAGTCTTTCGTCATAGGAAAATTCACACTCTTAAAGTCATTTGGATTTTCTTTATATGAGTGTAAAAGTTAGGGTGTACAGTTCCCAAGAAGGTCTTGATTTGTGACACTAATTGCAAGTTTGGAAGGTGGTTCTCAAACCACCCTCAGGTTCAATAATTTGCTAAAAGGATACACAGAAAGCTGTCACAGTCATGGTTATGGTTTATGACAGGGAAAGCATACAGAGCATCATGTGCAGAGATTCCACTGTGCTCTTTTCTTGGAGTCAAGACATGTGCAACAATACACACCAATTATTGCTGTTTAGGGAAACTCGTTTGTCCAAAACTTAATGTTCAGAGTTTTTATTGGGGCTCCATTCTATAAGCATGATGGGTTGATTGACTCCTCAAGTGGTTGATTTCAGTTTCCAAATTGACTGATACCATGTTTTCCATAAATCAAGGTATGGCCAGCCTTCATCCTAAATCATGTCACTATTGTCTTGTTAGCTCAAGACCTCTAGACAAACAAAGACAACCTTTCAGGAGCCATAGAGAAAAGCACCTGGGGGAACAAAGTTAACTTCTTTGCTCTACAGTGGGTTATGTATATCCATATTTACCATATTAGAAATCAAAACATAATTTTTTAAATATTTAATAATTTGTTAAGAAATAATAAGCCTATCACATGTCAACATAAGTAACATACGTTTATTAAAATTTTCCATTTTCAAAAAAAATTGTGACAAAGCTGTTATTGCTGTAATCTTTAATGTCTGGATTCATAGAAGGCACCTGGATTCTCATATGCCTTGTATGCAATCTGTTTCAATATATTTTATACAAACACACACACACACAAATCTGGCCTTACATATGTAGTTAGGAAAGGGAGGAGTAGTTTAATAGTCTTTTCAGAGAATTATAAATACTCATCTCTGCTACACAAAACAATAACATTCAACAAGTGATAGATTTGTAAAGGTTAATGGTAGGATAGATCTGAAATTCTCTAACTTTTAGAAAGATAGAAGGTTCTCAGTGTAGTATGTAAGTTTTCCAAAGCTAGTTTTTGTATGAATCTGTTGAAGTTTTATTAGTGGCAACAAATCCTGTTGTTTTTCTTGAATTGTATTTGCTTTCGATAAGTGTTTGCCAACTATTCAACTTGAATGAACGTAGTTTGTTGTACAGTCATTATTTTGCAGTCTCTTCAATAAAAATGGTGTTCAATGGAAAAAAAGTGGCTATTTCTATTGAGAACTCAAACAACCAAATGATTTTCTTCTTGAGAAAAACGTTTTATGCAGCCAAAACATCTTGTCTACTCCCAATTGTAGCATACAGAATATACAAAGATGTTGGGTTGAGATTAAACAAAATAAATTTTTTCTTACTTTTTGAAGGTAATGTTTACGTGAAATTGGCAAACTTTTGGCACAAGTGGATTGCAGTGAAGAGTGCTGGTACGGTTTGGTGTAATTGCCTTTATTTGTGCCAATTAACAATCAGTTTTCCCCACCATTGCTTTTGCTTCATCAGGGCAAATGAATGTTTACACAGTGCAAAAGGAAAATAAAGCCTTGGGATAATCTGAATGCATTCCTTCTCTCAGCCCCCAAGAGAGTCAGGAATCCTCCAAGAATCTGTACACTACTCTGTGAAAACTCTTAATATACTTTTGCTTTCTAATATTTACATCTCATAATTATTTTTCATGTCTTATTGTCCCTGCTAGGATTCACAGTGAAGTAAGAAGTCATGACAGTGACAATTCTTCTTGTATGCTGACTCCGGGGGTAATACTTCTAGTATTTTAATACTTACGATATTTTCACCATGATGTCTGAATAGGTTTCTGAAATATGCTTTATCACTTTAAGGAATTTTTTTTTCAATTTCTTTGCGTTTACTGGTCAATTGAGGAATTCTATTTCTTGTGCTATTGTTGATGATTTATTTTTCATAAAATAAAATCAATTTACCTTGATTTTTAAAATATTAATATTACATTAATATTAATTTATAAGGATATGAAGGTACTTTATAAAGGGTATAAAGAGTATAAAGTACTCTTTGAGTTTTCTAATTTCTGAATTCCATATTTAATTCTTCCTTCTTTTTTAACCTTTTATATGCCTTCTTTCTTTTGCTTCCATTATTGGTTTATTTATTTATTTATTTTTTAGAGAAAGAGTCTCACTTTGTCGCCCACAGTAGAGTGCTGCGGTGTCACAGCTCACAGAAACCTCTAGCTCTTGGGCTTAGGCAATTCTCTTGCCTCAGCCTTCAGAGTAGCCGGGACTACAGGTGCCCGCCACAATACCCAGCTATTTTTTTGTTGCATTTTGGCCGGGGGCGGGTTCGAACCCTCCACCTTTGGTATATGGGGCCTGCAACCTACTCACTGATCCACAGGCACTACCCCCACATTATTGGATTTTTTTTAAACAGCAAGCCTTGAGTATCACCTCTCAAATGTATGTTGTTTTTTATCTTGTTGTTTTCTGCTCTACCATTATTGATTTTATTCTTCTAACATATGGTTCTTTGTTTTTTTCCTGAGTTCCTGAGCTAAATTCTTACCTTATTTTTCATGTAGTCTAAGAAGTTCATTTCTGAATGCCAACTTTCCTTTGTGCAAATTTTAGGTTACATCCAACAGGCTTTTATGTGCTATTTTCTCATTGTAATTCAGTTCCAAAAAGTATGTCCCATTTTGATTGTTTTTTTAACCTCAGAATTATGTAAATTATGTTTTTCAATTTCTAGGTACTATTTTCTCATTTTATAGCATTTACATTAATGAACATAGCCAAACAATTTCTGCTTTTTGTAACTTATTGCTATTCATTCGCAACCATTTGTGTGATAAAATTTGGGGTCTATTTTAGGTTCATAAAAAACAAATGCATAAGCTCTGTTCGTCAGTATTCTTTACAGTAGTGTATAAATTTAATTATCTCATTTCGCTATATCTTCTTTTCTGTTTTTTTTCTTAAAGAGATGTTAAAGTCTGCCATCATACTGTGGATTCATCAGTTTCTTCTTTTGTTTCTACCAAGGTATAGTGTCAAATGCATTTAGGTATGTGACTATTTTATCTTTATGACAGAAAATATTTTTTAATAATCCTTTTAATTATTTTTGCCTTCAATTTTATTTTGTGTAATATAATTTTGCTGCACCTGCTTTAATTTTGTTGCTTTGTACTGTTTTTAAAAATGAACTTCACTTTGCTTTTTCTTATTATGGAGTAATACACACACATTGAAAATTCAGAAATATGGTTAATCAAAATGAAGAACCTTAAAATCACCTGTAATAATAACATCTAGAGATTATCTATGTACATTTATATGTAGCCTTTCAATCTGTTCTATATATTTCAATAAAATCAAAATAGAGGTTGAGCACGGTGGCTCATGCCTGTAATCCTAGCACTCTGGGAGGCCCAGGCCCCTGGATTACATGAGCTCAGGAGTTAGAGACCAGCCTCAGCAAGAGCAGGATCCCATCTCTACTAAAAATAGGAAAAGCTAGCTGAGCATCTGGGTGGGTACTGTACTCCTAGATACTTGGGAGGCTGAGGCAAAAAGAATGGTTTGAGTCCAGAAGTTTGAGTTTGCTGTGAGCTGTGATGCTACAGCACTGTATCCAGGGCAACAGCAAAACTTTGTCTTAAAAAAAAAATCAAAATATATATATTATTTTGTAAGTTGTTTCATCTTACTCATATGCCCTTTATTACTGCTATAGAGAGTGATAAATTTCTTCATTCTTAATCCTTCTGTATTTTGGTTCTTGTAAAGAGCATGTAGTTGGTTAAGTAAGTTTTGTTTGATTGTTTGGTTAAGTATTACTCCTTTTTTTTAATCCAGTGGAGTTTTTTGTCTTCATGGCAGTTTAAATCTATTTACATTTACTGGCTACTGATTTGTATTCTTACCATTCTACTCTGTGTTCTAAACATACCACACTTTCTTGTTTGTTTGCTTTTTAATATTACTTTGTTTGCTTTTGTTGAATTAATCATGTTTTCTTCTTACTTTTTTGTTATACTTTCCCTTTACCTTCAATTGTTTCAAGATATAAATTGCATTTCTATTTTTTTTACTGTTTACATTAACATTTAGCTCATATATTTAACTCTTATTTTCTCTCAATGTCTAATGTTAATCAGTTTCACATCTTTCTCCTAAAGAAAACAATAACTTTCCCAAGCTTTCCTCTTCCTACCATCCTCCCATGTCCATGTTATAAAGTTTAAGTTGTTTTTTTCTGTTTCGCTATTCCAATTTTTTCTTTATAATCCATCTTTACTTAGAATTAATAATACACCTTATACACGTTTTCTTTGTGGAGAAGAGCAGAACAGGCTCTTCAATCATATCTAGCTTGGAGAATTGTAATGAGAATTTTAGAAAAAAGGAAAGTAATGAATTTTTGTATTTTACCAACTGGAACCAGAGAACCTTTTAGGAAAGACATAGCCTATATAGGAAGAACCTTGATAAGTCACTGGATAGAGGCATGGAGGGAGGCTCTAGAATGGAAGGACTGAATGGGGAACAAGAAGGTAATTCCAGTGCTTTTTGTAAGTGAGCAAAAGAAAGTGCTTTTTGTTGTGGAGAAATCAGAAGCAAGACAAGAGCAAAGAGGAGAACAGTTGAAGACCAAGCAACATGGCCAAAGACAGAGGCTGGAAATAGTGGATGGACTTACAGGGAATGGGGACTACCTAATATTCACTGTACGTTGTCTACAGTGTGAAACTCACGTGTATGCATCCTTCACTGTTACCTATGAACACTGGTGAAAATATCCCACACATCACTACCCCTCACTGGAATGCTCTAGATCCTTGTCAGTGACAGAAAAGTATGGTTCTTCAGGCTAAGAAAGAGCTTCATTTCATTATGGGTGAGTGCTGGAGAAGAGATTAACAGATCTAAGTGGGGAATAAGACAAGCAGAAAATTAGATTCAGAGAGACTAGAAAAAAAAAATTACACCCTGAGAAGTCAATGGATTTTCAGGGGAAATGTAGACACTGGAAAACCAGAAATGGAAGTTCAAGCTGCTTTTACCTACATTTTAATGTGGTACAGATGGTCAATGAATTGTAGCTAGTACTCTCACAGAAAATAGGGATGAGGATCTTGACCCTACCTCCAGCAGAGGGTGAAATGTGGACCTCATGAGTTCATACAGTGAAGCTTATTCCATGCACCATAGAGTCCCATGCAAATGTGAGGAGCTGTTATTATTGGACCAAAAATCATGCAGCCCTAGTCTTGGGGAAAGAGTCTGTAAGAGCACTAGGTCCTGACAACTTCTCTTCTTCAGCTTCTGATAAAAACATTTCCCACTGAGTTGGACTGATGCAGGTAGCCGTCATTAGTGATAAAGTTTAAGGATTCTTTATGTGTTAGTCCTAAATTTAGCCTCCTTTGCTGAGTCTCATTTTACACATTTACTTTTTTCATTTCAGGTTATATAAAACATCCCAGAGCCAAGCCAAATCTTTTGAAATAGATTACTTTTGCCAACTAAATGCATTCCAGGCATGCCATCTGACTTTAATTTGGTTGTGATGTCACATGTGAGAATGTTCCTCCCAGGAAGCAAACATGCTTGGTCCAAAGTGAGACCTTAGCATTTTCAAACATTCAACTGGTGTTTATTAAGTGTATATCATCTGTGCCAGGAGCTATGCTGCATATTATGGAGACAACGTCATAATTATCATTGTTATCATCATCAACATGGTGAGCAACAGAGAGCAGGGTCATAGTGTGGCGAGGGGGCAGGGGTGTTTCAGCCACCCCCAAACTCCCTGCAACCCTCTCCCAGCCATCCAAATGGGTAGTAATGTGACCTACATGAAAACAATGGCATGCTGGGTGGGTCAGCACTTGGGAACTAGACAAGTTTCCTGACCTCCCTGGTGGTAGTGCCCCTAAACTCCTGGGTACAGAAATTTTGAGATGTTCCTGGCCGCAGCAACCTCTTTAGCTTCCTATTTAGTTCCTCTCCAGTCTCCTCAGTTCCTCTTCCTTTCTCTACACATCTCCATGTCTCCACGATGCCTCATAGCCAGCAGCTTGGGCTGTGACTCTTGTGCTGCACACCTGCTGTGGCTGCCATTGGGAAGACATTTCTGTTCTCCTAGCCAATGGCTCATGACTTGCTGCACTCGGCCTGACAGGGGCTTCACCAAGCTCAAGTGCCCTTGCTGCCTATTGTCTGGGATGGAGGACGTTATGGTTGAATTGCATTATGTCCCCCAAATTCATAGGTTGAAGTCCTAGCCCCCAGTAACTCAGTCTATGACCTTATTTAAAAATAAGGTATTTCTAAATGTCACTGAAGATAAAAATTATATATGTTAAAATGAAGCCATTTGAGAGTGGATCAATATGCCTGGTGTCCTTGCATTGACAAAGGGAAAATTTGCACATAGAATGAACGCATGTGCACATGTAGGAAGAGATGGAGGTGATGATTTGACAACCCAAAGAGTACCAAAGATGGCCAGCACGCTCCCAGGAGCTAGTGGAGAGGCGCAGAACAGACGCTTCTTCCCAGCCCTCAGAAGGAACCAGCCCTACCTACACTTTGATTTAGTACTTCTCACCTCCAGAACTGTGGGATAATTGTTGTTCAAGCCACTCAGTTTGTGGTACTTTGTTATGGCAGTCCTAGTAAACTCATACAGGGAATTCAAAAAGAAGTTGGATTTAGAGGGATGACCCGGTGGGGGTTATGTTTTTAATTTCCTTTGTCGAGAATTCTGCTATTGTCAATGTTCTTTTTTGTTAGGCTTTGCTTTAAAAAAAGCTCATTCCCCCTAAAGTGAGTATCTTATCACACAATAATGTCATATTATATATGACAACAGCTTCTTCTAAGGCTGCATTCATTAAAGAAAGCCTTAATCCAATGTTTCCAATAATTTTGTGCACATATGAATTTTCTGGGGAATTTGCTCAAAATGCAGATTCCTAGGCCCCCCTCTTCTGCCACCTGAATCGGAATCCCTGAGGGCTGAGGCGGAAGAAACTTTGTTTTTGTGAAGGCATCTTGGGAGAGAATATGGATCAGACTCCCAGGAACACCGACACGAGCTGTAGAAATCATGGGACTTCATGTAAATTCTGATGAAATGGAGGCATGTTTTGACACTTAGTCAATTTTTGTGCTTCTATAACAGAATACCACAGATTAGCTAATTTATTAAAGAAAATAAGAAATTTATTTCTTGCAGCTGCAGATGCTGGGAAGTCCAAGATCAAGGGGACGCATCAGTGAGGGACTTTGTGCTGCATCATCCCGTGGCAGAAAGTAGGGGGCAAAAAAGCACATGCCCAAGATAGAAAGGGAAGGGGGCCATAATCATTTTTCCTATCTGGAACCCATTCCCATGGTAGCTGACCACTGCTGGGATAATAGCATTAATTTATTCATGTAGGCAGAGCACTCGTGGCTTAATCACCTCTTAAAGGTCCCACCTCCCAACACTGTTGCATTGGGGATTAAGTTTCCAATGCATGAACTTTAGGGGAACATGTTCACACCATAGCGGCCTAGTTCTACCGGGAGTACTGAAATCCCACTAAAGAAACAGTAATCTTTCTAGCTAACATCTAAGGGGATGGCCCCAAAGTACTCATTATGTATCTTAAGTTAAAATGATCTTATTAGAGAACTCCACAAAAACCACACCATTATAGTTTAATGAAGTAGAAAATTACGTCTAATTGGGTTTGTTTCCCCAAATAAAAGAGTCAAGAAGAGTCAGCAAATTCATTCGCTTATGCAGTAACTGTTCAGCACTCTTCTAGGCACTGGAGAAAAAAAAGCAGCAATCTAACAAATCCCGGCTTTTGCGGAGATTACACCCTAGACGGGAAAGCAAAGGAGAAGCTACCAGCAGATGAGAACTCTACACCCTCTTGCCCCTCACTCCCCTCCACTGTTTTGCACTGTGTTGTCTCAGTTTTCTCTAGGTAGAAAATGGGTATGATACTATTTTTTAGAAATATATATAAAAAAAAACATGGGTCTGAAATTTACATATGTTACAAAACTCTTACTCTTTTTCAGGGAGCAAGGGGATGATATTATGAATGAATGACTTAAATGGCAGAGTTTTAAAGTAGTATTCTGAAAAAATAATGCTGCTACCCCTCTGGGCAACTTACCCATTCCTTCCCACACATTTTACTTATGAATCCCGGCTAGAAGAAGAAAAGATTTGAAGGTTGGATGGTGTTAATTGCACCCTTTAACAGGCAACACCCAGGACAGAGATGTGTTTCTGATTTGCTCAATTACCCTAACCTTTCCACAAGGACCCCAGAGAGGTTAAATTTCAGGGGAAGATTTAATCATAGGTTTTCAAACAAGATGAAAAGGTGCTAATAAAAGAATGAACATTCCAAACCACAGTAAAGAGCAAAGAAAATAAGAATTAGAATTCCTGTTTATAACGGCTACCAACTATTAGTTTGTTAAGTTATTCAATAAAGTTTAGGAGACAGTCAAATAGCATGGAGACTGTAGTTTAGATTTGAGCCTAATCTAATTCTGATAGATGATGCTGAAACAATTCCCCTGGTGAGTGCTGTGTTAAAACCTAACATGATTTTAATTGCATAAATTGGTTTGCCAGTGTTTACATACATTTTCTTTTAATATCCACAAGTATATATTTCTCAAAATCCAATGCTAGATTTGAAAATAGAACTTCTGTGGAAAAGCAGCAATTATCTACTACTGTGCACCCACTCTGAACAGGAAGAGACAAACTATATAATTTAGCAGCAAAAGCTTGTTTTTCTTCTAAGTTCCCAGTCTCATATTTCAGGGTTTTGTGCGGAGTTTTAGAAAGAACATCGAAGACACGGTCCCTAAACCCACCAGCACTTTAAGAGGATACAACATGCCTATTAATAATTGTATTGCTCCTTTATTATTGCTGAGAATAATGATGGGCTGGAAGCGTTGGCCCCCAGGCCAAATTTATCCTGAAATGTTTTCAATTAACTCTTGGCACTGGCAGGAAAGCATCAAACCTTTCCCAGGCTGAAATATGGAAAATCTGCAGGGAACATCCCAGCAGGAGAGGAATTTCATTAAAATGAGCACATCATAATCCAACGACTTCTGCTCCCCCTCTAAGCCTTTCTATTGATAAGGAGTCCTGGGCGATTTTTATGGATTTGCAAAGAGAAATGATTTCATAAGATCTTTTCAGAGAGGTTGCTTTGGCCTGGGCCTTTGAATTATTATCTGCTCTCTGATGAAAAAATGGTCAGACATTTGGCTTAAGTGTGACTGCTGGTGAGAGGCTGGACTGAAGGGAGTGGGGTGAGACTTCGTCCAGCAAACAGCTGCTCGTTGCAGTCACGGAGGGTCTGACACCCAGTCGGTTTTCCCAGATCTCTGCAGAGTGACATACTATGACAACCTGTGTTTTCAATGGCATGCTCGGAGGGGTGAGAAGCAGCCTTCTGAAGGAATGAGATCAGCAACCTCACCGTCTAACCACTTCCCAGGTGTAAATTCATTTCAGAAAAAATTAAATTGCCCTCCTGGGAGGGCTGAGGTGGGGCGAGTAGATGAGAGTTGATCGGGAAAGGAGTGCAGGGAAATACATCTCTGTATTTCTGTAGTCTTTGTCCTCAGCCTCCTACCCCAACTCAACTTCACATTCTATTGTTAAACGTGTCATGGGAAATAAAAGAGGTTCTCCATAGCGATGCTACTGAGAGAGAAATTACCTGCAGTGGGAATGCTAAAAGAGATACTGTATAGGAAATGCTCAGGAAGCATTTGTTGTAATTTTTTTGCCACATTATAATATTCAAAAACAAGAAAAGTCTCAGAAGATATCAAAACCAAGAGGAACCTAAGGAGACATGGCAAGTCCTTCTGGATGAGATCCTGTAACAGAAAAGAAAGAAGAAAGGGAAGGAGGGAGGGAGGGAGGGAGGGAGGGAGGGAGGGAGGAAGGAAGGAAGGAAGGAAGGAAGGAAGGAAGGAAGGAAGGAAGGAAGGAAGGAAGGAAGGGAGGGTAATATGAAAACCCTATAGATTTTAGTTAATAACAGTGTATCCATCATGGTTCATCAATAGTAACAAACATACAAAACAAATATAATACATTAATAATAGTGAACATAGGGTGAGAGGATATCTAGAAACTCTTTCTACTGTCCTCTTAATTTTTTTTGTAAATCTAAAAATGCTTCCAAAATGTAAAGCCCATCAAAAACAAGCCAAAAAGTAAAACATTAGCTGAAATGATAAGGTGACATATTAAGGATAGTATTTCATTCCAATAAAGGCAAATCATATGTGCATTTTAAACCAGATGAATGAAGAACATTTATTATATCCTATCCCCTCTGTCTGTGTCGCTCTTTATGTCCAGTAACCAACAGAATACACTTCTTCAACTCCATCACCTGTGCTTTGAAACAGAACCTCTGAGCTCATCCTCCTTCCCCTTCCAAGTTTCCTTAGGAGTGATCATGATTAATATCAATGTCACAGGCTTGTGGAGAATGTGCAGACTTGCTCCTTATTCTTCCACATTTCCTGTTACCCAAGTCCTACAGTTCTGTTTTATTGGTGTCACGATTGTCTCTTCTCTTCATTTCCTTAGTCACCACCTTATCCTACAAATCTAGATTATTGCAGTTTCATCAATATTTTTCTTTCTGCAAACCCATGTATCTGATTAGAAAACCTTTCCCAAACATTATTTTCACTTAAGTCACTTATACATTTAGCAGGATGAAGTGTGCCCTGTTTTTCCTTCCCTGGAGCAGTTGTTCTCAAACTTGCCTTAATGACCCATAGAACTTATTGAAATGCAGATTACTGGGCCCCACCCCAGAAATTCTAGTATAGTAGGTCTGGAGCAGAGACCTGAGGATCAAATGTTGGAACCAGTGCTTTGAATAACCAACTCCAAACTCCTCCACTAGACTTCAGCATCTCTCTCTCTCCCCACATTCCTTCTTCTTTTTTTCTTTTTTGAGACAGAGCCTCAAGCTGTCACCCTGGGTAGAGTGCTATGGTATCACAGCTCACAGCAACTTCCAACTCCTGGGCTTAAGCGATTGTCTTGCCTTAGCCTCCCAAGTAGCTGGGACCACAGGTGCCCGCCACAAAACCTGGCTATTTTTTGGTTGTAGTTGTCTTTGTTGTTTGGCAGGCCCTGGCTGGATTTGAACCCTCCAGCTCTGGTGTATGTGGCTGGCGCCTTAGCTGCTTGAGCTACAGGCGCTGAGCCACCCACAACCCTTCTTAATTCCACTACACTTTCCTCCCGAGTACCTGCCACAGCTCCAGTTTGTCAGGTGTATTATTTGCACACCAGTTTTTTTTCTACTCTGTTTCATTGCCCAGATTAGTTTTCCATTTCCTACCAATCCTTGTCATTTTTTCAAAACCAATTTGGACCTCTTACACGTTCTTTTTCAGAGTGATTTACCCTACCTAGTACCTTCTCCCCGTATCACACAGCCAACCCAGCAATTCCAGTTACCAGCCACCATGAATCAGTACCACAACCATACCATGCCACCATGCAAGATTCTTCACACATTCAGTCTCCTTCACCAGCACTACTAAACCCAAACCTGCTGAATCACAAATTCCAGAGGTTGGATTTTCCAAAGCCCCCATAGCTCACAAGTGGTATTTGAGAAACATTGGTCTGTACACATGCCCATGACTTTCTCCATATTTATCCATTTCTGAACTCCTTGAAATTGGCTTCAACCCCACCACTCTTCCAAAATAACAGTTTTCTTGTGAATTGGTCCCTATTCTTGTGAATTTTTCCCTATTGATGATTGATTACAGGTTCTTCTTTTTTCTCCCTGAGCTCTCCTGGCACAACATTATTCTGATTCTCTGAGAGGTCTGTTCTAATTCTTTAATTCCCCACCCTGTGACTTAAGCAATGCCAAGGACCCTATGTTCAGCCATTTTCTTTTCCTTTACATATTCCCCTCTTTGGAAATTTTACCCCCTTGTACTCTCTCAATTCCCAATTCTCTGCAGCTCATTTCCAGAGCTCTGTTTTTAGCTCAGCCTATCTTATAACTGCTCCCCTCTATCTCTGACAGCCTGTTGGATGTGTCCAGCCATGGATCAACACTTCCAAATCTTTTCTTCCTCCTAGGCGATTTTTTTGTATTAAGGCTACCACCATTCTTGAAACCTGGTCACCTAGTCTTTAATGCATGACATCAGTCACCTTTGACTCTTTGGTCTGCTCCACGTCAGGCATCTGAGGTGTATGAATCTCACCCACACTGGTCTTTCAGTGGTCTCACACCTGTTCTTCCATCCATACATGTGTTTATGATTCCAACTCAGAGCTCGGGTTGCAAATGTTCATAGCTAGTGTCTTGGTCTCAAACATAGTCTCAGTTCTTCTCACATTTTAACCTGAAGATTTATGGTAATGTTTATGACTATATTTAATAAAAGATGAAATGTAAAGTATAAAAGTCACAATCATGGAAAAATGAACATCAGAATGGAAGATCAAGATCTAGCAGAAATTGATTGTATATATGTGTATATGGACCATGGAGATCAGCCCAGAAAAATGGCAATCAAATGGCAGATTTTTACTGAGTATCCTGGTAGCCAAATGGAAAAGGGGAACAATAAGATAATTCCATTCACTATAAAGACAAAACTTAGATGTTTCTAGAAGCAACAAAATTTCTGGCACTTCATCTGAGAACAAGTTTCAAGAGAGCAAGCAGATTACTTTTACTAAATCATAGCTTTAATAATAATATTTTCCTGATTAAAAGTATTAAAACCATACTCACATAAGCTGAAAGAACTAGTACTAAACTTCATACATTGTGGCCTAAGCTTTGGGAGAAGATTCTTCTCTCCCATCCCTCCCCACTGTGTTCCTTTAATTTCAGGGAAAGAGAATAACCTCCAACCTTCTATTTCACAGCTGCTTCCTTTGAAGTCCAGGTGACAGGAATACACAAAAATGCCAGTTGTTATTTTGATAGGGAATCCCTATCATTAGATCAATTTGGGGAGTATTCCCATCTCAACACCGTTAAGTCATCTGATCCATAAACATGAAATGTTTTTCATTTATTTAGCTCTTCTTTAATTTCTTTTAACAAAACTTGAAATTTTGATGTAAAAGTTCTTTTATTAAATCTATTATTAAATGTTTTTTGAATCCTATTCTAAATAGATTTACTTCCTTGATTTTATTTTTCCATTTTTGAAATGTTCGTTGATAGTGAAGAGAAATACAATTGATTGTTCTGCATTTGCCTTATAACTTATGTCCTCCCTGAACTCGTTTATTACTTCCAAAATCCATGAATGCTTGAGTCTTTTGTAGGAAATGACATAGAACTGTCATCCCTCTGCATCTGAGGGTTCCA
The DNA here is from genome assembly GCF_000181295.1 of Otolemur garnettii. Lineage (NCBI taxonomy): Eukaryota > Metazoa > Chordata > Mammalia > Primates > Galagidae > Otolemur > Otolemur garnettii. Next base: position 1,042,801 of record NW_003852638.1, on the reverse strand, counting down.
CATCCATGGATTCAACCATTCTCAGGTAGAAAATAAGCACATTTATCTCTCCATATCCATGGATTTTCATCCCTAGTTGGTTGGATCCATGGATATGAAACACATGGGTAGGAAGGGCTGTGGATTCTTAGAATTTTCTATGTTCAAAATTTTGTCATCTGTCAATAAAGATAATTTTACTTCTTCCTTTCCAATCTGGGTGGCTTTTATTTCTTTTTCTTGTTTAAGTGCCTTAGCTAAAACCTCCAATAAATGTTGGCTTAAAGTGGCAGGAACAGACATGCTTTCCTTGTTTCTGATCTCAAAGAAAAAATATTTAGATTATAAATATTAAGCATGATGTAGCTCTGAGTTTTTCATAGGTGATCTCTATTGGGCTAAGAAACTCTCCTTCTATTTCTAGTTTGTTAAGTGCTTTTATCATGAACATCTACAGGATTATGTAAAATGCTTTTTTTGCAGTGAGGCAGATGTGATTTTTGTTCTTTATTCTATTCAGATTATATATTAATTTTCAGATGTGAAACACATTTTGCATTCCTGGGATAAATCTCATTTGATCATGATGTATGATCTTTTTTATATATTGATGGATTTAGTTTGCTAGAACTCCGTATTTTGTTGAGAATTTTGGCTCCTCTATGCATAAGGGATATTGGTTTCTAGTTTTCTTTTCTTGTGATGTCTATGTCTGCTTTTGATATTAGGTTAATATTAGTCCTCAGAAGGACTTACTGCTTTCAAGCGTCTCTGCTTTTGACTTTTGACATTTCTATTAGGATGTGTTTAGGTATTGATTCATTTGTGTTTATCCTACTTAGGATTCTTGAGCGTCTTTTAGATTCATTGTTTTCATCAAATTTTAGAAGTTGTTGACCATTATTTCTTCAGATGTTCTATTTGCCCCTCCTTCCTACCTCCTGGAACTTCCATTAGGCATATGTTGATATGTCTGATGGTGTGTTTGGGATTTATGAGACTCTGTACATTTTTTTCCTTTCAATTCTCTAGACCAGATAATCTCAATTGACTTGGTTTTAAGTTCTCTAATTTTTCTTCTTTCAGTTTATATTCCATGTGGAGCCCCTGTAGTGCATGTTTCATTTTCGTTATTATATTTTTTTAACCAAAAATGTTTCATTTGGTTCTTTTAAAAATTTTCTATCTATTGATGCCCTCAATTTTGTTAAACATTATTTCCCTATATTCCTTTAATTCTTTTATCACAACTTCCTCTAGTCCTTTGAATGTATTTATTATAGCTGTTTGGAAATCTTTATCTAGTAAGTAAAATATCTAGATCCTCTCAGACAAACATTTTATTGGCTATTGTTTTCTCCCCCATGAATGAATCATACTTTCTTGTGTGTCTCAGCTTTTTGTTGAAAAGAGAATCTTTTTGATAATAAAATGTGGCAATTCTAGAAATCAAATTACCCTCATCCCAATGCACAGTTTGTTTTGGTGGCTTTGTTGCTGCTGCTACTGATTGCACATTTGGTGACTGCCCTGGACTAATCCTATAAAATGTATATTTCCTATAATTTGTAGTCTCTGGAGTCCCATCTCCATTAGCTTAGTAGTCGGTGAATGACTGGTCAAAGATTTCCTTATAATCTTTGAAGCCTAAAACCAAAATATCTTTCATCTTTTGCCAAAGGTGTCTAAGTGTGTGTGTGAGTATACACTCAAGGCTCCAATATTTTATAACTCTTCTGTTCGTGAAGAGCCTTAAGATGAGAGTTTGGAGTCCTCTCCGGCCTTTCCTGGCCATGCACATAGCCCCAGATGAGAGTTTGGAATACTCTCTGGCCTTTCCTGAGATGAGAGCCTGAGATAAGAGTTTGGAGTCCTCTCTGGCCTTTCCTGAGATGAGAGCCTGAGATAAGAGTTTGGAGTCCTCTCTGGCCTTTCCTGGTCATGCACATAGACCCCGATAAGAGTTTGGAGTCCTCTCTGGCCTTGCCTGAGATGAGAGCCTGAGATGAGAGTTTGGAGTCCTCTCTGGCCTTTCCTGGTCATGCACATAACCCCACATATGTATGCAGTCTTGTAAATCCCCAGTAATATGTTAGAATGAACATCTCATTCTCCAGACTTTCCTTATATGTCTTGGCAAGTTTCTTGTTTTCCCTAAGTGGTATAGCATTCCCAGGCAGCTGTAATGTTAAATAAATGCCTCAGGATGTTTTCACCAAATACCCCGGGATTAGGGTTTTTCCTGAGAAGCAAGTTCCAGGTTAGGTCAAATGAAGACATAGCCTTGCAAATGTTGATTTTCCAAGGATCTGCAAAGCAAATCAAATAGTGTCAATGCTCAAAGGCAGGGAAGGGGAACAGTGGACTCCTTAAGTATGATCTTTCTACCGAATCCAAATTTTACAGAACAAATTCTACTTTTTATTAATACATTTTTGTTTAATTTTTATCTTTTTATTTTATTTTTAAAATGAACATATTTAAAATACCAAAGAATAAAGTAAGTTTCAATAAAATAGTCCTCCCAGATCAACTGGTGTAATAAGAACATTAGTAAGCCATAAGGGCTACATTGATAGCTGCTACACTCATGATTGGGTTCTAACTTCCTCTGCCTCACTTAGCCCCAGTACAACACAAAGTCCTGTGAGGGTCAAGTTGGCGGGGGCCAAGTATGCCAGTTTGCTATCAATTTTTGACAGTGGTAGACTGGGTCTCCTTTTAAATAGAATTTGTGAATACTTGCACAGCTTGAGAATATTTTTTAATTCTGCTGAAGAAAGAAAACAGATTTTTTAGTAAGGATTGAGAATTGCAATATTATCTTGTTTCTGCTATAGATAAGATGATTTATTTTGCTTTGTGATACTATGATGTCAACATTAAAGAAAGTCAATTTAATCAGCATTATAACACTCATAAAGACCACAAATATTTCAAATTAGAGAGAGAGTTATGAAAGGCTGTATTGTAGAAATAAAAAGATAAAAAGCAAATTAAAAGACAATTCTTTCAAGCAGCAAGAAGACCCGGAAATAATGCTACTGAGCAACTTACAAAGTAGCTTATACACTCAAGGGGAAAGGGGGAAGCCATTCAGTGATGTAGAAATTGTGGAAGAATGCACTGTCAAAGTTGTGAGATGCTTAGATCCCCAATAATGTTTCAAAGTACAAATGACTCTTTCAAAAAGAATCATAACTGATCACCAGCATGAATTAGTCTTCAACTTAACAGGCCCACTTTGTGCAATACTTCAGAAGGGAAATAGATATTATTTATTCACTTTGGATAAATCAACTGATACAATTGAGTTGGCACAAATTTTATACTTCATTTGGGTTATAGTAGATTTTTTTTTTTTTTTTTGGCTACAAAGGGTTTCTCACTTTGGATTCTTTTGTGAACAGAACTCCAGCAATAGTTCTACAACTTTCAAGATAAATGTCATAAAGTTGGACTAAATTTGGTAAATCCAATGAGTGTACATACAATGGTGCACCTTCTATGATGGGAAAACATAAAGGGTTTATTGCACAGATTTAAAAAAAGGTACGGGGAGACAGATTTAGATGCTGTCATTTCTTTTTTTTTTTAATTGCAGTTTGGCTAGAGCCGGGCTCGAGCCCACCACCCTGGGCATGTGGGGCCGGTGCCCCACTCACCCAGCTGATGTTGTCATTTCTTTTCATTGTATCTTGCATCAGCAAAATCTCTGTGTAAAAGGTACTATTTTAAGTGATACTTTTCAAAAAGTTGTAAGTATTGTGAACACTAGTTGTGCAATTGCAACACAGCATGGTCAGTTTCATAATATGAAGTATTCAGTGATAATTTGCCACATCATTCTAAAGTGCCTTATCTCAGGGACAGGCATTAAGCCAAAATTTTATCTCTATGAGAACAGGTAGTTACATTGTATGAAGAACAGAATCAGCAATGTGAATCATCAAAAGATTTCTATAGGAATGTAGCATTTCCATGATATCATGTCAAATCAAAACAACTTGATATTTCTTTGCAAGGTAAAACTCAGTCTACATAGGACATGTGGCAAAAAATTCAAGCATTCCAAGAAAAGCTATCTTTTTCCAAAACACTTCTTCAAAAGGAAATTTCAGATGAACATTTTCCCCAATTAACAAAGGTCATGGATGAGCAGGATGAGATATGCACATCATTTGAAGAATATGCAGCTGTTACAGACCTATTACTTGGAGAATACACTGAAAGATTCCCTGATTTTGAGAATCATTATATCACACTCAAAGTTGCATTTTAGTCTCTCTTAGTTCATATCAACCAGGCCACCTAAAGAACTGCAGATAAAATTGAGCTCTCAGAAGTCATGGTTTGATGCCAAAGCAAGATCCAATTCAAATATGGAAAAATGCAGTAGAATACCCATGCCTTTGGCAACATGCCTGAAAAATGTTTTCTTGCTTTTCAACCACATGTTGCTGGTAATCTACCTTCTCCTACTCAACTCAAATCAAGACACCCTTAGTTAAGGTCACAAATGACTGATTCCCATTTCGAGAAGAGCAACTGAAACTGCAGCTCTCATGCTGCAACCAAATATTACTGTGCTTTTCAACAAAAAGCAGACCCATGAAAGTCATTAAAAGGTGAGTTAACTTTAAAATTAACAAATAATTTTCACTTTTTGAAATTATTAAGTGTAAAACAGTACTTAGATTTTTTTTTTTTACTAAAAAATGCATGTTTTTATGTACAGCTAATTGAAGTTTCTTGGATATGGTCTTATTTGATTACAGCTAAATTATTCAACTTTCCAACGTGAAAAGGTTCCCCACCCCCGCTCTAGGGATAAGACTCCCTCCTCCCTCCAGAGGCTGCGACCATGGTTGTGAAACTGCTGGTTTTTAGGTTGCTGTGATGTTGGGGAAAGAGGAATGTGAGTAGGCAAGTTAAAAATGCACCGACCCTGTTGTTCTTAACAGGGTTGTTCAGCAGTATCTCTTGAATAAACACACTTTAAATTGTTGCAGCCTTTGGCCAATTTCCAGAGTTAAGAAAATGTTGATTTTGACAATTTTTTTTTCCCAGAGTTTTTATTGCTTTTATAGCAAAGTGGATTTATAGAGGTCCTCATTCCATGATTCTTGAAGTTCCACCATCCAATGAACTTCTGAAAGCTAATTTTTCATGTCTTAAATGTGATCAGATGAACCAGAGCCAACTGTTTTTAATAACCAGCTAGTTCCCTGGCACTAGAATTATCTGTATTCTGATTATCTCCATAGACAGAGATACCCAGTGAAGCTAAGTTATTCATCCTGGTGCCCTCTGCTAAGATAGGAAGTAACTGCAGGGGTTGTCTCCTTCAGTTAACTTATTTCCTTTCGCAGACTCTTAAACTTTCAAAAATGTTAGCATTATTTTGAAGCCACCTGAATATTCAATGAGCAATCTTGCAAATGAAAACATTTCTACATTTTTTCAAGTTGTAAAAAAGTCAGGTAGCAGGTTTGATTACATGTAAGTAATAGTATAAAGAACAAATGTAGCATACTAAAATCTGCCTGATAGCAAAGTGTTTTTCCCGAGGGGTATGTGTTTTACTTTATGAACCTGTCATAGGCAGAAGAATGGTCACCCTCATTAAAAAAAAAAAAAAAAATCTACATCTTAGTCCCCAGAACTTATGACTTACATGGCAAAAGGGACTTTGCAAATGTGATTTTAAGTTAAGGAACTAGGTGAGGAGAATTATCCTGGGTCATCTATATTGGGTTGAGACCCATGTAAGCGCAACGGTCTTTATAAGTGAAAAAGGGAGGCAGTAAAGTGAGTCAGAGAAGGGGGCTTGGAGGAGATGGGGATGATGTAACTGTTGGCACAGTTGATGGAAGAGCCATCAGTCAAGGGATGCTTATAGTCTCTGCAGGCCAGAAACGGCAAGGAAATGGAGTCTTCCCTAGATCCACCAGTAGGAAATGTCATGTTGGCCATGTGAGATTCATTTTGGATTTCTGACCTCCAGAACTGTAAGACGATATATTTGTTTCGTTTCAAGTCTCCAAATTTAGGATAATTGTTGTAGCAGCAATAGAAAAACAAGTAAGTACCTTTATGTACATTTACTTTTAAATTTATTTGCTTTTTAATAGTTCTATATCTATAATCTGGTGGTAGGAGAAAGTATATATGAGAAGGAAAGCCAAGGATTAAATGGCTTGTAGGCACAGCTAAGATGAAAGCATATTGTAGAATTTAAATAGAATTTTTTGTTGGAGATGTAGTACTTTCCATAATGTCTTTATGTCTGAGATGAACTGAGTACGCACTTAAAGCATAAGGCAGTTTGAAAAAATGTCCAGAGGTGTTTAATTTATATCTTGAAGACTTCTTTTTCTTTTCCTTTTCCTTTCTTTCTTTAGTTTGAGACAGTCTCACTCTGTCACTCTGGGTGGAGTGCCATGGTGTCCTAGCTCACAGCAGCCTCAAACTCTTAGGCTCAAGAGATCCTCTTGCCTCAGTCCTCTGCCACCCAAGGAGCTAGGAATATAAGCACCTGCCACAACACCTGGCTAGTTTTCTATTTTCAGTAGAGATTGAGTCTGGCTCTTGCTCATGCTGGTCTTGAACTCCTGAACTCAAGCCATCCACTGGCTTCAGTCTCCTAGATTGCTAGGATTACAGGCATGAGCCACAGTACCCCACCTGGCTTAAAGATTTCTTTTGCATTTAAAAGAATCCCACTCAGTGATTTTGGCAGTTGATTTGCCAACTCTGATAAGGACATCCAGTTTGCACCACTGCTTTCTGCTTCATCAGGTGTCATATCAACTGCCCATGTTGCTAGCTTCTAGCATCATCCCAGAATTTATGTAGAATGTTGAACCTAATTTGACCCAACACCTCTCAATTCTACATGCTGCTTGGACTATGCATATTGGGAAAGACAGGATTTGCCAGAGTTTCTGTGGACATTGTGTGGAAGGAGGAGAGAGAAGGCAACTATACCTGCATTGTCCCACACACAACAGCGATGTAAATTACCAGGGAAACTAGCAATGACCCATCTCAGATGGGAGAAGGCAAATCCCCTTTCCAAAGAAAACAGTTTGCAACCGTTAAGAATTTAGAAATTAAAGAGATCACACACATGGGCCATTCTTCATTCTCTAGGTTCCATGTAACATCTAGCAATGCACCATGTTTTTGCTTCATTTTTATTTTTCTCCCCCATGTCTAACTGAAATGTTAATCACTGATAACAGCACACAGTCAAAGGGAAGGTAACGTGAAGTACAAGAGCCTGGGAGGAGCATACGGAGGAGAAAGGGAGACAGCATGTAAAATGGATTTTAGGGAAGGAGATCTCATTCTTCAAAAGCATATGCACTCTTAGCCTGAGCTCAGAATTATGAAAATATCCTTCTGTTACACAAGTAACCTGATACTTACCCTCACTTTCAATTTTTTCTCCCATTCTTCATCCCTTCACAAACAGACCTTCAGTAAAACACACATATAAATCCTTGGTCACCCCGCATTTATACCTCTGCCAGTTCTTCCCTCACATGTAAACTTTAGGAAGTTTCACTCTAAATAGTTTTCAAATCCAAGCTGCCACTTTGATTTCATCAGATCAAGCCCTTGTTGAGATCAAACCTTTGAAATGAGAAAAGATTTTTAATCCATTTACACCAGATGGGGTCCAAGTCTTGCAGCCTTGAGAGCTGCAGGATTAGGATTTCTCAAACTTTTTCCATACTCCTACCTCCCACATACCCAGCATATTTTATAGCTACTTTAATCAAATTGTATCAGCACTTGCATTTGAACACAATCAGGGTAAGAATGTTCTTTATAAGCCAGCCTTGCTGTAACGGTTGGTTTACTTTAGTGACAAAATGCTGTCTTTCTCTCAAGGATCAGCAAATAAAAATGAAAACAGGACTTATTGAAAATAAGCTTGAAGCTAAGCCTTCCCGTAAGGGATAACAAAAGGAGGAAAATGACCGAGATTTTAACAGATGGGTATTTTTATAATAAGCAGGAAACATTTAGGTGGAAAATAAGTGAATGGAAATGACAAGCTTCAACTGTAGATATTGACCAATTGAATTTAAAAAATCATTGTTTGAAATTATCTGTTTTCACTGTAATTTAAACAGGAATATTGTTGGTGATAGAATCTGCCCTCAATTTTATTTTTTTATGAATGGCACCTTAAAGAACTATTAAATTTCTTATAGCTGTCACTTACTCTGCAAAGGCATTTCCCTTTTCTCCAAATGACACTTGTCAGAAAAAAAGAGATTGTGTTTTATGCTCTCAGTTCTCTCTGAATGGAGGCGATGCCCAAAACTATACTCAGACTCCTCATATTGGGGGACAGGAACCTGTATGCCTCTCCAGAGCCTGCTTGATGACTCCCAAAATGTGATCAAGGCACTAACTGTCGGAAATAATCTTACAAGCAGTAAAGGCTATTTGTCATTTGTAGCATTTAGAGCTGGCTGTCCTATAATGTCATCTCAAGCTTAAACAAATTTATGCTACATTAAAAACTTCTTTTAACGTTTTAGGATTAATAGGAGGTTGGAGTTTCTACTAAGTAATACATGAAAAATATTATGTTTTAGGAATATATAACCTTGATATTTTCTGGCTGAGAGTAACAGTATAGAGGGAAGAATATGATTAAGCAAATAAGCACTCAAACAAAGAGGTATCTACAAACCGGGCTGGAGCCTTGACAGCTTCAGTTTTCTTGAGGAATAATTTGATCAGAATGAGCTTCAGTCCTCCAGAAGTCAAGGGAAGGTCAAGATGACTGGGGGATTGCAGCCATTCCACCCATGTGCTTTGGTCTCCTCTCCTACAGAAGCACATTCTGGCTGCCAGTGGCAGCACTGGAGTCTTTGTTGGGGGGCTGCTGGGTCTCATGTTGCCTGCAACACTAAGTCTGCTAGTCCATCTCCCCCAGGTGTCCCCTTAACTATTAATTCAAGAGTGTGGGGCATGAGTAGCACAGTTCCTCTGCCGCTTGGTCAGATCATCCTGCAGGATACCCTTCCCTGAGCTTTCTGGTGAGATTGTGAATCAGTTGCCCTAAGGGTTAGGTGGCTTAATGATGCCCCCTTTTAGGTGCCTTCCCCTCCCTGTAGCACCTCCACACTCCTACTGGTGCTCCCTACATTTCCCAAAGAATCACATGCCCTTTCGACCATGTCTCAGCTTCTCTAATAGAAGCAAGCCTTTCAGAATCATTGCAAAGTGGCTATTAGGTTTCCCTAGTTCTTAAGGGGTAACTAGAAATAAGGAAAGAAATAGAAGTGACCAGGTCAAGAAACAATCTGGGAGCTATAGAATTGGTTTGTGTGATCTGGCTAGAGTGGAAATAACATTTCCTGAGCTAAAAGTCCACTTTTGTGAGCCATGATGTACACAGCAGGCAAAGCGTTCTTGTCACTGTACCCCTCCCTTGGGATCCATGATAAGGAGGACAAATTCCAAGTAGGTCTATAAATGGTGCATGATGCTCCTTTTCAGTTCACACTGCACACCCGCACTCTTGCTCCGGGCTTCTCCAGTTCATTCCTAGTTTACTTGGCGCATATCTAGCTCAGAAGAGCAGGGGAATTAAGACTAAGGAGACAACCCTAGACCAATGGGAGGGGTGGAGCCTATAGTCGTCAAGCAGATAAATCTAGGAAACACTAAGGATACTTTGCAGAAAGTCCAGGCCCTTGCCCTTGGCAGTGGCCTTGACCATTCACCCTTGTATTGGCCCTTCTTCTTTTCTCCCACTTCCTTACCCTTGCTCCCCCAAATAAACTGCCTGCACCCATGTCCTTCCTTCTGAGTCTTTTTTTTTGAGACAGAGTCTTACTCTGTCCCCCGACTACAGTATAGTGTCATCGTCATAGCTCACTACAACCTCAAAGTCTGGGGCTCAAACAATCCTCCTTCTGTAGCCTACGGGCATGTACCAGGATGCCAGGTAATTTTTTCCTATTTTTGGTAGAGATGGGGTCTTGCTCTTGCTCAAGCTGGTCTTAAACTCCTGAGCTCAAGCTGTGCTTCTGCCTTGGCCCCTCAGAGTGCTAGGATTACAGGTATACGTCACTATGCCCAACTCCAACTGAGTCTCCTTTTGGGGGAGCCTACACTGAAACTTGTTGGCTGGAAGATTTTTTTTTTAAGTTAACATTATATTTGAGATACTAAATATGATAAACAGGAGACCAGAAGCACTATTGGGGTTGCCACCCTGAGATGCACCAACTTCTCTCCATGCTCCTGAGTCACTCATACCCCTTGTGGGTAGATTTCACCTTTGGAAGTCTTCAGACCCACTTTAGAAGCTGAGGTCAGAAGCTATCTTGCTGGGGAAGGAAAAAAAAGTTTAGAGTCTATATACCCTACCAGAGCTTTCATGAGCTTTGTAATAAGAAGGCTAAATTAGAGGAGTCCACCCACAGCCTAGACCTCCCTGGGACTTAGGTGGCAACCCCATTCACACACACCATTTTCTCAATTCCCGTGGACATCCACTGATCCCCCTAAAATAAGTAACCTTTCCAGATCGTCTTCACTCAAGATCCCTATTTATAGATTGTTTTACTTAGGTTCTTAGACCAAGAAATTAAAACTTTGCTCTAGTTTTAGATGCTTCCTCGAAAGCACACAATTTTTATAAATATTATGTGATTACTTTCAACAGTTCTACCCCAGCTGAGTGAGTCCTTAGAAAGTCTTGATGTTTTCCAGGGTGCAACGATTATAACATCTATGTTGACAACTGCTGTCTACTTTATCAGATGGTTTTATTTCACTCCTGGACTTTTTTGGAAAAAGAGTTGGCTCAGGTGGGCCCTAGCTGGTGAGTGGGGCAGCCAGGAAAGGGAGCAGTGTGTGGGCAGAGCAGGCCTGAAACAGGGCAGCTCCTTGATCCTTGAGAAATGCCAGCCAGACTCTACAGCCAAGGTCTCATTCCTCCCCTTCACCCTGAGGGAGAAGCACTAGAAGGCTTCAGCTTCTCCCATAGTAGGCATTTCTCCCAACTCCTGGGGAGACGGAGAGTCCATGCAGATAGACGATTGTGCCTTTATGAAGAGCAAGGAAGCTTATATTTAAATGACCTTAAAGGCTTAATTTTATCTCTCTCTGAGTTGAGGGTTCAAGAGAGTGGTTAGGAGGTTATGCATGTGTGCACCCCATTCATGCCAGGAGGGGGATCGGGGATGGGAGGTGTAAATCTCTTATTTGCTGGCACCTCCCCCTTCCTCCGGAGAGAAAAGAGCAGCAGCCATGGCCTCACTAGGTCGCCCAAAGGTCGCCCTAAAGTCTCCATACACAGAGAAAATGGGAAATTGTAGCCAAATGTACCTTTATCTATAAAGTATTCATTACAAAATTTTACAAAATATCTCTACATGTTGGCCACCTCTTTGTAAACTTTTGTTACGAATATTTTGGTAAAATAAAGGTACATGTCCTTACAATTTCCCATTTCGCTATGTACGGCGACTTTCGCTATGTATGGTGACCTTTGGGACACCTCAAAGTCTTGAGTTTTGAAGGAAACCAAGGCTTGACTGTCGCTCCTGGCCTGGGGTGGAGGGACCCCCTCCCAGCAGACTTGCCTACGCAGAGGAAAGGGGGTGAGCGCCGCAGCGGCAACGGCGTAAGCACACCCAAAGAGGGTGCCGCCTGCGTGCTGGGCTGTGCCTCAAGTTGGAGAGTTCGACTCAGGTCTAGGGAGGAAGGAGAGAAGGAGGAGAAGGAGAAGGAGGGAAAGAAGGAAGAAAAGGATGGGGGTGGGTGGAGAACAAAAGACACCATTCTGCCGCCTCTTCTCTGAAAGGCCCATCAGCTCCATTTACTGTGTCTCAATAGCCGAGGCTCAAAGCGCGGCCGCCTGTGGGCCAACTGCTGCCGGGCCCGGGATGTGCACTTCCCGGCGGGCAAGTGAAAGGGCTCCAGGAGCCTGCGGGAGAGGCTGGGAGGAGGGAGGAGGAGAGGGACAGGGGCAGGGAGAGAGGGAGAGGGGCGACAGCGCGAGCGGAGGGAGAGGAGCGGGGGTGGGAAGGAATGGAGGAAAAAAGGCCAGGGTGGGGGAGGGGAAAGAAAAGAAAGGGGAAAACCCCCTTGCTGACACGGGGCATAACTTAATTTTCACGGTGCCGGGACAGCTGTATCGTGTAATCTGCCATGGCATGCCGTTAAAGCTTCAATGACTTTACTGACCCAGAAGGGAGACTCAGACCGTGGAGAGGCTTTTGAAAAGAAGTGGTGATCTTTCACGATTTATGAGCTTGTCTTAAAGAAACAGACTCCACTCACTTTAAATTAATCACCCTTTCCAGGGTGCACAGGAACCGGGCTCTGGGCACCGTGCGCCGCGCGGAGCTGGGGAGCCCGGGCGGCCGAGGTGAGGGCGGCGGCGGGTACCGATCCCGTACTGTTCCCCGACCGCGCCCCCGCAGAGGTCGGAGGACGCGGGACAGGGTCGCGGGCTGCAGGTCTGTGCCGTGCCGCGGAAGTGGCACCGTCCCCGTCGGGAGGCCCGGGAGGTCAGAGCGGGGATGGCTGGCAGGGGGTGGGAGCGAGCGTGTGTGTGGTGGGGAAAGGCCTTATTCACGTTCCTGGACTTGCATTCATTGTGCAAGACGAAAAAAGAAACCAGGAGAAATATAAGGCATTTCACACCCTGATGAAATGCGAGACCTCCCGTGTGATTAAACCGCTGAAAGGAAAAGTGGGGTATTACCAGACCCATTTGATCCTCCCTCATTTTCCATATTTCTGGGAACAAAAGGTGAAAACCTCATCCTAATGCGTGGATACTTACTGTTTAAATTTCTGCGGATTTATTTCCCCACAAGACCGTTTTGAAAAACTGGCAAAATTAAAAATTATCAGCCCTAATGACCTAGAGAAGAATCCCAAGACCGGAGATAGCCTTTAACTTAACATAACCCAGCAAAAGACTACGTTTATCTGGCAAACACCTTTACCAACCTCAATGTTTCTATTGGCAATTTAACTTCTTTTGCAGAGGGCAGACCAGTCTACGGGAAGAAGCTCTTCGCCTAAGGCTTGTCCTCTGTTTCATTTGGGGTTGTCTTTTGTGCCTATTTTGTAGGCCCCTGGCTGCAGGGTTTTTATGCATCTTGGAGGCTTTTTGTGATTTTTTGGTCTCACTGACAGTCATGTAAGCCTGGTTAGCTTTGAGCAGCTTCCAATGTATTGAAGGCTCCTCAATTGAGAAGGGGTATCCATTTAAGAGAAAGTTCAGGGACAACAGGTAGAGTGAATCTCTTCTTCATTGTTTTGATAAGACATTGCATCTGGTCTTCTGATAGTGACTAGAACAGCACTCTGTTCGTAAATAGTGATCTTGAACCACATTGTAAAGTTTGACACCAGTGAACGGACTTCTAAAGATCCCTGTACTCACTCGCTGGAAGAGAATAGAACGGCCATGTCCCAGCCCCTTGTAAGATGCCTAAACAGAGTCTATGCTGACCTAATTCTGCAGCCTACCTGGGGTGCCCTAACTTACTGAACTCATCTGCAACGTGATGTGGCTCCCCAGAGGATGTCATTGCAGGTGCCCTGTTTGTGCCCACCACCAGTCAGGGCTCAATGATTTAAATTTCACAAATACAAGCTGTAGCATTATCATGACCTTGTTGGTAAAGAGTTTCTCCACTAGCATTGCAAGGAACACTTGACGGTTACAGTGGAATAAAAACCTAGCCTTTTGGTTTCTTCTTATGTCACATCCTGACATCAGAACAGTTCTTTGTATCAAAGTGTATCCACACACAGGCGGAGATCACTGGCTGACTTCGACACACAGTGCATGGCCTCTACTGATGTCTGTCCATCAGTTTATGCTCCTGCCTTAGCCCCATTTACAAAGATTGCACAACAACCAGCGAGGATCAGATTTAGGAACAGAGAGTGGTGGTCTTGTGAGAGGATAATAGGTTTTTGGAGAGCCTGTGGCCCAGTGCCCATCAGCAGAGAGCTGGAGGTGTCTCTACCTCATCCTTACTTGATTGTCTGCTCATTGTCTGCGGCTTGGCAGTGAGGCCAGGGTATCTGGCCACAGCCAGGAGTGAAGGTGCTGCCCCAGCATGAGCCCACCAGGCTGTTTTACACCTCATCAAACCCACTGGAGTCACCAAGGAGCAGTGGTATTGCAGGAAGTCTTACCTGGGTGTTCAATGATAATCTTTCTACAGGAAAAGAAAGAGGTCCTTTCATATCAACAGAAGGGAAGATGAGGTCTCAAAGCTGCTTGTGAGGGAGCGGAGCGGCACCATCAGGAATGTGTACATTCAAGGGACATTTACCACTGAAAAAACAGGCATGGAGGGAAAAATAACATCACTTTCAATCGGAATCCACTTACTGCATGAGAATATTCAACAGCACAAAATGTTCAGTTTGCTTAGGGACAGATGGGAGAAATGAATCAGTTGAAATTCCAAATTGGTCAGAGCAAAATTCAGGTGACATGGGATTTTGTGTAGACTTGAACTTGAAGGCATCTATTTAGAAACTTATGGTCAATTATGGTAATCAAGCCTGTCCTCTCCTGAGGTACTGGTTGCACCTCAACAGGGGCTTGTCAGTTGTAAGGAGATGCTAATCAAAAGCATTTAAAGTTGACTTCCTTCTATTCAGAATTTCTAGAATTTTATAATGCTTCCTGCAGACCTTTGACTTTGAATATAGAGCTCAGTTTCAGATTCAAGCCTCCTCTTTTTGCAACCGTATTGGGACTTCCCTGGCTGCTCTCTTGCCTGGTGCAGTAGGTGACCATGGCAATGGCTGTGGTCCCTGTTCTATCAGACCTTGTAACTCCAGTGGCTGGCAACACTGTGATACAGTTTCTGGATCTCTAAATTCAAATTTGCCATGTGAGGATCTGATGCCCAGTTCCATATGGGCACCTGTTACTCTCATCTAAGCACCTGGGCCCTGGACAAGGTTACATAAGTGTGGTCCCTTTAGCCCATCTCTTTAGCTACTTCCAAAAAACAAGCCTGGATATGCTGGGCAGACTTTAAAGGTGTTTTCATCTTGTGCTGTTTTGTTTACCTTCAGTTCATTCCTTTGTTCATCCATCCATTCATTCGTTCATTCACTCAACCAAAATTTAATGAGTGTCTACTTCTTGCCAGATGCTAACTTGGCTCACCACGGTAGTTATAAAATGAGACAAAGTCACTGCCACTCTTCACACCTCAAGTCTAGCAAGAGAGGTATTCACAGAGGGGCATATACTTGTTTGGGCTTGGAGAGGCCAAAAAGTGACGTGAGGGTAGGCTGGTGGTGAAAAGGTGACCCTAACATGCAGCTTGGGTGAAATGTGGTGGAGAGAGGATGTCTCTCACAAAGAGAGGTGACATTTTACGCATGCACACAAGCAGAAGAGTATTACACATCAGGAGATCAGGTGTGTACTGAGGACTCCAAGCAGCTTATTTGGGGCGCTCATGCACATATGGCTGGAGAGTTAGGCAAGAGCCAGACAGAAGTCACAAAGCCTTGTTACGTAGCTGGGACTTCAGCACATGGATCAGCATTTCCCAACAGGTGGATCACAGGCCCCCTCTGGGAGTTGCAGAAGGTATTGCTGAAGTCCAGTTATTGAAAATGTTATGAGGTATATTTAAAGTTCTATTAGGACAATCAATACAAACATATTCCTTTTATTTCCTTTTTTAAAAAAGATAGCAAATAGCAGAAGTCATTGAATAGGCTTTTTGGTTTTATAATTTTTGGTTTAGGTCATACAAAACCTTAACATACACATTGTTGGTCTGAGGAGACATCATAAAGAACAAAGGAGTTCAAAACATGACAGATTAATCGAGAAGCCTAAAGATAAAGTAGCTCTGAGAAATTACCTCCAGATGATCATCCCCAGATCAGTAAATATTATTGCTCTAAAAACAAATTCTCCTGCACCATGCTGAGGACTTCAAAGCCCAAGATGGAAAGAGAAGACACTTGGTTTGTATCAAATTTCACTTTATACTTAATAATCAAGAACCCTTATACTCAAAATACTTCATTTATGAAATGATTATAGACAGTGATCTGAAACCTTTTTTTTATTTTTTCATCTCTTAGTATGATGGTTCTCAACCTTCCTAATGCCACAACCCTTTAATAGTTCCTGTGGGTCATGATCCAAAGGTTCAAACTGCCGTCTTAGGAGCATAACTGGACAATTAGTTTTAAAAAATAAAATGATTATTTAAGCGCAAAATTTAAGAATTCTAAGTAACAGTTTACAAAAGAGTGTCAACTATGAAGCTATGACAAATAGTTTTATTTCAGTCTTCAATTTAATATATATTTTTACCTAAATATATATTATATATGTAATATAAACCAAGCAAAAGATAATACATCATTTGGCAACATACTCATCAACAAATAATTATTTTTTTCTTACAAAATTAATTTATAGTCACCTTTTAGGCATGAGTCATATAAACTGGGAAGAAGTCAAAACTTGATTTTATATACTAAATTTTTATTTTAGAAATGAATTTTATAATCTGTGGAAATATACTTACATAAATTAAAATATTTTCCTGGAAGTAATTTTTATTCCATTTCCTAAAAATCCACATGCAATTAAAGACATTTATTAAGAGAACACATTTATTTTTCCCAGTTCTGGAGGCTGAGAAGTCCAAGATCAAGGTGTTGGCATCTGGTGAGGGCTTTTCTCTTGTTGTGCCAAGACGATACCTTGAATGCTTCACCCTCCAGAGGGAAGGAACATCGTATCCTCACATGGCAGAAGGCAAAAAGGCAAAACAGGGACAGACCTCCCTGGTCAGGTCCCTTCATAAGGTACCTAATCCCACTGATGAGGGAGGAGCCTTCATATCCTAATCACCTCTTAAAGACCCACCAATTTATACTACCACATTAGCAACACCTGAATTTTTGAGGCTACATATTTAAACCATAGCAGGGCCATCATTTGATTATATTTACTATAGCAAAAAGTGTTTTGGCATGTGATAAAAGAGCAGCTGGCGAGGTTGGTAGAAAGCCAATGGAAAGTTTCAACAGGAGAATGACTTGACCCAGGAGGGGACCCTTCCTGGTATTAGCAGGCCCAGCTCTGTTCAAAGGCAGATCCCAGAGCACATTGTGCAACATTTACCAGAGGAAAGTTGGATATTAAAAATAAGTCTCTGTCTCCCTTTGAGATGCATTCAAATTACACAATCACATGCACCCAAGTACCAACTTTTGTTTTTTTGTTTTTTTTTTCGTTTGAGACGGAGCCTCAAGCTGTCCCCCTGGGTAGAGTGCCGTGGCATTACAGCTCACAGCAACCTCCAACTCCTGGGCTCAAGCGAGTCTCCTGCCTCCGCCTCCCAAGTAGCTGGGACCACAGGTGCCCGCCACAACGCCCGGCTATTTTTTGGTTGCAGCCATCATTGTTTGGCGGGTCCGGGCTGGGGATTCGAACCCGCCACCTTAGGTGTACATGGCTGGCGCCTTAGCCGGTTGAGCTATAGGCGCTGAGCCCAAGTACCAACTTTTGTTGCCCTGATCTCTGGGTCAAATAAGTGGCCAGTGGAGAAAATGTCTGGAATTCACGTCGTTTACATACATGTCTGCAGTTATCTTCCCCAAAGGGATGTCTTTTATGGGGGAAATTGTGATGAGATCACCAGAAGGAAATTGCTGTATCATCTGGGCCAGGAAACCTGTAGCACATATGGAAGTTGGTGTTTTAAAATGTAAGTTAGTTGTATTATTATTTAGATATGATGAGGACAGCAGATCAGATAATTCTTGCCATTGAGAAGATTGTTACTCACAGTTACCGAGAGGAAGTGCCATACCATACCACCTAGGACCACACAGGGGGCGCTGGGCTCTGTCAGGAGGCAGAGGGAGCAAAGGGAAATGGGGTGAGGGGCAAGAATTTTTGTTGTGTTTTTCTCAGTTCAGAACCTGGTCAGCAGGCTTAGGACTGGCTACACTTAGTACAATGATTTCAGCAGACTCTAGGATAGAGGGGCTGTCTCTAGTTACCTGGCACCTGGTCTGAGAGAGATGAGGACCTGGAGCGTGAGAATCTGATAGAGGAGGTGGGGCAGGAGCCCTGGGTTGGTGGATGAGAGGTGTGCCAGCAGGTCCTCCTGGATCAGCAAGGTGGCAAACCCTTTGGGGATACAGAAAACAAAAAGACACGATACAACTGGTCCCTTTACATTCTTGGAGTGAATCGCAATCTGGTGACTTAAAATTGACTACAACGGTGGCATGGGGGTGGGGGAGCAGTAGGTAATGAAATGTGGCCCATTTCCACTTCTCAGGACAACCCACCAGTGGCTGTGCCATTTCCATGAATGCATGTGAATCTGTAGGGCTGTGTTATGAAACTCCTCTGTCCAATGTAGAGGAAGATTGCGCTGGGCCGCAATCCTGGTTGAGCACCACTCCTGGCTCTCCAGGGTACCCTTAATTTTTTTTGCTGGAAACTGCTGCTGCTACTAGGCTGGCTTGGAGCAGCTGCTGTTCTTCCTTCAGCACTCTGATCCTTGCCTGCCCCTTCGAATCGGCCACACAGCTGGAATGTACAAAAAGGTTTCCCAAGGCAAGAGTTGAGCAAAAAAGAAACAAAAATAGGCAGTATCTTTTCTATTTCTGGCTTATAAAATGGAGATTACTGCTCTTATGCCTGGGGTCCATCTGAGGGGTTCCTTTCTACCTAGCACTGAGGTTGTGCCCAATGGCAGTGGTTATCTCTAACCAACACTCTCAGCATTCATGTTTCTCAAAGGAAAGATAAAGAGAATGAGCTACAGTGTCTCTTTCATCTTCTCAATCCCACTCTCCTAGTTTCTGGTTCCTGTCTAAAGAATCCAGTCTTTATCTGGGTGAATGGATTTCATCTCTCCACTGCAAGCCTCAGCAGAACAAATGTATCTCAGTAAAATATAACAATTCATAATAATAAGATACCCCCAAGATTACAGCCCCCTGGTGTACACACCCAATATAATCCTCAGGACCCATGACTATAATGAAATAGCCACTCCCATGATTAGTTATGTTATGTTATGTTATATGGCATAGTTGGCATTAAGAAAGAGAAACTATCCTTGGTCAGCCTGACCTAATCAGATGATCCCTTGAAAGGGACTAGGCTCTTCCTGGTGAAATAGATTGGAAGTGTGGCAGAAATTTGACATAACAAAATTTCTAAATCTGACTTTGAAGACAGAAGGGTCCACGTGGCCAGGATTGTGAGTGGCCTCTCAGAGCTGAGTTGCTCCAGCTGACACTGATGGAAAACAATAAAACTGGGAGCTCAATCCTATAACCACAAGCAACTGGGTATAACTGTGCAAGAGGGCATCATCTTCCAGTGGAAATACAGCCTGGCTCTCACTTTGGTTTTAGCCTTGTGAGACCTTGTGTAGAAAGCCCAGTCACAAGGTGCCTCTCAATTTTTGACATAAGAACTGTGTGCTAACAGATGGCTGCCATTTTAAGCCACTAAATATGTGGTAACTTGTTACATAGCAATAGACAACAAATTCTAACCTTCTTCAGAAAAACACATCTAATTAGATCATGATGTCCAGAGAGTCTGTTGCAGAAGAAATGACGGTACTGAGTTCTACTGGAAAACAACTCAGTGTATTCTGGGATCATGAAGAAATGAGCTCAAATCTATTTATGATACAAGCCCTGTTTCCTCTTACTTGCCGGATGGTGAACATAAAGCAATGTGTCTTGTCCGGTTACCAATCAATTGATGCCTTATAATTATCTCTTTTCAGACAAAGATGCAGTTAACAGAGTGTTCTGGGTTCTACTGTCTGCTCCTGATCCTTGCCCAAATTTACTAGACTTACTCAGAGTCTTAAGGGTTAGATTCCTGACACTATAATTGATGTCAAAATGCCCTGTCATGAAAGGGGCACAGAATAAGTAGAACTGTGTGTCTGTGGTGTGATCCCATTCATCAGCTATAAAAGGGGTTCTTTCTATCTTGATGATAGAAAAGTGGTCCTTAGTGCATGGGCCAAGGTGGGCTGACCTGGTGATGTTCACAGGTGTGACATAGGCATACCCAGATATTTTACGTCCTGTGGCAAGGATGGGATAGCTATGTGTAGTTCCTATTAGGTAAAATCCAAGTGCACTGAAACCACTACTTTAGAGCCATGTGGCGTTGGTTTTTGCTAAACCTCCTGACAGTAAACAAAATGAAGAAAATACACATTTTTTTAAATTACCAAACCGTCTGAAAAGAAATCATCTGGTGGATCCCCATGTACAGGTTCAAAAAGAGTTCTCGGAGGAGGTAAAAATATTTTTAATTAAAAGAGAAATGATACTGTGTGTGACATCTATTTGAGGCAATGTCCACTGGCACTAACTTAATCTCTATCTAATTTGAGAAAGATAAAACTCTGTGACTTTCTTAAATTTATTTGACCTCTTTAAGACTTTGTTTTCTACCTAACAAAATGGAACAATTCTTGTCTTCTGAGATTGCTGTGAGAATTGGATAAAATAATGCAAACAAGACACTTTGTACAATGCCTGGTATAAATGAGAACCTCCGTCACCGCTATCACTACCATCACGGTCACCATTAGCATCACCAACATTATCATCATTATTTAAAAAAGCATTTTTAGTAAAAGCTTGCTATTCTTTAACCTACCTTACTTGTGACTCCAACACTACCTTAAATATTTTAGTATTTACATAGTTTAAAGTGTTAAACCACTAAGACAAAAAACACAGGTACTGTAATAAAGCCTTTGTAACTGTGGTTCCATCTCATCTATCTTTTCATTCCAAGGTTATAAAATTCTCTCTATTAAAGATAAAGAAATACATCTCCCAGACCAAGCATGTCTCCAGCATCTTTACATAAGGCCACTAGATAATTTCTTTAGAGAAATCATCTTTACATGGAAATTCCTTTTCTATTGTTACCGACACTATCTCTTCTAATGTGTATGATTTTAGTCATTAGCTTCCCTGCCCATCCCCAATCCTGTCTTTGTGTAATCGTTTAATATAAATTAAAGGAGGGAAAAGCTGTGTTAGGGAAGATAGGACAGTCATCTTTTCCTTTCAATATGACCTAAAATCTACTATGTGTACAACAGATTGACTTCTGTGTAACTTTTTCTTAACTCTGAGGATATGTTTTCCTATTTGGTTTTGTACTTTTTTGTTTGGGACGTTTTTAATTTGTTCTTCACGTTGCATGTTTTGAGTTAATCCTATGGGGGATAATAGAAGGAAGCTGGCAAAATGGGAATAAAGAAGGTAGGAAAAGCAGAAAGTAGAATAGGAAGGCTTTGTAAACATATGAAACTTAACAGTACGTCAACATTATGAGGCTTCCCAGATGTAAAATGCCACTGAGGCCATCTTTATTTAGTGTGCCCTCTTGTTAGCTTATTTTTTTTTTTTTATTTCGCATGTGGTATATGAATCCAGAAGTTACAAAGAAGTCAAAATCTAGGCTCACCCTCTCTGGTTTACAATACCCATATTTCTTTATATAGTAACTCCTGGCTACTTTAGAGGTATATAAAGTTATGTGGATTGAATTTGACTTTGGGTGATGTTCCACAGAGTGGCAGAAAGTTCCGATATTTGCATCAAAAATGTAACTAGCTTTCTCATAGTACAGATGGGTCAGTAATTCAACCATTTTGTATTAGTATGACTTATGCAGGAGTTGTAGGATTGTGGGGCTCAAGGGATTTTCAAGATGACCACAGTCAATCCTTTATCTCACTGATGAGAAATCTAAACTGGGACACAGCTTGTCACATTCTCAGGATAAGATGGAAAAGCTACGGTGAGAGTTTGGATTTCCTGGCCCTTTAATATACTTTCCTTTTTTAAAAAACTAAACTGACTGTGGGTGGTGCCTGTGGCTCAAGGAGTAGGGCTCACCAGCCCCATAGGCTGGAGGTGGTAGGTTTAAACCCAGCCCCAGCCAAAAAAACTGCAAAACAAACAAACAAACAAACATACAAAAACCTAAACTGACTGTGTTGTTATTAAGGCTATTTTTACTTTCCTAGGGTTTGTTTCTCTATTATGCCCCATAATATATGTACTATGTGTGTTTGCATAAATTTTGAGAAATATTTAATCCCTGAAGGGTACTTTAAAATCACCTGGCCCATAATTTTTTCCCCATCCTATAATTATCAATACTTTTCTCTGTTTCTTGTAGCCATTCTCTTCCTCAGTGATCTCCCAAACAAAATGTAAATGTGATAGGTAAATCACCAGCTGTTTGTGTGTGTGTGTTTACCTGCTTTACCAGATCAGTGTCGTTCCCTTTCTGTTCCAAAAAGGCCCTTTGCCTACCTTGCCCTGGGGAAGGTTTCATTTATTTTCAGGAGTCAAGGTGAGAGCTGTACTAATGGGGAGCCTAGAGAAGTGAAGCCAAGAAGATGAGGGGGTGAAGACTTCCTAATGGGATAGGAGTGATGGGGTTTCTTGGTCTACATGGGGATGACAATGGACAGGTGGCGATGGGTGATCCTTGGGGGTAGACAAGGTCCCCAGCCTGTTTCCTACCCAGGGAAGAACCAAAGATATTGGATTTCAGGATTCCTTTCTTATTGGCTGGGGAAACAGGACCTTAGTTTTACTCAGAAGTCCAATGCCAGTGTTCCTTCCTCCTAGTTTTTAGCTCTGCTTGAGATCCCTGGGAGTCTGTCTCTTATAAGCCCAAGTGATTCCACTGTGCAGCCAGTGTTGGTGATCCCTGCCCGGGAGGGAAGTTAACTGGTGGCTGAGAAGGCCTAGGCACTGAATGGACCCATCTGTGAGGGCCTATAAGAAGCAGCAGGTGTCTATTTCCAAGGCCATGCCTACTACACTTGCTATGTATATATGTCTTGAACAGATGCTCTGGTCCCCATCAGACATCTGTTGCTGTTTTCATCACCATCATCATCCCATGTAGCCCAAACATGGCTTATGTTCCTTATGGTGGGGAGGAATTCAGTGAGGATAACAATGGTCATGTTTTCTTTCCCTCATCTACAAAATGTACAGGGACTAGAGGGTGTTTACATGAGCAACCCAAAGTCTTATGGACAATTGTGTTATTTCCCCACAATACTGCATGCATATGGCCCCCACATTGGCATTTTATGCACTGACTTTTTTTTTTTTTAATAAAAACATCTTTCATCTTCTTGGAAAGCAAGTGACTAAATGCTTCAAGCTGTCATGAATGTACATACTTTTAAAGTCCTCCCTAGCATGAAGCTTCATCATGTTGGTTTTCTGATACTTCTCGGAAGAAAGCACATACAACATTCCAAAAGAGACAGGGCCCAGAAGTGCAACTCTGAAAGTATTTTGAGAACCCAAGGCCAAATATGCTGAGTCTCCGGAAGACAAGAACAAATTTCTCCAAAACAACAATGAAGTATTTTTTGAACTGGGAGCAAGGATGGTGTGAGAGACTGAAGGAAGTATCACACAGCACACCTATCTCTAAGGTTAATTCTGACTAGAGAAAACAAAGGCACATAAGCGGTTCACTAAAGAGGAAATGTATTTAGTTTATGAGGAAGCAGAGAGCTCAGTAATGTGAAATAATTTGAGCCTTAACTTTTTAGCAACTTAAATCTTGAGAAATTTAGGATATTAGAATGATATTTGGAAGGAAGTGGCATAAGCTCATTAAAAGCAAGGTCCCTAACACCAGATAGATGAGGTCACAAAGCCCGTGGCTTCCACTTATTACTCTGGAAATTCTGGCCACCTCATTTTCCACCTCTGCCTAGGAGAGTCTTGCAAGGGTAATCTAGGGCAGTCGTCCCCAACCTTTTTGGCACCAGGGCTGGTTTCGTGGAAGACAATTTTTACATGGACCTGGTGGGAGATGGTTTCAGGATGAATCAAGTACATTACATCTCCACCTCAGATCAACAGGCATAAGGATCTCATAAGGAGCACCCAACCTAGACTCCTCACATGCTTAGTTTACAGTGAAGTTCTCACTCCTGTGAGAATCTAACGCCACCACTGATCTGACAGGAGGTGGAGCTCGAATGGTGATGTGAGTAGTGGGGAGTGGCTGTAAATAAAGATGAAGCTTCTTTGCTGGCTTGCTCACTGCTCACTGCTCACTTCCTACTGTGTGGCCCAGTTCCTAACAGACCACAGACTTGTACTAGAAGGGGCCTGGGGGCTGGGGACTGCAGATCTAAAGCATGCCTGGTACAGAGAAAGAGGTTAGCCAGTGGGAACCAATGGTCTTCATGGTTAGGAGGTGGGAAATTGCTAAAAAGTAGGGCAGTGATGTGATCACCACCTAGAGACAGATTTTAGAAGAAGAGTGTGGCAGCAGCGTAAATGCTCTGAAGGAGCTGTTCTGGGGAGGAGGACCTGATAAATGTGAAGGCAAGTGCAGAACATCCAGGAGCAAAGTGTCAGAGGCAGGACTGCTTTTGCTGCAATGGTAAGGAGAAGATAGGATGAAACCTGGGGAGTGCACGGTACTTTGAGGCAGATGGGATGATAAATCGTCCCCAAGAGGAGAAGTCAGAGATGGTGCTGAGGTGTGAGTTTTGGGCAGCCACAAACACAGACTTTAAAGACCCTAAAGGAGAAAACTTACTCTAATTATCCCCTCAAGGCCTTTCCCCACCGCATACACAGACCAGGGACGCTGGGGCAGTCATGCTTGGGGCATGACAGGTTCCACATGCGACATTATTTAATCATAAAACACTGGCAACAAAAAGGGGTTTGAGCTTGCAAGTCGCACATCCAAGTGTTAGGTAAAATGTGAAAAGTAGACTGAGCTTTTATCTTGTGCCTCTGCAGTAGAAAAAGAAATTTTAAGATAAAGAATGAGAAAGCGAATAGCAGTTCAAAATAAGTATTGAGATGCACAAAGAGCCAAGGTTCGGAAAACAAAAATTTTGCCCATTTGTAGTCGCATTAGTCCTCCTGCAGAGGAAAGATCCAGGAGAGGTTTTGATGTTTCTCTGCACCGTAAATTCTTTAAGATCATGGAATTTCTGAGATTGACCTTCTCTGGGGCTGGCTGGACAGATAGGATAGCTGTCCACATAGAAAGTGAAATACTTTTATTTCCTTCCCTCTTGTACCACTAATTTCATTCAAAAAATTAAATAGTTTCTACCTCAAAATAAAACGTGTGTTGTTATCACCAGTTTCCCTTTAGATTTGTTTTTCCCGAAGGGCGTCTCTAATCCATAGTATAAAATATGGATGTTGTACATTCTCACTATTGTTCATCAACTTTATTTGATGAGATTCCAGTTGGCTTTTTCACTTTTCCTTGTGTTCCTAAAAACAAGGTATCAACTTTTCTATAAAATGTTCTAAAAAATGTTTCTATGCATTTTTTCTTGTATTTGTCTTATCATGTTTTATTTAATCAAAATCAAAATCAAGCATTTATTTTTTTGTTTTTCATTAATTCTCTCTTTTTAGGGTGGGGTTTTACTATGTTGCCTAGGCTGGTCTTGAACTTTTGGGCTCAAGCCATCTTCTTGCCTCAGCCTCCCAAGTAGCTGGGATGACAGGTGCATAACACGGTGCCTGGCTGAATTCACACATTATTTGATTAATGACTGAGGGTCACTTTTCTAGACAACAAAGTAGCAAAAATTATTTTATGAGTGGAATCAAGTGAGGATTATTATAACCCCCTCAAGGTTAAAAAAAAAGAATGGGGTAATGGAAGGAAAATTAACTTTTACTACTTCTTATTTTAATAAATTATAAACTTACAGATGAGAGAATGATTAGTTACCAATATTAATCTATGAGGTGTGGCATACTATAAAAATAATTAAGAACAAAGCAAAAAGGAGCCTCATTGGAGGAAACTTTCTCATTGCTTACAATATTATAAACACATATTTTCTTTGGAACCAACAATAGGAGACAATGGTGTTTTTCAAGTGAAACAAGTTGAGGAGGTGGGTCATTTTGTCACAGTTCTGGAGGGGACACAGGTTAGTGCTCCATGAAACCAGAGTTCCAAACTAGGATTTGAGGTAGAAAAATGCAGCAAGGCAGTTTTAACTCACCCCTTGTAAGAACTACATTTTCTAATATTTCTGTGTTTGATGCTTTGGCATCTGGGCCCTTGCTGACCCTAGAGGGACTATGCCTGCCAGGGTTAGCCAGTTCCTAGACTTAGCAAACAATCTGCCCTTCTGCCAGGGTGCATTCATGTGCACACCCACCAACAAGAGCCCAGACCCCACAATCACCTCCTGTACCTGGCTCTTCTACTCTAGGTCACTATCTACCTGCCTTAATCACCCCAGAGCCAAGTACCAGACAATTTCAAACAGGCTATGTCCTGGAGCCTGCTGAAACCACGCACACCAGCCAACCTCTGACCCTGTCTCACTGGTTCCTTCTCAAGGGAATCACAATAAAGAAACTTGCCTATATCGTCCTCCCACTTCTAGGTGACTCTAGTGCTTCACTATGTGGCCCTGTATGACAGAATATGAACTTCTTCCCAAGTGGTAGTCTGCTTGTCTTACCACACCTGATTCACACAAATCCAGATACATTTTAAAATACCCATGAGCGCTTTCAGATAACTAGAGCGCTTTGCAAATAAAAAGACCTCCATGGCAATTCCCTACACTAAAGACAAGTAATCAGAAGTCAATAGTTCAGGAAATGAAGTGTGACGTGTGTGTGTGTGTGTGTGTGTGTGTGTGTGTGTGTGTGTTGGAGGGGAGGATGAGGTGCCTTAGAAGCCCCATGAGTTTTCTTGTGTATGTGTTGTTCTGTATAAATTGGGTTTAGCCAGTCCGAGCCCTGTGCTTCTCATTTTTGAACCTACTCACTTGTGGTCAGTTCTGTGTGCTGCGTAGCACCTAGCAAATTACTAGCACTTTGAAAAGATGAGGCACAGCAAAATCTGGGTACAATGCTGTCCTGTCCTGAATAACACATAGTGCATCATTTTCTAAGTCCTCTGTATCTCCATTTGTTTGACATATTGGCCTCAAAATATCGGTGGGGGTGGGGTCAGAGGGTGGGTAAGGAGGAGAGGCCAGCATTGACCAGCAGGCACTGAAGTCTGGGCTTGCCTTCTTCACTCATCTGGAGCCTACTGTGAGGAGCCTCTTATCACCGGTTACAAAAATTAACCTGTAAGATACAGAAGGGGACTCACAGTCAAAGCTGATGGGGAAAAGCCAAGGTATAAACAAGATAAAATTGTGACAAATACTGAGGAGCTAGAAATAGGACTTGATGAGGGTTTCAAAACTGAGCATTTGAAACACTAAGCTAAGAGCATAAGTGTATCATAAGCCAGCTAAATATATTCCTGTGCAATTTATGAAACAATCATGGAGCTCCCTTAGCTAATGGGTAAGTGTGTGATTCCTAGGGTGGCAGGCTGGCTGGAAGGGTCAATGAAGATGAAATGAACACCTGTTGCAGGTTGGGTTCCCCTGGAAAGGTACTCTGAGTGCTTTTATGGGAAGTGCTTTCAGGAACCACATCCATAACAGAGTGAGGAAAGCAGATGAGGCAGAGGCTGAGCTTACCAATAGGTCTGGATCTAGGGGGCAGTTCAGAGTTGCTGGGATTGAGGTGAGAAAGTGAGCTTTTGCTTCTGTGCCTCCTCGAGGGATCTGGATCTGGACTTCTATGCAGGAGGGGGCATACAGGAGTGAGGCCATCTCACTTCTGCCAAAGACAATTCCTGGGGAGGCAGATGTGAACATCTGCAGCTAACACCCAGAATCACTGGAGAAGAACCGCCTCAATCCTGAAGGGGGATCTGGGTGACTGCCATGACAGCATCCCATGAAACAGAAAACTGGTCATACTCTATTCAGAATTGTGGGCTTTATAACTGTCTACCCAATTATCTTAATGTCAAAAACATTAAGCTCTGCTGAGCCAGGAAATGGGATGGTCTGAGCCTGACAACGGTAAGTTCTCATAGCTCTTATCAACTTCTTAAGAATCCACCTAGGTTGGGGCTTGTAGCCCAAGGAAGTGTTATTTGAACTCGTAACTCTGCCCACTCCATCAAGTTAGGGAGCACAATGACAGAACCCTAGGTGTCTGGCTGGCTGGCTGGGAAGCTGTTTTAATGCATAGCCAAAGGTGAAGGAGCCAGGGTCATCACCTAATATGTGTTCATCGGAGGCAAGTCATCCTTCCTGGGAGTTTTTGGCACCATTTCCCAGATCCCTCTGACTTCAAGCGTGCCATTATTTGGATCAAGATGCTTGGAATCAATAAGAAATAATCCGCTAGAATTTCTGTGCGGCTTCCCGGCTTGCCCTTGGCCCCACCCCTGCAGCACACACACAGACAGACACACACAAGTACAGTTCTGTTCTACCATATCCTTAATTTTACAGATCTCCCGCTGAAGGTTCTGACTAATGGTAAGTTATTTGTTCAGAAAGATTTTATGGCTCTCATAAAATGTCAATTACAGTTTTAAAATAACTTGTAGTTTTTCTGTAACATGATGCTGCCATCTTGGTTCCCAGAGGGTGTATTAAATTCAAGTAGCAATAACAAATCATTTAAGCAATAAATAAATAACCTGAGACGGAGCGTTGTTAAGAGTTAATAGTCTCCCATACACTCAATAGAGGTTGAGGCTCCACTCAATTAACGTGACCCCGGGAGGGGGGGGACCAGGGGCCAAACTGCACCCAGTCGTTTTGTTGAAGGTATTCAATCCGCACACATTCATTTCCTTCTTTATGTTGTCTCTTTTCAGCAGGGAGGGCTCTCTGCAGTCCCTGGTTCCAGAGAACAATTACGGTACAGTCTCAGAGAACAGAAAGAAAACTGGGGTCATAAATATGTTAAATGGGTGCGTGGGTTTAAGTGGCTTTGTAAACGAAACACGGAGGAAACCGCAGACTAATTAATGAATATGAAGCAGCGGGGAAGCTGGCGGGGTTTTGGGGGGACAGTCCTGTTGTGGGGTGAGGATGCGACATGTGTATCAGTATTTTCCTCCAAGAAGGAACATTTACCCATTTTAAGAATTGTTTTCAAGATCTTAAAGTGGATTGTTGGAGAATATCAGATGTGGGTCAAAACACACACACAAAAACATTTAATAGAAAAATCCTCTTTTAGTTGTAGTTTCTCTAGTCAGGTTATAACCTTGGTCTGAGAGAATGATCTTCCAGATTTTATAAAAGTGTTATTTTGTATTTTGCAGTTAGACATCACACTATCTAAAAAAAAGAGGATGAATTGCATACTT
This sequence comes from Otolemur garnettii, assembly GCF_000181295.1. Lineage (NCBI taxonomy): Eukaryota > Metazoa > Chordata > Mammalia > Primates > Galagidae > Otolemur > Otolemur garnettii. Next base: position 1,013,514 of record NW_003852638.1, on the reverse strand, counting down.
CGAATACATTTGAATGATCCACAGCTCGTTGAGACATATAGACTCTCTCCTAGTAAATGGCATTTATCAAATCAATTCCATGTGGGTCAAATCAAAGATTAAGATTTTTATGATGTGATATTTCCATATGTCCTGAAAAATTTCATTTTGCTGTTTGGAGATTTTACTATTTTTCCTTTTGTTTCTTCTTTGCCTTAAAAAAAAAAATAGCACAAATATCTGTATGGCAAATTAAAGGCTGCCTGCATATCTCATATGGCCCATTTTTATCCACTAATGATTTGCTGATCTTAACCCGGTGAGGCAAGCCAGTTCTGGTCCTCTGAAGACACCCCTGAACTTGGGACATTCTGATGCTGGAAGAGCCAGTCAGAGAACAGTGACCAAACAGGGAGCACAGTGGAGATGCAAATACACAAGAAGGTCAGACTCAAAGGGGGTAGGAGAAGTAGACAGGCAAAGATAAAGCCACAGAGAAAACAAAAACAGAAACGAACCAAACACTTAGAAGCAACAGAAAAGTGGCAAAGAGCAACATCGCTTCTAGGTTGACCGAAGACGTTCTTGTTTAATTGAGTAATGGCTCAGCTATAAGCAATAGATTAACGCAGTTGATCTAATCCAGTTGTTAAGCTATTAAACCCCTTATTGAGCTGTTTCAGCATCTCAGTTGCAATGATACACAAACAAAACCTTGCTAAATCCTATCTATATTGATGTGACCAACTCTTTTGATTTTTACTACATTTAAAGCTGAAGAATTACCAAATTACAATCCTTAAATGTAAATGTAACTCATTGACATCTGTTCTTCAACAAGTTTTACTAACCATCTACAATAGGGAAGGCAGGATTAAGGTTTTGTACAAAAAATGCAAAGATGCTTAAAAACTCTAGTTGCCCTTAAAATTTAAGGAAATAGATACTCAAGGCAACCTGAGAAAACATATGTTGAAGTAAATTGCATACATTCAAGAACTGAATAGCACAAGAAACAACAGCAGAAATGTCATAGGGGAAAAGTCTTCATAAATTGCCTAATGAGGGACACGGATTAAAAGTGTTTTGAGATCTTGTTGGGACTTAATCTTTGATGGCTCTAGGGCGGCGATGACGACTTGCTTGGAGTCTTCAAGGACCTCTGATTCCATAACAGCCAGAGAGAAGAAAAGATTTGGAGGTATTTGGTTTGCACATGATCCATTTTTATTATTTCATTTACAGGGAACAATGAAAAATATAAACATAGTATTATGATGTTATTTTTATTTTTTCTCAAAATTTCAGCTCATACACAAATACAAAGAAAAGCTACCTAGCCAATCTCAATCACTAATGAAATTATTCCACAGGAGAACCTGGTGTTACAAATAGCTGTTAAACAAACAAACAAACAAAAAAGCAAAACAAACACCAAAAAGCAATAGTAGCCCTAGAATGCCTGTCTCCTATCTCTTTTGTAAGCACCTATATGTCCAAACTATCAAAAGACTACTTCATATAACATATATACTTTATATATGTTATGTAAATATGTTATATAAAGTAATCTTTGCTATGTCAGACTGGAATGATGTCCTTCCCCTCTGAATACCTCATATTAATGGCTCTAAGAGCATGATTTAAAAACTCCAATGTCCATCTGATAGAGAAGGAAAATGGATCAGTGGTTGTCTGGAGCAGAGAATAACTGGGCACAAGGGAATTTGGGGGGATAATGGAAATGCTCTAAAAGATTACATTGTGGTAATGGTTGCACAACTCAATAGATTTACTACAATTGAATTGTACACTTATTATCGGTACATTTTATGATATGTAAATTATACCTCAAAAGAGATATTTATTTATTTATTTTTTTAAAGTATCTACCAGACCAGGGTGGAAATGTAAGGCAATTGCAGATGTCATGTTTTGGATGCAGATGTATTTTGCATGGTGAAACTGGTGCCTAGAGGGGTGTGTCCCCATCAATTGTTACCAGGGGGCAGGGGGAACAATATTTCCAGATTTTCTATTTATCCAAGAGAATTTTCTAATAAAATCTTCTGATTTTTAAATATGGGCTCAAACTTTCAAAACAAAACACTGTGGTCCAAACAAAATGGGATGTGGTGAAGGTTTGCAGCCTCTGCTTTATGGTCAGAACCTAACAATTCGGCACTTAATTGTGGATTTCCTAGTTTCATTCATTATCGTTTTATGTGGGCTAACTTTGCCTCCCCAACTCTTTCTAGCTCCTGAAGCTGGTGTTTGGGATAAGGAATGGGAGCCTGATAAATACACATATGTGCCCATACACCTCCACACAGTGCCTCGCTTTGTGTCAAATATATATTACAAGTGCACAGTCAATATTACTGATTTCATTATTGGGGTCAAATGCCATATAAATCAATGTTTTTTTTGAACACTAGATCAATTATGCTTGCCACTTCACCTATCTCATGGATAAACCTACATTCAAACTCAAGTCTAACTAGATATCCCTTAAGTGACAAGAACTTCTCAGGTTTGTCTCGGTCAGATCTAATATATAAGAAAATAAAAATAAGAGTGTTTATATATGGTGCCATCATTCTATTTCTGAAATATGGAGGAGACTAGATAGATTCTTACCAAATATTGTTTCTTCTTTCTGAACACACATGATATAGCACCTGTGCAGGGTATATGTTGAGAATAAGTCATCACAAGGTGAATGGAACCTGAGTCCCTGAGTCACAGCGTGGAGAAGAGTCACATAGGAAAGCCATCTGACCAGCATCAAATGAGAAATAAACACATTTGTGTTCAGCTGCTGAGATCTGAGGGAGGTTTGTTATAGCAGGTAGCATTAATTATGCTGTGCCTTTTTTCAGAGATATTTTTTAAAAAGGTTGACTACACATATAGGTGGTTCAGATCCTTCTGATGGAAATAACAACAACAGATTGCTAAATAATCATTCACATTTTGTAGTTGACAAAATTATTTCATACTATTTCATTTAGTGCTCACAACACAGTTCTCTTAACGTGCAAGAAAGGGCTTGTCACCATTGGTACAGAGTAGGAAACAGAGTTGCAGGAGGGCACATGGAAGATGGGGATTTGAACCTGGATACTGAGAGTTCTTCTTTGCTCTTCTGCCCATCTACTACTGTTTATGTTTAGCAAAGAGTCCCCAAAGAGGAGGAAAGGATCCTCACTTTAAATTATCTGATTATTTTCTCATATTTATATTTCAATGTATTATTTACACTCAACGTTCATGCCAAGTCTTCAGCATGGCCTCAGTTTTTGTGCTAATGTTTATTATTATTTCTTCAATTAGACTTCTATAAAAAGAAAGAGGGTTGTGTAATTTCATCCAATCCATATTAGGATTGATGACTTATATAAAATTTTGGATTTTTTTTCTGGCTCAGCACCTGTAGCACAGTGGTTACAGTGCTAACCACATACACAAAGGTTGGCAGGTTCAAACCTGGCCAGGGCCAGCTAAACAATAATGACAACCACAACAACGAGATAGCCAGGAGTTGTGGCGGGTACCTGTAGTCCTAGCTACTTGGGAGGCTGAGGCAGGAGAATCGCTTGAGTCCAAGAGTTTGAGGTTGCTGTGAGCTGTGATGCCATAACACTCTACCGAGTATGACATAGTGAGACTGTGTCTCAAAAAAAAAAAAAATGGATTTTCATGAACAATGTGTCTCCTGGGACAGTATAGAAATGATCAGAATTTTTTTATCTATAAGGTAAAATATTTAGTGAATAACTAGAATTAGCCAGGTATACTATAACTTCTTTCTCAATAGGTGGTGTACAAACTGAAAAAAAAAATCCTTTTATTAAGGCAAAAGTTTGAGATATTTCATGAATATAATGCATTTAAAAAGAAAAACCTAAACTCTTTCAAAACTGTTTTTCACCAAAGAGAGAAAATGAAGTGCTGGAAATGAATAAGCTCAGAAAATTTCAAGCCTTTTGTACTCTGAGGTCCCACTCATGTTCTACCTCTGGTCCAGCTTGCCTGGCTCCCCTGTCTGAAATAGCACCTTTCCAATCCATTGTGATTTGTGTATTTTTTTCACTCTGGCACTAGCCATAGCCTACTGTGCACCACACTCCAGCTGGTGTGAACCCGGGGTGATTCTGCCCCTCAGGGGACATTTGGCGATGTCTGGCCACCTATGGATTCTCACACCTATGGCTGTGAGCTCAGAAAACTTCCATGTTTCCTTTAATCCTCTGCTGTGTCTTCTTATAATTTCTGATGATTTTATCTTTGAACTTTTATTTTGGAAGTGAAGTCTGATGAGATGCTGGAGAACAGGTAGAATAAAGCAGAAGCCCAATGGTGGCGATGTTGGCCTCGCCCACACAGCAGCTGGGACACCCCAGGAGCACGGCATGACTGGGCGTGGGAGTTGAGTAAGTCTCAAACCAGCACAAATGAAGTGTGTTTATCTACGATTGGGTAAGCAGGGGCTTGTATACCTCTGATAGATTACATTTTCTGTTAAACCAGAACTTTGAGTGCAGAAAGAAGACAGTGGCGTTCTCAGAAACACAAGCATCAAGAAACCCTACCATAGCCTCTCTTATACTTGTGATTTTCCTATATACCCAACCACTTACCCTGAAAATGATGACGTAGAGGGGAAGGGGGAGAGCCTGCAGTTGGTTCTCCTTCCAGACCTTCCTTGTTCAGCAGTAATCTGAGTTGGTAGAAGTACCTGTATTTTGTGCAGCGTCTCCTCTGTTCTGGTAGGAGTGAAATACGTGTGCATGCATGAGCCATGAGATAGGATTTGTATAATTTCTGTCCTCCTGCATGTGAGTTTAATGCTCTAATATTTGCAATGAAAACCGACATTCTGAAGTATAAAGATAAGCAGTGAAATTCATGGTAGTAATTTAAAGTTTTAATTTTTCTTTACATAGACTGACATTAAATAGCAAATAAAAGAATACTGTGGCATGGCTGGCTGTGGTGGCCCACGCCTAAAGTCCCAGTGATGAAGAGACTGAGGTGGGAGGATGCCTTGAGCCTAGGAGTTCAGGGTTTCAGAGTTTCAGTGAGTTATGATAGAGCCACTGCACTCTAGCTTCGCAGCCGAGGGTGAGACTCTGCCTCAAACCAAACTCCAAATCATGGCAAGGCAAGAGAGAGACTGTGGAAGAAAGGAAAAAATGGAAAGGAAAAAATAGAAAATAGTTCGTTTAATGTCACTTTTTCCTGGTTTTTTGAAAAAGGAGCCTACATCTTTATTTGTCATTGCTCCCTGCAAATGATGTAGCTAGTTGTAATTTTTGTGACGATTTTGATTGACGGAGCTACTGTCATCTGCTGGGTAAAGGCCTATGCTGCCACTAAACACCTCCCCATACACAGGACAATTTTTACAACGCAGGATTGTCTGGCCCAAAGTGTCCATGGTGTTGAGGCTAAGAAACCCTGTGGCATTTGGGCCCATTTATAAGTCCTCCCACAAGATATCAAATCCCTTAGCTCATGGCCATTGCTTCTCTTTCTAACTCATGTAACATTCAGTAACATTCCTGGCACAGGACAGCTTGAGCCCAAGAGTTTGAAGTTGCTATGAGCTATGACACTCATGTGGCACCCTATCCAGAGTGAGATTCTGTCTCAACAAACAAACAAACAAACAGTCAAACAAACAAACATTCTTGGCACAAATGTGAAATTTAATAAAATGTAAACAATAAGTATTTGCTCTGTTAAAAAGAAATAAGTGCAACCTTTTGATATTCTTTGCTTTTGTTACTATCATCATTCTCATTATACAGACTTAATAAAAATGGTTACAAATTACAGATGACTTGTGTGGTTCAAGTCAGTGGCAAAGCTAAAAACAGTTGTCTCATCTCTTATCCCCATGATTCTATAAATTTATTTTTTCTCTTAAAATTGATATGTAGCTGGAAAGACATAATTTAGAATAGGAAAGATTTTGCTACTGAAGTTAAGAGGCAGGCATTAGAGAAAGATAATACTAATATAGATTCTGACTTAGGCACCAATATTGGATTCTTAATATTTAATCATTTGTTATAAATGGTTATAACATTAGAGAAAGATAATACTAATAATACCTTTTCTAAGGCATTAGAGAAAGATCATATTAATATAGATTCTGACTTAGGCATCAGTATTGGATTCTTAATATTTAATCATTTGTTATAAATGGTTATCCTTAATCTCATTTTATAGGTGAGCACCTTGAGGATCAGTGAGATTCAGTAACTTGTCTCGGTTCATATGTCTCAAGATTATAGACTGAGCCAAAAATTAAACTCAGGTCTTCATGACTCTGAAAATATGATACAGAACCATTCTCCCTGCAGCCACACTTCACAACTAAGGGCTAGCGCATGGAGCCAAAGTTGAAATTCCATTCCTATATCATAGCTGTGAAGTGTCCCATTCAATCCAAACCAAGGCACATTTGAGAGTGATAGGGGAGTTATTAATCAGTATGCTGGGACAACAGCATATTGTTAACTAGGACTGCCCCTGTGCAATGGGGACCTATTCTGTTTACCTACTCCCTGGAATAACCCCATGGGACAGGGTTCCTTAGCAGCCCCATGGAAGTATCCTGGACAGAGCTTATCTTGTGCAGGTTTATGCTGTGGTGACAGTGGCACCTGCTTCCCCACAGCAACCACTGATATGTCCACTACATTTATGTAATCGAAGAAAGTAACAAGGGAAAGGCGAGAGGAAAATAAAAGCAAGCAAGGCATTTCACAGTCATCACAAAGTGGGACCATGTTTTTCCCTTTGTATGCACTAGTCAAAACAATTTAGCTGCAGTACTGGGATCATAGAACACATCCATCCCAATGAAATGTGGGATGGATGCTTCAAATTAGGGGCAGGAATACTGTGGCCCCACACCATTCATTCACCTGAATCCCTCCTGCCACCAACATTCTACTCACCCCCTACCCCCAAAATTTCTGCTGGGCACTGGCCAGAATCCAGAGATAGGAATTTAAATTTGATGTTGAGTACACATAGTTTGTTCCCATTTATGAGGACCAGAAACTACAAAGGCTAGCAAGTTGGAATATATGCCCCAGACCCTTGATTTGGACTGCAGTATTTTCATATACTGGTTCGGTGATACGCTAGATGGCTGGATTTGCGATTTCACACTTGAGAGCTCCTAGTTCGTGGCCGCTTCTGCTTCTGGGCTGAGGAAGGCAGTGGATCAGAGACCTGCTCTTTGTCTGAGGTCACACAGACTCTTGGCAGCAGACCCCTTCAGTTCAAACTCGCTGGCTTTTGGAGCCCTGCCAAGCCTCACACCAAGAAAATGACGGCATTTAATTAGAGGGGAACACCCCACTTTACATGAAAGAGAAGGGTGAAATGGGAAAAATTAATTCATTGCTATGTAATAGGTGTAAAACACTTTAAATATGTAGAGCTTGTCATTTAGCTTTTTTTTTTTTTTTTTTAAGTCGGCTTCTTATTAGAAAGCAGTGTAGCTATTTTGACAGCTTTTATGCTTTGGTAGCAGCCGAAGGCAACGTGGAAGCTGGAAAGCCATTGCAATAAACCTCTGAGCTTTGCCCTATTAAAAATGTCAGACTAATAAATCACGTTTTTAATGACCAAGGAGGGAGTAGATCAATAAGTTTTAGGAAGCCATCTATAGAAATATCATCTGGTGTTATTTAGCATAGGCTCACCAAGGTGGCAAAGATTTCACACCACTCTAAAGTTCAATGCTAAGATCCAAATTAGAACATTAAGGGTGTGTTAAATTTTAGGCCAGAAATCTTGGAGCAAATGCTCCTATTTTTAGATATTCTTTAGTCTTTCAGCTTCTTGAAAACTAAGTAGCCCTATACCTTTCAGATTGTTTTTGTTTTTAGCGTCTTCAAAATGTGGAAAAAATATTTTTTTTTCATTAGTTGAATCGAACTGATGATTAACTGGCATTTTTGAAAAGCATCCCTAACTTTGGCAATTATTTAGTTTATTGAAACAACAACAGGAAGTCAAATTAAACAAAAGGGTGAAATTTACTATTGAGGCAATGAATGTCAGAGGACACCCAATGGATCTTTAGGCTTCAGTGCCAGCAACGCTCAAACTGCCACATGCAAAGAAAAATAGATCCATAAAAGACGTAAACCAAAGCTTATAATTATTCTCAGCGCCTTTTTCTTCTCTCTTCCTCGCACCTCCCTGCCCCTGAATTATATACGCATGCACAACATCTTCACTGGGGAGAAAATAAGCTGAATCCTGCATCTTTCATAAGTTATGTATTTTAGTAAAAGTTTTTAAAATTACCTTACTTAATGAGTTTCTCTTCACAAGAACAAAAGATATAAATAAGACACAGTGAGGGGCAGTAAAGGAAGGTCTTTTGAGGTCTTGATAAAACTGTTGAGCAGGGATTGAAGCCCACTTCTGATGCTCACTCTAAAAGAAATATTTTAAGCAAACCATAAAAGTGGGCTTGACCCTTCCATGGGTCCATCATAAATCAATTGTTAAAGCAAGGGTGAAAACTGGGGAGAAGGTCAGAGGTGGCAGAGAGGCCACAGAGAAAGGACAGTGTGAGAAACTAGAGTGCAAACTGGAGGGGGAAATAGGGCCACCTTTGGAGGGGTAACATCATTAACTCAGAAATCTGGGGTATGCTGCTCATGATCGCACACCAATGAAAAAAAATTCCCATAGCAAAACTTGTTTTAGTTGTAAGATCCCTCCCTGTTCAGCTACAGGTAGATTGAAACTTAATGAAAAGTATTTACTTTCGTATGAATCTAAACTGTCGCAGTCCTTAGGAAATTTTCCCTAAATATTTAGGAACGCTTACACCACTGTTCCCCATAGAATGTTAGAGGGAGGATCTTATGATGCAGATGGTGCTCAGACATAAATTCTTCACTTGTGGTATCTCAAAGCATGTTGAGGTCGCCACGTCCTGATAAAGACAGCCTTTAACTTTTTGACAAATTGATACAACGTTCACAAGAAAAGCTTCGTGATACTCCCGTCATTAAAAAAAGAAAAGCATGCAAAATGATGAGTGTGTTGACTAATCTGAAAAAATAAAAACCCTTTCTTTTGTAGAAAATTTTATACCACATGGAGAGTCTGAATGATCTATATGTCTAATCATTTGTTTCCTTGGGTGGAATCAAGTTGGAAGCCCAGACAATTAAAGTGATTCACATTTAAATGAAAGGTGGTTCGATTGATTTGTAACGACACAATTTATTTGGTAATAATGACATTCCTTGAGTTTGGCCAGGAAAACAAAGGTTGATTTATCTCCTAATAACAAAGACAAATGGCCCTTCTGCTCCAACCTCTGCCTTATTCTCAGTGGTTCAGGGCCAGGTTGCCAGTGGACTCTGCTCTGTCCCCTGCTTGCTGGAGGAGGATTCGAGACCAGATTTTCTTTCAAACATGCCCATGACAGTTCCAGTAATAGAAACAGACAGTTGTATACCTGAAAGATTTAAAGAGTCTTGTGCCATATTCTTTTCCTGCTTGAAATTCCACAACTTGGCATTTAACAAAGGGTTATATTAGAAAAATTAAATACCTTATGCGAAGCACTTTGGCATTTGTAAAGTCATAGCTCCAGTTAATGTATTTTCTTGAGACAAATCTTAAAGGACTCACAGAAATGGGGTAACTAATTGGATCATTTTCATAATGACGTTGCTCATAATTTTAAAGAATATTATCCTTAAAAAATGGTCCAATGTTTTACACACATGGTTCACTGTAGATAGGAGTTTAAAATAGCAGTTAGAAGTGGGATAACTGGGGAGTGTCTTTTTAAGGCTAATAAGGATTAGTAAAAATAATATAAGGGCAAACAGAATAATAAAATAATCCATTTTAGCAAGTATGTGAGTATTAAGCTTATTTTGATGCAGGTTTCCTATTTTATTTTAATATGCTCTTAAATGATCAGAGAAAAAAAGGGTGGATACTTGGGAGCTTTAAGAAACAAAGCCCTTGAGTGGCTGAGAGAATTTCCTGGGGTCAGTTAGACAGAGTAGGCTGTCCCTGCTCTGGGAGGGAGACCCTGGCCAGACAGCAAAAGGTCAAGGAAAGCGAATAAATTGAAACGATGTTCTAGGAGTGATTTCTCAGATCTTTCTCCTGAGCCAGAAAGTACAAACAGGAATATATAACCTCATCTTTATTCCTCTCTGAGAACAGAGAAACTTTTCTATTTTGACACCAAAGGCAGCTGGGAGCTGCTACCAAAGAGCTGATAGAATAAACTGAGGTAAATGTCTCATTGCTTTCTCATGCATCCCTGCCACATGCCAGGCGCTGCTTTCCTCACTTAGAATAGAGCAAACAGGTGGCGGGTGGGACAGGTGACCAAAGTGCAAACAAAAGATGCTTCCTGATAGTGATAGTTGCTAAGGATGAGGTCCAGAGGGCTAGGTGACGAAGTGGGAAGGGGGAAAACTCAGAGGTCCATGGTCAGACATCTGACCTGTAGGAGAAGTTAACAGGGGAGGGATCACAGAGGGTGTCCTGCTGCTTAGCTTAAGCGAACACTTTTTTTTTTAAATGTTTTTAAAAAATCAGGGACATTTGAATAACTAAAATTCCTAATTAATAAATGCTAATATATTGTTATTTGTGTTTCAGGTTATTTGTAATGAAATAAATAAGAATATTGTATTACAAGTCTTAGCTTTTTTCTTTTTGGCCTCTGTACTTCCATTCCCCTCCTTTCATCCTTCCCTCCCTGCTGGAGACAATGATTGACTTTGGTGTGTTGTTCTTCCAGTCCAAGTTCACTCTTATTACATGTGTGTGTGGCTGAGAACAGCATTTCTTTGTGCTTTTTAAATGTATATAAATCGCATCATGCTCTGGGTAAAATTCTGTTATTTGCTTTTCTATTCAACACTATGTTTTGAGAGTTATCCAATTTTTATGGCTCTAATTCATTCATTTTGGTGGCCATGAAATAGTATTTCCTCATATATCATAATTTACTCTATATTGACAAAAATTTGGAATTTTGACAGATTTTACTAACATACATCATGCCTTACTAAACACTTATGGACATTTTCTTTCTTTCTTTTTTTTTTTTTTTTGCAGTTTTGGGTGGGGCTGGGCTCAAACCCACCACCCCCGGTATATGGGGCCGACACCCTACTCCTTGAGCCACAGGTGCCACCCTTATATACATTCTCTTTAAGGAATATGCCTAGTCCGAGCACTGTGGCTCATGCCTGTAATCCTAGCACTCTGAGAGGCTGAGGTACATAGATGTTTGAGCTCAGGAGTTCAAGACCAGCCTGACCAAGAATGAGACCCTGTCTCTACCAAAAATAGAAAAGCTAGCTGGGCATGGTGGTGGGCACATGTAATCCCAGCTACTCAGGAGGCTGAGGCAGGAGGATTGCTAGAGTCCAGGAGTTTGAGATTGCTGTGAGCTTTGATGATGTCATGGCACTCTACCCATGATGACAGAGTAAGACTAAGAGAAATAAAAGAGAAAGGAATATGACTAGAAGTAGAATTGCTAGATGGGTGTAGGGCATGGGACAGGCACCAGATAGTTCGGATACTGCCAATGTGCCTTCCAGAGTGATTGTGCCTATCTAGAGTCACTTTAGGAGTGTGACTCTCCCTTGCCTCATGCCTGCCGGCATCTGAGATAGTAGACTTACTGACTACCAAGTGATATCTTCTTTTATACATATTGGCATAGTAAACTATACCATTTTTCTGGTTACCAGTGAGGTAAAATAATTTTTAATACATTTATTAGTCATTTGATTTTTTTACTTTGTAAACTCACTGTTTTCATCCTTTGCTGAATTTTCTATTATGTTTGTTACATTTTTCCTTATTTATTTGTATTAGCTATTTATATACTCTGGATTCTGAGGCTATACACACACAGACACACACACATATGTATGCTTATGAATGTATCAGTGTATTTCTGAGATGTTTACAGTCATCCCTCAGTATCTGTGGGGGATTAGTTCCAGAACCTCCCATAGATACCAAAATCCAAGGATATTCAACTCTGTGATATACAATGGTGTATTTGCATATAACCTGAGCACATCCTCCCATATACTTGAAATCATCTCTAGATTTCTTATAATTCTTAATTCAACATAAATGCTATGTAAATAGCTTTACAACTTATTGTTTAGGGAATAATGACAAGAAAAATACACATGATCAGTACAGAGACAATTTTTTAAAAAATATTTTCAATAAAACATCGGTTGAGTTCGTGGTTATGGAGGGTCAGGTGTACTAATATATACGTATGTATTCAGCAGGGTGAGCAGCCGCAAAATTAAAATACAGAAAACAATAGTGTTAAGTAATACATATAGTAATCAGTCGGTTGGAAGATTTAATGAATGCCTCCATCCGCAAAGTACTGTAAACATAAAACATTCAGAAATAAGTTTATCGACCAATACAGATAAATTTAAAAGTGCTACTAAGTATGTGAACGATCTAAGTTATTGAAAAGACATATCAAGTCCTTGGAAAAGAAAATAATGTCCTAAAGATGTGAATCATACTCAAATTATTTATTAATTTAATATAATTCTAATTAAACATCCAAGCAATCTTTTTTGGTAGAACCTGGTATAAAATCCACATAATAGAGTAATAACAGACACAAGAACAACTAAGACAATCTTTAAAAACAGTAAAGAGGAGGTGACAAAAATTATTATGAAATTATGGTAATGGTAAGGATGTGTGTTGGGACATGGATATAAGAATAGTCATTGTGCCTCAGTGCATCGTGACAAATTTTTGTTATCAATATGTTTCTATATTGCTACTTACAATCACAAATAATTCATTCCCTAATTTTTTTTTTTTTTTGAGACAGAGTCTCACTTTGTTGCCCCAGTCTAGAGGGCTGTGGTGTCACAGCTCACAGCAACCTCAAACTCTTGGGCACAAGCGATCCTTTTAGCCTCAGCCTCAGACTACAGGCGCCTGCCATAATGTCTGGCTACTTTTTACTATTTTAGTAGACGGGGGTTTCCCTCTTGCTTGGGCTGGTTTTGAACTCTTGAGCTCAAGCAATCCACTGGCCTTGGCCTCCCAGAGTGCTAGGATTACAGCGTGAGCCAGCCTGCCCAGCTCTTTCTCTAATTTTTGAAACAAAAATTTTGAAAGGTGGTTTCGGGTTCACAGTAATACTGAGCAGAAGGCTCAGGGGGTGCCCCCACATACACACACTACCAGAAACCTCCACCAGAGTGGTGCACGTGTCATAATCTACAAACCTACCTGAAGTGTCATTATCATTCTCTAATTTTTAATAACTAATTTTACTTTAAAAGGGGAAAGAAGAAGAATAGTCTAGCTGATATTTTAAAGTATCTAAGACACAAGATCCACTGCTTTCTTGATCTGAGGAAAAACCATTTTCTGGTGGCCAACGCAAGGAATGCAGGAGACATTAACTAGTTTCTCTGGGCCATCGACTTCCTTGCACATGGCAAGTTTTACATGAAGGTACTATACTCACCAAGCACATGAGTGTTTAATGGTAGACTGATGAGACCAAAGTGATCATTTAGAGCATGTAACTCATTTTATGGAAGAGACTAAAACCCACTGAAGCAGATGTTAACAAAATCACTTAATGCTTGTCAGTATGATTATTGTGTGATGGATATTACTAGGAGCCCTCAGGAATCTTAAGGCACGCCCAGGGTGAAATCACAGCAGGCCTAACTGTGCCAGCAAAAGTTGCCTTGATGAGTGGAGATAGCTGGAGTTGCTGGGTGCCCATGCCACCTGGAAGCCTGTTGGATCTGACCAATGCCCCATTCCCTAGTCAGCTCCACCTTGGGGTCCCGTAAGATTGAGACTCCAAAGAAATGTAAGCATTTCTTGAGAACTCTGTGGCCATGTGACCTGGGGTTGCTAAGCCTCCAGGACTACACAATTCACCACATCTTTAAATATGTTAGTGGCACTTTGTTTTCCATCTGCTTAAGTTGAAGGATTTCATGTGCACACATCAAGCATAGTTTGCGTGTTCCTGGGCGATGGTGGTAAGGAACACTAGCCTGGAAAACACAGCAACAGAGTAATCATCGAGATATCCTCTACCCCATTATTTTCATTCACGTGGTCCCTGGCACTCTAGCTTCTTTCCCACTCCTTGATCATGGGAAACTCTTTCTTGCCCCAACAGACTCATAATATTTACTGTTTCCTCTGTCTTAAAACTGGCTTACCAGTTTTCTGTGGCCACCTCTTATCCTTCCCATCTTAGCCAAATAGTGGCATCTCAAAAAGCCCTCTCTCATGACCATAGGTAACAAAGCTCCTCAATTGTTCTATCACATCCCCTGGTCTGTTTCTTTCCTACCAATTGTCTCAATCCGAAAGTATCTTATTGATTCCTTTTCTTGAAACCAGAGATTCTTCTTGTTCCTTGCTGAATGCCCAGCACTTACAGCATAACCCAGAAAATGGTGCCAGCTCAGTAAAAATGTGTCCAATAGTTCACTGAGCCAATGAGCTATCTTTACCCAAGATAAATGATCAGAAAACCTTTTTCAGCTACATTTCCCAGAAAGAGATATAGCAATGAAAATGGGTGGTCCGACACACTTTTATTCAGTTCCAAGCCCTGTTCAGAAAATGCTGGCTTCAGAGACCCAAGAAACCTAAGACTTGATACTGGACTTGCAGCCCAGAAAACCGTCACTTGCAAGCAGAATAGGGGCCACGCAGACCCTCCTCCTTCGGCTCCTTTGGCGTGGGTGTGTTCCGGGACTTGCAAAAGTTGTCATTTACTGGGTTTTGTCAGATCAACAAAAAGTAAATATTTTCAGTTCAGGAATGCTGGTGGGAGTGGGGGAGGGATCAAGTGTCAGGGCCTGGGAGTGCACTGGGGCTCTGTGCAAAGGCAGGTTTGGCTCCTTGTTCTCTGCAGAGCCCTCCAGTCAGTGGATCAGTGGCACATGGCTGGGCTGAGATCCTGCAGCAGCTCCGTGCCACATGGGAAAATTTTGTGCAACTCTAAGGAAGAAATCAACACCAATAACAAATCAGGTGTCAGTGCATTCTCCAAAGCTCATAAAAACCCCCTGTCCATAGAAAGAGGCCAGTGGATGATGGGAGTGTGAGAAGGGAGGAAGGGTGGGGGGAGACGGGCAGCAGGGCAGGAAGAGGAGTGAAGACAGCCCTGTGGTGTGATCAGATTGAAAACAAAACGCTGGATGCCCTGAGCTCAAGTGTGTGAAATCACACTTCTCTGTAGATAAAAATTACTGAAAGCTGTGACTATTTATTCCTACAACAGAACAAGTTTTTGGCATGGGTTTGAATACAGGAAGGGTAAAACTCCCTGAGGCTCAGAGAGTGCAAGCCATTTTCTGCTCAGGATGGGTGGCAGCTAAGCCTTCCGAGCTGATCTGTTCCTCTTGGCCAATGGGAATCAACATAGGGGCTTACCCCAACAGGCCCCAACAAGGCACTTCTATTTAGTTGCTACATAGCATGATTAATCTGATCTGTTTTAAGTTCTGGGAAACTGGCAATACTTACAAGGTAGCTTCCTGGAAACAGGAAAACTTACATCCAAACATTCTTGAGCAAACTGGACTTTAAGGGGCAATTATATTTGTTTCCAATCAGAGAGCCACTGCATAAGTGAAATTGATCTAGTTAGAAAAGGTGCAGAGTTTAAGAAAATTTAGGTTTTGGGAAAATAGTATATATATTTTTTAACCTTTCTTTTGTAGGCTCATTTTTAAGGGATCGTTGGAATCTCCTAGTAAGAAAGGGATTACACGGATTATCATTAGAAAGGTGATATCAGATCGCACCTCCATGTGCTGATGTTTTCTCATTTAAAAGGGGTGATTAAGAGTGGAGAAGCTTCTCTCTTAGAAGCTGCCCAGAGTGTAGGCAGGGGATAGTCCTGGAGATGGGGTATGGCTCCCACTCGTCCGCACAGAGGTGAAGAGCTGAAAGGGAGCAGAGCTCAGAGCAGACAAACCAGACTCTTACTATATATGGCCCATCGTCCAGTGAAAAAGCCAGTTTGCAAAGCTCCACATCCTGATTTCTGGTCCACAACCATGCCAGTTCTGCTGTGCAGGTAGTCTTTTTTTTTTTTTTTTCTTTATTTTTATTTTTTCTTTAGTCTTAAGGGGTGCAATTCTCAAAGCCACCTCTGGAGGCCTGTTTCCAGATTGAAACTGGTCTGAGAGGACAGTTTTAGGACATAGGTTTTTCAATCCAGTACTTTATGTTCCATCTCTGCCCCCCCACCCAAAACCATAAACTGGTTTTTTTAAACCATATTTATTTCTAGCTAAGAGTAGATTGCTAACCAAATGAACTGGCTTCTAAAGAAGCCACCAGCCAAGGCCTTTTCCACTTACCCTAGACTTCTCAACTTATATGGAAATAGTCAAGGCTTTGCAGATACTTAAAAACTATGGCACGCTTGGGATGAGATGGCCCAGGGTAAGATATTTTTTTCAGGAGCCTATTAGGCTCGATTCATGGCTTTCCTGCTAAGCAATTTTATTTTTTAAACAGAATAGAATTTTATGCTGTAATCATGCTAGGAATATAGTAGATGTAACTATTCTTTTCTCAAAATAGTCCTCTTTTATTTCATAAATCACAGTTTAATCTTTCTTTCTGGTCTATGAAATAACTCAAAATAGAATTCTCTTGACAATGGAGTTTTGTTTTAAGGCAAGAAAAATCTTATCACCTATTTGTGTTACAAGCAGAAGAGAAAACTACTTGACAATGTGGAATGTAGCTCTTATTAACATTATGCCTTCTCTTTGTTCAGTTGCATATTTTAAGAGACAGCATTGTTATAATCAAAGAGTTTATTCAGAAGATACGGTATTAAATACAGTTATTTATTCTCAAGGTCCATTTATATTATTCATATAAATTAACAATACCCATCCACTCCAGTTTCAATCTTTGGGAAATCTACCAAAATATGTGTAAATTAAATGTGTTGATCAATTTGTGATATCCAAGGGAAAGACATGGATGCCTTAAAATAAGGAAAAACTTCTATCATGAGAAGCTTGTTTTTAGCACAATCACGAGGCTCACATTTGAAAAATGCTTCCACTGGAACTGTTATTTCCTTCAAGGACTACATACAGGTCATCAAAACCTTCCAGTGTTCTATGGCCCTTGAGTTGAAACTGGTCATTCCAGCCACAGATTAGCGGGCAGAACTAGCTTTCAAAAAGTGGTTCATCTCAGTCACCTTCAGGATTAAGTCACAAGATCAGATCAGGTTCAGTTTACCTGTAAAATCTCTGTTCTAGCATTCAACACTGCACTGCAGTGGCTGAGTCTGTCCACTTGTCAACTTTAGTTCATTCATTTGTTTTCATAAGAAAACAAGTGATTTGAATCTGTCTTATAAGGGCCTCAACATTGCATTCACATGCATACTAACTTTAGTTCAGACAATTCTAATGGACTAGTTCTTAGTACCTACTTGCTACCTTTACTCTCATATTATGTGTGTTGTTACTTTCTGGGGGAAAAACCCACCGGTCTAGAGCATTAGTTAAGTTAAAATAATTTAGAATTTAAAAAAAAATTTAGAATTTGAGGGAAAACTAAAGAAGTTGTTTGGAATAAAGAAGCTATAGTAATCTCATTCTAAAGATTTTATTTGCAAAAGAATATTTGTGCACGTGTGTGTTGATAGTTTTAATTTGCTCTCCCTCACTAGAATGTAAACTTCATGAGGGTAAGAATCTTTGCCTTGTTTTTTTCTATTTTCTCACTGCTTTTTTTTTTCAGTAATTGAGTTCAATACTTGATGTGTATTAGGAACACACAGTAAATACCTGGTGAATGAATGAATGAATGAACGCTCTAGCATGGAGTTTCTGCTCTGTGCGGTTGACTGAGACATGCCAGTCCCACCATTGGAACACCCTGCTGGGTTACATTACAAAGTGTTTACCCTTTTGGCTATCTTTTTCACTTCCTGTATGTGTTTCTAGAAGCTTGGCCAGGTACTTGCTTTCCTTTACTCATAATCAGTGAGAGTAAACAATCTTATGAAACTTGCTAGGAAAAATGTGTCCTGTATCCTTGAATTTCCCAGGGCTGCATTAGCTAGGAAAGCCCAAGCAACTGATGTATCTTGGTTTGTTTGGTTCAGAATATTCCCAGCAAATATTCTTTGTAACCAGAGATTCCACACATTTTTTAAAAGAAAATTTATCCACTTAATCTCCTGGACAGAAGAAAGCAAGGATAAAATACCACTGGGAAGGTTTCAGTGGGTCTTGACTTGACCAAGAAGGACTCTTGCATTCTCCATCCCCTGGAACCAGGATAAGTACCACAAGAATGGGTTTTGCTGGTCAGGCCTGTACTGATGTGGAGGCAGAGAACCATTAGCAGATGGCACTTCATTCTAACCACAATGGCACCTGGGCAGAAAGGGATCTCTAAAATATACTCAACTGAGAGTGCTTTGGCTTCCAACATTCCCTAAGTGAACATGAACCTTCTATCACCTCTTATTGAAGATATGGGCAAACTCAAGTAGAGCCAAAATTGATTTGCTGAAATTTTTCCACTAAATTACTGAAGGAGATGGGAACAGATCAAGGACTAGTTGACTAGGGATCTCACTGCTTTAGTAGAGTCTGGTGTATTAACAAATGCAGACCAATGTTTATGGAATGCTAGATTAACCAACAAGTCTTGGTTTGCCTGGAACTTTCTCAATTTTAAAAGCAAAATTCCCATGTCTTAGAAAAATCCCCCTTCCAGGTCAAGTGGGATAGTTGGTCACTTGGTTCAGAATACCACAGAGATGCATGAGGACTTAGAGAATTTTGATTAAAGATGAGGTTCTTGCTTACAAATCTGTGCAGGCTACCAAATGCCTTGCATATGATTATGTGCAAAAAAACAAAGAAGTTTTCTATTAGAAAGGTCAATATATTTTTTGGACCATTTGAAAAATGTCTTGCTTCTTTTTCCAAATATCTGTCAGAATAATCAGTTAGCCTGAAAGAATAAAATGTTGTGAAGAGAAAAGAACAAAATCAAATAAGAAACACGACAAATGATTTTGGTTACAGATGCAAACATATTGCTTTTGTTTCCTCAAACTATTTGCCAAGTGACTTATTGCAGACATACTGGTCAGTACAAAGGACCCAGGGCTATAAGCAGGATACTTTGGCATGAAAACATAATTTAATTTAAAAAAAAAAAAGAAAGACGAGAAATAGAGAGAGAGAAGGAAGGGGGGGAGAGAGGAAGAAAAGAAAAAAAAAGAAAAGAAAGACCAGGAAACAAGGATGATCAAATTTTTTCTCACTCTTCTTTTCAAAAAGCAGAATAAAAAAAATTTGTCAAAAGAAATATCCCCCCGTGGAGGAATTCTGCTTTATATACATTTTGCATTTTCAGAATTTCCCCAAACGAAACGCCACAGAGAAGAATGCACATTTTACAGTCCTAAACATATTTAATATACTGTTTTTACAACAGCTGTTGGTTTCACAGAACTTTAACCCTGCTGTGTAAATGCATCACCAGGAAAATACCCAGGTTGTCATGGTGACAACCTCAGCGCAGGGCCCTTTGCTCCGGTGAACTGGTGTCAGCTTTCAGCCTCCCTGCATTCCAGTCTGGCATCAACCCCAGGCTACAACTCAGACTTCATTAGAGGCCCTGATGAAGGACAGAGAAGGAATCCAAGGCAATTACTAGAACTGTAAGACCTCTTTCCATCAACACACCTGATGGGAGAACTGAAAATTAATTCCAGAAGGAGGGATGGTATTAATCAAGATTTTTCTGGCATCTTCCTTAAAGCCAGCTGTCTTTTCCTAGCTAATTTTAGGCACACCCATTGTCTTAGCAAGGAGAGATAACATTACAGCTGACATTTGGAAGATTATTTTAAGTGTCACATGGCAAGTGTTACAAGTATAAGGCAAAATTATTCAGTGTTGCTAAGTTAGTGAAATTGTTATCACTCCTTGAAGGAAAGCACCAGAGTCCCATTGAATCCTGCATGCTGGTAATTCATGATAATATTTTCTTTAAAATGTTGAATATTTGACTTGAAACAAAATTGAGCTCATGGGTGGCACAAAAATAATGAATACAAAAGGAAAATTGGTGGTCATGTGGTTCTTCTTGTCAAGTATTACAGAAGAGAAAAAATAAATTTTTACTTTTAGAAAGCAAACTAAAACAAAATGTTTCTAAAACTAGGTTTTATAGTCTCACAGATGCATGAGAGTTATATTTCTATTATCCTTGAAAACTTCTTAAATTCTATCACAAGAAGCTTTCCAAGTGACTTTCTTTCATAAAACTTTTGCATGTATGTGATTTGTCCAAACAAAGTACCTCATTTGTCATAAAGAAAATTTATTAAAATTATTCTCAGTGAACTGACCAGAAATTAGAAGCACTAAATGAGTTCAGGGCTTTAATAATCCACTGGGCTTATGCGGTGGCAAGGCTAACACAGAGAGGGCAGAAAGCAGCATTTGAAAAGCTGAGATTATGTTGATTCAACTTTAGAAATCTAACTGAATTGGTTTGTATTGATACCACAGGCATATGTGCATAAATACACCTGAAATAAATGGATTGTTATGTTTACTAAGCAGGTTAAAGATAATTTGTCTTGTTGTCATTCACTTCCTAAAGTCCTTTATTTTTTGGTCTTTCAATAAAGGTTCACTGAACACATATTATGTGCCAGGCCCCATTCCTGATGTGTAAGGGTAAGTCATAGGGGTGATAGTATGATCATGAAACTTCTATTTTTCTGAACTGTTCATATGCCACGTATCTCTCTTCTCAGCTTGTGATATGCTTTGCTCTGTATTTCCATATTTACAAATTTCTTGAAGGCAGGAGGTATGCAACTACCATAAGTTGTTTTTATTTATTCATTTTTAGTTTTTAGAGATAGGGTCTCACTCTGTCTCCCAGGCTGGAGTGCAGTGGTGTAGTCATGGCTCACTGTAAGCTAGAATGCCTGGCCTCAAACAATCCTCCTGCTTCAGCCTCACTCGTAGGTGGGATGACAGGCATTCACCAGTTCATTTTTTATTTTATTTATTTTTTTTGGAAACAGGGTCTGCCTGTGTTTCCCAGGCTGGTCTTGAACTCCTGGGCGCAAAGGATCCTCCCACCTTGGCCTCCAAACTTGTTGGATTATAGGCATGAGCTACCATGTTTAGCCTGTTTTTAAATAAATTCTTGGTTTTGTTTTTTTTTAAATGAAGTTGCCATCAGAAAGAATTTACAGGGCATTCATAAAATATGACTTATTTCATTTTGATCCATTTTTTGACCAGTCGATTTATGGCCCAACATTATTATTCCCATTTTTCACCAGATTTGGCCCAGAAGGTCAGTGCGAGATGGACTTACTAACAAAAATTAGTGTCAAAGAACAAAGGTGTGCCACAGTTAAGGTTGTTTTAAATAATGTGACTGAGTGTTTTTCCTAATAAGATGTTTCAAAAATCAGTGGCAGGGTAGCAATTCTGATCTATTACACAATGTGTTGCTTGTCCTCTTCAAATGGCTATGGTGTGGCTCTCAGCTCAGAGCTCTGGTGATAAATGTGACAGAGCTAACACAGAGAAAAATGTTCTTATCCTGGTATTAACTTCCAAAATCCTGACCTCTTAGGAAAAGAGAGGGCTCCAGCAAAAAGAACATGTTTGGGGAATGCGTGACTCTAAGCAGAATTTCTGGGGCCTCACAGGGGCTTCTAAGATCCTCCCTCCCCTGGCTTAAGGTGAGGAGGTGAAGGGAGCAAGGAGGAGGTGGGGCCGGGAGACTGCAATCAGTGCACACTAGGGACTGAGGGGAGAGGAAAGAGGACTGTCTCAACAGGAAGCCACCAAGGAAGGTGTGATGAAATGCTCAGGCAGTAGGCGGGGCTGAGAGACCAATAACCAGGATATCACCCAGGGACCACTTAGCAGGAGGAGCACCCATTTTCTTTTTCCCTCCCTAACATACTTGATGGGAATAGGTCTAGTTATGCTGCCATAACAAGCAGCCCAAATTTCCCTGGAGGTCCAGGTGTCAATCATAGTGCTTGTGTGTTGTGCATTGTCTGGAGACTCTCCTTCATCACCATCACTGTCCTCTCTCACGAGAGTGTGGTGATCCACTGGCCCTTACTGGACTCAGTCTAGTGCACTGATGTGAGGGGCAGGGGACAGTGGTGGTGCACCTGTGTTTGGTGATCACCAGATCCAGCCTGAGATACACCTGGTGCCAGACTAGAGCTTCATTCTGCTCCTGGCACTGATAGTCAATGGCGGCCACCTTAGGGACAAACAAACAGATGCGCTTCTTAGAGCAAAAATCACTTCATCTGCTTTTGCTTTTCTTTGGCCATCCACTCAATGGGATTGGTTATAATAAATCAGAAACTATAATTAGTGTTCTCTAGTATTTTTATCTGAGGAGTGACGGAAGTCAAATTTGCCTGCAACTATCAGAGTTAAGAGATTGCCTGGAATTGGTTACTAACCTTCACAATGCCTGGTTCTTTGTGTGAAAGCATTCGCTAAGAAAAGAAGTTTGAGAAACATCTAAACAAGTTCATTATTCTCAGTCATAAAGAATTTCTCCTTTGACTAGGATTTAATGTTTATTTTTCAAAGAGACTGAGATAATATAGACTTTATTGGTGTGACTTTTGAGGATTCACAAATATTGCTGAGAGTTTGCTGCAAACTCTCGACTATATTTTTTTGGCCATTGACTATGTGGCTTTTAATATTTGTATTTTTAGGAGACAATGATGAGAGACAGAAGATAATGATCCCCCACGTGGTTAAATTTCGGAGGTTTCCAGTTGAGAACAGGAAGTCACCTGCAGTGGCTTGTCTAGTCACGCATATTCTGATTACCCAGCCTGTTGATCATGCCTGTGATCACCCGTTTTACAGATCCTTTTGTATTGTTCTTATTTGTTTGTAGAAGCTCTCATTATATTAGAGATATTGATCTTTTTATTCCTGAGGCAAGGGACAAGAGTCAGGAGATGGAAAAGCTTTAAGGATTCCTGCTGCAAATAATAACTGCTAATACAAATGAAATATTCAAGTACTAAGATGCTGAGACCAATAGCCAATCACAGGGTCTGCTTTGAATCATCCCTACTGATTTGCTTGAAACACATTCTAGCCACACCCCCATCCCTCCTTTTGCAGCACTCACTCCTTTCAGCCAAGCTCTTCCTTTCTCCAGGAGGCCCTTTCCAGGTGCTCTTTCTACACCCAGGTACCTACTCTCTCTGACTGTAGCTCTGCTAGCCTACGGCCTCCATTGCAGTGATTGGTCCCAGACTCCCCTGAGTGACTATGCAAGCACTTTATGTATTTATGTCTTTATCCAGCTATTGAGTCTCATGCTTCCTCCTGCCACAAACCCCAGCACACTCACACAGCTGCAGCTGGAGGACCAGCTTTCGATTCTCTCCTCCATGATGCTCGCTGGGCCCAGGGCCAGGTCTCAGTATTGGTCAATGGATTTGCTAGAGGTTGTGAGACATGACGAGGGATCAACTAGCACAAAACATCTTCAATTTGTCATAGAAGGAAAGAAAGGTGAACATTCTACATCCTGATCACTTTCTGCATAGTAGACTAGTTTCCCAAAGCCTTAGGATAGCTTCCGAAAAGTTAATACAACGATAACAATAGCAAAGATGGAGCAGTTTTACTGAGTTTATGTTACTTGCAACCAAGGGTTTTGAGTAACACTGTTAACGATTTTTTGTTAATTACCTTTTAAGAGAAGAGTATAGGTGTCACATTAATTTTAAAAATTAGGATTGATCATGCTGCCCCTAATAGTCTGTTATTTTTTTTCTTCTCTTGCAATAAAATGTAACAAAAAGATTCTCACACCATTAAACATTTTTCTATGTGATTTTATTCATTGTACCATTAATTAATGGGATTACGATTATTGAGCATTTGAGTGGTTTTCAAATTTTCAATATTTTAAATAAGGCTATAATGAATAATCTTACTTATATGCCTTTGAGCAACTTTCCTGATCATTTGATAAGTACAAATTCTCAAAAGTGGAGTTTGGGGATCCAAGGACATCCTCACTGTCACAGTGATCAATCATCTCCCAGAGTGCCAAATCAACTTAGAGTGCCCTCCCACCACTCAGTAGTGCTTGCTGCTCATTTTTCTACACCCAGATGAAGATTATTTTCTTATCAGGCTCTCTGGAGCTAGATGTCAGCCCTTGGTCCTGTACCAGTCAGGGATGTGACCCAGCCATGCGATCCTAGGCATTTGCTCCATCTTGCTGTGAAGTAGTAATAAAGCACCCACATCCCAGGCGGTTGCTCACCCTCTTCACTGTGCACTTTGCCTTCAGGTGCTTTCTATAACCACCCAGCTTTCTCATCACAAAATAATGAAAATTTGAAAACAACTCAAATGTTGTTTCCATCGACTTACATGGTGTTATAGGACAGCATGTGCAGAACAACGGTCCAGCACTCTCCTGCTGCAATTTCATGGAACTTAAAATTCTAACTTTGAAAATCATCAAGAACACTATCCATTGTTAAAACACATTGCAAAACCTTACAAAGCTCAAAAAGAACCACAAAAACAGGTTTTCCTAAAGGAAGAGGAAATTATACAAGCAGAGCTGATTTAAAGTTTCATAATCAGGTTTTTCAGATTGGGAGAGTTGAGGAACTTCTTCTGCTATGGCAGCCTGCGTAGATTAAATTCTGGTTAATATACATTTTAACCTTATATAGCTAAGTTATTCTGCATATATAGATACACAGAGTGGTGTCTTCTACTCTTCTGAGTCTTAAATCAGATAACTTGTGAAAAATAGGGTGATAGGTACCAAAGTTAGGAATAAACATATTCAAGCTTTTATAACTATTATTTATATTCACTAAAATAAGACAAGGAAGACAGAATATTTTCAGAATATTCTCAGTCTTCCACAGTTTTGATCATACTGTTATTTTGTTTGTATTATAAAATTGCAGATGAAATGCCTGTGGAAAGGCACTTTCTGTTTCCGAGTGTGCTCCTCCCTGTTTGGAGCTCTTGTTATGACTGCAGGTCTCTGCACCCTGATTTAAGATGCCTTTGGGAATTTATCGTTTGTTCAGTTTTCAGAAAGTTAATACCTGGTGTGGATGGTCTGTTGCACAGAAGCCTCAGCAGGTGCTGGGCTTGCCCTACAATCAAACATATTCTTATTTCAATGGCAAAATATTTGAACAATCAAACCCAAGGGGAATAAGTAAAGATTAGAAATAGCCTTCAGGTCAGATCAGGTTTTGCTTCCAAACAAGTGAACTAGAATCTTTTGGTTTCCAGATCACTTTGGGTTCTGGAATTGTGATTAGAGAATTATGGATGTCAAATGATGATGTTAGTATGTAATACCCATGTCACATTAAAGATGCAAGTTAAGATTCCTATGAAACATTTCCCTTTCAAAATTAGTTTAAACTTCCAACCTATGTTATTAGAAAAAAAGACTTTCTTTCACCATTCACTTATTTAAAAACTATTTACTGCATACCTCAACTGTGCTGAGGCCTGCACTGGGCATGGGGGGTGGGGACAAGAATGGACAGACAGTGCTCCTATTCCCTTGGAGGTATATCTGGCAGAATCTGTAGTCATTGTGGGTATGGGCTAACCTGACATAGATGGGAACAGTTGGACATACCACATTTCTTTTAAACCTGATTTGTAATTCACTCTCAGCCCAGGACTAATTCTCAAAGCGTCTGATGAGAGTGTATGACCCTAACGCAAAGGTTGCCGAGGCTGCAGACAAGGAGACGGTGGGCACAGCAACGCCAGCTGCAAGTAGGCAGGCTTCAGGCTGCATAGCAAAAGGTAAAAGGGATCTGGAACAGAGCCAAGATGCAAGCACAGACTATCACAGGGTATTGGTGGTGAGAAATAGAATGGAGAAAGGAATATACAGGGGTACAAAAGAACACATTCTGGTGCAATCTCGCACTAATACAGCTTCTGCTACAGAGAGCTGGCCTGGTGATGTGAGATACTGATGGAGAGTGAGATGGATCTTTAAGCCCACTGGGCTCTCTAAGCACCTGGCAGAGGCCAGTTGTGATGCAAGGTGGTGAACATAGTGGGTGCAGGGATGGAAGGTGGATCAAGTAGGAAACTTACAAGCTTCAGGAGTTTCTTTTGAAACCACCATATTTATTTGGAGACTGCCCCAGAAGCCAGAGTTTTAAGCAACATTTTCCATATACATTGCTTGGCCACCAGTACTGTGACTCAGTGTCTTTTGGAGTAGGGAAATCCTTATGGAGAGGAGGAACTCAGAAAGGGTTGAAAGTGTTCAACAACTGGGCAGGCTATCCAAAGGTGGCCATGTGGATGGATGGATGAATGAAGACAGGAATGTCTGGCAGGTGTCTGCCAAAACAGATGACCATGGGGCCACAGGGGCCATGTGTTCCTAAATGCCTCAACATGCTGTGGGCACTAGGACTTGGCACAACCTCAGAAAAATTTATTTATTGATTACAATAAAGTTTCCACAATGCTGGTGGGAAGAGGGTTTAAAACAAGAATGACAGTTATACCCTGTATAATCTAACAATTAGGAGCACCAATCCCCCATGGAGTCAAAAGTCTGAGTATAACTTTTGACTCCCCCAAATTTGACTACTAATAGCCTACTGTAGACCAGAACCTTACTGATAACATCAACAGTTTGTATGTTATATGTATCACATACTGTATTTTTACAATAAAATAAGCTAGAAAAAAGAAAATATTATTAAGAAAATCATAAGAAAGAGCAAATATATTTATTATTCATTAAGCAGGAGTGGATCATCATAAAGGTCTTCATCTTCAAGGTCTTGATGGCAGAGATAAGGGTTAAGATTAACCCTTCCACTCTAGGATGTAAAAAGTACCAGGTAATCACTCTCCCAGTCTTCCTTGCCAGCAGTGTAAACTCCAGTGTTCAGGGTTGGTGACAATGACAGCAGTGTCCTGATCGTCCAGACATCTTTTCTGAGAGATGTCTGAGTCTTGCTCTCCAGATCCCATAGAGAGGCTGTTTTCTGTGTTATTTGGACATTTTATTACCAAGAATTTAAAATACACACACATACACACACTCACACAAGAAGAGCAAAACAAGTTCCCTGTGTGCTCATAACCAAGGTGCTGCAATAATCAGCACATAGCCAATCCTGTTTTATCTACACTCCCCCATTTTCCTCCACTTATGAATTCCTCATTTGAAATTTTTAAATGCAAATCTCAGCATTATGTCGTCGGTAAATACCTTAGGGTACTGGCCTCTGTAACAAGAATGAGACCCTCCATGACAATATTACACATGAGAAAATTCACAGCAATTTCTTGATGTCATCTAATACCCTGTCAAATTCTAATTCCTCCAATTGTCTTTTCATGGTGTTTTGCTCAAATCATGACCCAAATGAAGCCCATCAATTACCTTCGACTATTACATCTCTTCTGTCTCTTTCCTTCGACAGCCAGCCCCTCTCATTCTTTTATGCTATTGACTTGTTGGTGAAACAGTTCATTTTCTCTGTAGAACTCAATATCCTTGTCATAAATTCCTTTTCTGCCTAAACCAGCCAGCATGGACTTCAGTTGATTGCAACTAAGAATTGTGACTGAAACACAAGCCTTTTAGGGTTCCCAGTTTTACAGAGGAGGAAATTGAGGTTCACGGGGGTTAAGTGACTTGCTAAGTTTTCAAAGCTAGTAAGTGTCACAGCTGGAATTGGAATCCAAGGCTCTCTCACTCAATGTCTGCACTGTAATCATCGGGCTTTCTCCCAGCTCTCTTCTTCTGCTAATAGTCTAATATTTCATGCTGCTTTCCTCAATCCTAAATCCATCTCAGCCAGCAGCACACCCCAGGGATCCCAGACACCTGGGTTCTCATTGCCAGCAATGATCTCAGTTTCTTCCTGAAGCCACGGACCTTGGACAGGAAAGGAGTCCAATAAGTGGGGGCTTTATTATAGCCTGTGACATTTCCTGCCAGAGGACAGGTGTAGACGCGGGTAAATAGAAATGCGTTTTACACATGTGTCTTATCTGAAATGATTTCCAAGGCACAACCTCTGGACCAGAAACATCAACATCACCTTGAAACTTAGAAGAACCCCACCGTAGACCTCCTGAACCAGAAACTCGGGGTGGGGGTAGGGTAGGGCCCAGCTCTCTGTGTTTTAACGAGCCTTCTATGTGATTCTGATGTCCGTTCGTGTTTGAGAACTACTGCAGTAGGCCATACCACCTGTACACTTCCATAACGTCACATTGATATAAAAAATTTTCAAAATTGCCATTCTTGTCCCTGCCTGCTCACGTGGAACCTCCCACACTGCATGCTGAATGCTCTCTTTTCAGTAGCTAAAATCTTTTATCCACCACTGAGCTGGTGGTGGACTCGTTGGTATTTATGGATATGTTATTTTTTTTGAAACGTCACTATAATTTAATCTTTCATTCCCTATGTTAAAATTACAGTATTGAATAAAGTCCCACATTTCAGACACTAAACCCTTGTGCTTACCTTGTGAGAGCATTAAGTGTTAAAGCTATAGCGAGAAACTCTGGCTTTCGGGCAAATGACTCAAGACAACCTTCAAATCTACAGAAATTCATGGAGGTTGAGGGGCTTGTGGAAGGGCCCACGGGGCTGGTGTGGTCCATGCCCCTGGATTGGTCTCTGGTCTCATTCAGCTCTTTAGGCTGATGGGGGGCTGGAAAGGGTGTAGAGAGTTAAAACAGGCAATGGGGGTGGGGAGAGGTATGTTTCCTGGGTAAGGAAATGACTTACAACTTGGTACCGCTCTGGAGACATCATTGAGATTTTTGAGGCTGGGCACAGTGGCTCATGCCTGTAATCCTAGTGCTTTGGGAGGCCCAGGCAGGTGGATCACCTGAGCGCAGGAGTTCAAGACCAGCCTGAGCTAGAATGAGAGCCCCATCTCTAAAAAAAAACCTAGCTGGGCATTGTGGCAAACGCCTATAATCCCAGCAACTTGGGAAGCTGAGGCAAGAGAATCACTTGAGCCCAAGAGTTTCATGTTGCTGTGAGCTATGATGCCACAGTTCTCTATTGAGGGTGCCAAAGTAAGACTCTGTCTCGAAAAAAAAGAAAAAATTATGTTCTGTGCTTGGTGCTCAGTGGTGAGCCCCCTTTACCCTTTTTCTATCCCTACTTTCATTCACAAAACCGTCCTGCTAAACTTCCTACCACTGGATTCTCACCATCGCATTCTTGAACCCTCACACCTTCCAATGGCACAGCAACTGCCTGGCCTTTCCCAAAGCTGCACTGGGCACTAGCCTCTCGGTCTGGGGATCCACCCAGGTCATCCAGCTGCCACTGGCCTGTCCTCAGCTGTGTGCTGGGCTCCCTGCTCAGTGTGAACTCTGCTTTTACATTTTAAGCCTTGTTGGAAGACAAAGAAAAAGAGCAGGAACTCTCTCTCTCTCTCTTTTTTTTTGCAACAAACCATCCGTTTTCCTCTCCTGTATCTTCTTTCACTCCTAACCTTCATTATTTTCTAGGACACAGAAATACTTCTCAGTCGATTCACAGATTCCCACCTCACCCTCTGCGGCTTGCTGGACCATGCTGAATCTCCCGCCAGTGAGAAACAGGCTAATCTTACTACATTATGTCAAAGTACAGCTGCGCTGGAGGAACACACACACACACACACACACACACACACACAGAATGTATTTAAGTTTGCCTCCCCGTTCCACAGCATTTTTCCTTCAAAAAGTGCATGAAATGTCCCCATGGCAACTAAAACCACCAACACTGGTTTCACATAGTAACAAGTTAGACATTTCTGGAAAGGGTTTACCCTGTAATGTTTGGACTTAATATTTGTGCTTGGTCTCGGGTCATGTCTTATCTAAGGCATCACTCCCCTTCATTAAGTGAAAAGCAAATACGTCTCTCCAGTGTTACAAAACAAGCTGCTATTTACCC
Organism: Otolemur garnettii; assembly: GCF_000181295.1. Lineage (NCBI taxonomy): Eukaryota > Metazoa > Chordata > Mammalia > Primates > Galagidae > Otolemur > Otolemur garnettii. Next base: position 983,415 of record NW_003852638.1, on the reverse strand, counting down.
AGAGCCCGTTATCTGAGCCCCCACCCCCTTTCTCAACCGGAGAGCACAGTCTTTACACAGAGGACAGGCAGTGATGCACGTGCCAAGGTGCCGAGCCCCAGAGAACAATCAAAAAAGCTCTTCTATCCCCCTCCTTCACTGGTCTCTCCATTTCTTCTAAGGCTGCCATGGACTCTTAACATGATATAAGAAGGCGCCTGCGGATCATTTACGGCTCTTGGCCTGGGAACATTTCAGGGGTTTATGCTCACCCATCAATCTCCACTCTCCCCTTGGCTCCTTCTCACCAGGCTCCAGAATGAAAAATGAGAATGCTCCAATCTCGCATATTAAACCATAACTAATTATTATTAGATCGGTTTTCACTTGTCCCCCAACCCACATGTCAAAGGGAGAGGTCTTAATTTACCAGCTCCAACAGGCCTCAAGCTAGAGTGAAAAGGAGGACAAGAGTTTCCAGGAATAAGCTTTAACTGGCTCAAAAGTGCCATTAAGTAAAAAAGCTTTGGCCACCGGAGACTGTGGACTCTGATCCGCTGGCCAGAATTGCCTCCCATAGGCTCTCAACATTGTTGCTGTTGTCCTCTGAACAAAGGGAAGGTGCCTGTGGGAAGCAGGAGTCACTGAATTTGGAAAGAGACCACAGAAAAGGCAGGCAGACACTGAGAGGGTACAGCCCCCGGATTTCACATCTGGACTAGACTCCTGAGCTAGCCTGACAGCACCGCAACTCCTCCAATTACAGATGAGGAAAACGGGGCTTGCAGAGAGGCCAGCTGTGCAGGGACACACACTTCTCTGTGCAGGCCTTCGCTTTCCTTCACGATCTGGTGACCGTGTCCACCTTTTGGCCATTGTGGGACAGAAGAGAAAGCCAAGATTCAATAGAAAGTACAGGAATAAAATTCAGAGGCCCCAAGTTCTACCCTCGTGTTTTGGTGTCTAGGGGAAAAAAATCCCGAGATAACCCCAATTTTATGTATATTGTTCTTCCAAAAGGCACAGAAAATCTCAGAATCAGGACAAATGCAAAACAATTAGTGCACTGTAGAACCTGGGTCAGATGGGCTGTCACTTGAGAAGGCATTGAGTGTGGGGAGCCTGGGGTCTGAGACCTGAGTCCCCAATCTGCTCGTTCACAAATGTTAACCTTGGACAATCACACTCCAAGGTCTTGTTCCCTCACTGGTAAAATGGTGACAACAGCACCTCACTTGTGGACTTTCTATGTGAATTTAAAGTGCTTAATATAGTTCTAAGCACGAAAGGCCTCAGTAAATCTTAGACAGTAGTGTTATGACAGTTAATAGCAGATGTGGTATTGGAGAAAATTGTCAGGGTGTATTAGATTCTAAATTAAAATTTCTAGAAAACTATTAGGTACTTTAAAACATGAAATTAAGAAATAAATAACTTGTCATTATGACACCCTCACTTTTGAGACTTGCCTCATTTAAAGGAAGTGTCAGAACTGTATTTACTAGTACCAGGGCCTTTCTCTCTTTCTCGCTATTCCTTTGTAAAAGTTCTTTGAGTCAAAAATACACTCGATGTCCTCCTTGCCCTATAGGCTGGTTCCCTTGTGGTGTCAAAGCGCTTTGCAAGCCACCAAGAGGTCCTGTAAGGTAGAAGGGACCGAGGGTACAACCCTCTGATTTCTTGTCATCCTGCAAAGTGGGATTACTTGAATTTTAGCTCTTATTTACTTGTCATAGCTGGCATTTCTGTGACTGCCTGCAGCATAGCTACAGAGCAGGAATGTCCCTGTAAGGGTGGGATTTCTCTGCAGAAATAAAAGGCATAGTGATGGGGACGGGGGGCAGGGGAAAGACTGGGAGAACAGAGATAGAAAAAAGGGTTTTCCTCTCTTGGCCAAATCAGAAAGAGGTCTGCTTATGATCCTATGAGTTTGGAAGGGTTTTGTTCATTCATTTTGGGAGGCAGGGGGAACAGATAAGCTCACCTGAATTATAGAAGGGTGAAGGCAGCTCACAGGGTATAGACTATAAATTCTAGAAAGATAAAGACAAGGACCATTTGACAGGGAGCATTAGGGGTGAAAAATGCTAAGAGCACCTGTCCCCTTTACTTCAATGATCCTGAGTGAAGTGACGGGTCTCATGAGGCAAGAAGCATGGAGTATGAAAGCATTACTGGCTTCAAGGGAAAGATAGTAAATCACAGTAATAGTCAGCATTTTTGTTGATAAATTATGTGTCACTGCTGCTTATAAGATATAAAGATGGGCCAGAAATAGAACCTTGTTTTGAGAAGTAGCTATTTTCTAGATCTAACAGATATCAGAGAAGTTAGAAGACATAAATCTCACACATCTGCTCATATCAAATGCAGTCAGGTATATTATACATGTGCATACATGCACACTTTATATTAATTCTTAAAAGATAATCAGATTATGGGGGAGAGATGGAATCCTTTTGTTTATATAACTTTACTCTCCTTCTCATTCTTATCTTGGAACTAAGAGTGTGAATTTTTCTTGAGTAGATAGCAAGTCCTACCCTCTTAATTTTGGTTTACAGGAGGATAGTGAGATTCTGAATCTGTGGAACTAAAATCCAAGATCTCGATGGCTTGTTCTTAAATTCACAACTCACACACAATGGTTGATGTTTGCATCAGCCACAATTGCCCAGGGTCTGGGGCAGCACAGGTGACCCAAAACCTTCCTCATCAAGAGTTTGCTTCCTGCTCACCAGGGGCTTGGCATTTGGCTGCTGTTATATGTGGTGATATTTTTTAGAAATATGGAACATAGGGTTTGGTAGACAATCCCACCAGCTGTGCTTGTGTGCAACTGCTCTGTCTTGCTTCTCCATGCATCCAAGAAAGAGAGAGAGATAGAAAGCATTAAATGCTTCTCCTTCTTCTCTTTGAAAGTGACAACATTGCTTCTGCTCACGTTTTATTGGCTTAAGCAAGTTACATGGCCGTATCTAACTTCAAGGAAGTAAGAAATTTATATTTCAAGAGGAAAAAAGAATGCAATAATCCTGCCACAGTGTTACTCAGTCATTGTGAAAATGAAAAAGAAAATAGCCCCATTGTCCCATCTAAAAGTCTCATCATTTAGAGATATTAACTATTCTTCAGGGTTGGCCCACCCCACTCCTCATCCTTTGTAACCACCCCTCTTACCCTATTAGATATCACACAGTAATTATCCTGACAATGGATGGCTCTTTCCTTAGGTAACAAATAATAGTCAAATAACGTCCATGATTAAACCCAAATTCTGCCCAGACTTTTGGCACAGCTTAATTAGAAACTTAGAATTTGATAACCCTATTCAAATTAGCCAAATGGCCCCAGAATTCTGCTAACAGGTTCATGTATACAATCTCCCTGCCATTAAGGACGTGAGAGTGGCTGCTGCTCCAGTGACTTGGGTTTACAAAGGCAATACTTTTGAGATTATTTATTTTCTCCTAAGGATTTTATCTAAGATTTTATTAAGCTATCACCATGCAACAATGCTTTCTGAGTTATGACTTCAAAGAACATACCTCTATTTTCCACTTTATTAGCATTCTCTTTTCTATAGTAATATAATTATATAAATGAGATAAAAGTAACTTATCTCGACATAATTTTACTTAAGAGCTCAACTATTTCAGAATCATGTAGGAACTTGGAATAAGACAGTCGTGAGCTGTTTAAATAAATGCCACAGAATATATACACTGCTTTTTTTTTGTATATAATTCTAATATGATTCGTCTGGTTCCTCAAAGAGCACATTAAGCTCTGGATTGGAATGGAGTCCCTACGTCACAAAGGAACAGCAATTAAGAAAACAAAAAAAGCAGAAGAAGCAAACCCAAAGACTTGAAGAGCAAGGCAGTTTAGAAGTCTGGAGCTATTTGGTGGAGGACAATTTATCCCTTCATCTCTATATCTCTGAAGGGCAGCACAGAGACTGTTTACAGTGAAGATCTGAAACAAAAGCTATGTTCCATATTTCTAAAAAATATCACCACATATAACAGCAGCCAAAAAGTATAAGGTACTTTGGAAGGAATTTAACAAAAAATGTGAAAGACTTAAAAGGAGAAAATTGCAAAACCAAGCTGAAAGACAGCTAAAAAAAAAAAAAAAAAAAAAACCCAAAACTTCAGTAAGTTCGATATTTTTTAACAGCAAAAATCTGTAAATAATGCAAATATTCAATGAGACAAATAAATTAGACATACTACATGCATAGAATAGAAGACTTTGTATCATAAACATACCAGACTCCTCAAATGAAGCTATCAATTCAAAACAAATTCTTCTGGGAACTGAACAAGTTGATTCTAATATGTATATAGAAAAGCAAAAGGCAAAAATATCCCAGACACCTAGAAGAGAATAGAGGAAGGGGAGGATCTCCCACCAATATCTAGGCTTATTGAAAAGCCATAATAAACAAACAAACAAACAAAAAAGGCATTGATGCAGATATAGGCTAACAAGCCAGAGAAAGCAGAAGAGAGTGCCTAGGCTTGACCTGTACATAAATTGAAACGATATCTATGGCAGGTAGCATTGCAGATTCTGGGGGAAAGGATGAATTAAGGAATACATGGTTCAGAGTTCATTGATTATCCTTGTGGAAAATAAAGTGAAATTAGATCTCTCCCACATAAAGCATAAAACTAGCATTGGCTGAACTAAAGGATTAAATGCAAAAAGCAGAAAGTTTAAAATGTTAGAAGACAATATAGGATAACTCCCTTTTTTTGTTTTTTGGGATTTTTCTTTTTTTTTGGTTTGGTTTTTAAATTTCTTTGGAAGAAAGGATTTTTAAAAGAAGACAAAGGTGGCCAAGCCACAAAGGAAAAGGTAGAAAATAGACGACATCAAAATATAAACACCTGTTTTCAAAGAAAACAATATATGATTAAAACATGAAGAAAACCTACACTGAGAGATATTTCTTTCATATACAGGGGATACACACATACATCAAACAAAACACTGTGATATGAAACAAAATAGAAATAGAAAAAAATTAGAAAAAGGAGGCAAAGGCCACAGATATGCATCTCACAAAAGAGGAAATACAAATGGCCAATGAACATATAAAAGGATATTGAATCAAGGAAATGCCAAATAAAATCACAACAAACCAATTTTTACTCACCAAAAAGGCCAAAATCTTCTCAGTAAGATGGTTACAGAGTAAGGTAGAAAGGTCGCTTTAGAAAATAATGTGTTGTCCGATGGTTAATGTGACTCAGCACTCCATTCCCAAGGGTAGTCATACAAAGGGATGTTATGCAGTAAAATAACTGAAGCCCAGCTATTTGCATCCATCTGAATACACCTTAAAAGTATAATGTTGATATATATCTATATGATATATACATGTATGTATTATATCAGTATTATTATATTCATAAAATATCAACTCTCTAGGAAGAACACATATATTATTTAATTTTTATGAAATTCCAGAACTAACAAAACTAAAGATATCTTATTCAGAAATATATGCATATATAATAAAATCTGAAAGAAAGACAAGAGAATAATTCACACCGATTCAGGAGAGTGGTTTATTCTTGGGGGATGGAAGGGGATCCAGCCTGGGAGGATATACAAGCAGCTTCAGAGGAATTGATATTATTCTGCTTCTTAAGTTTTAACGGGGGAAATATGGTTTTCATTTTGTTATTTTGTATTTACGGAAGTAGTTTATATATATATCATTTTCTTAATATATGAATAAAATATTCCATAGTAAGTGTCATTGACAATTTCTTGTGATTGTTTTGTGTAAGGATTGTAACATGTTAGTTGAATATTAAATTTTGGAACATGCAGATAAAACATGTAATAAGGTTTGTTGTTATTGTCAGAGAATCTCCAAAATGAATGAACTGTTCACATAGAGGACTGGGTGGGAAGAAGCACTTCTGAAATAGCCCTAATACCAATTATGTCTTTAAAAACTGTCTATCTGGTCTATTAATGAAATTAAAAAAATACATATTCCCAACCATGACAGTTACAAGTCATTTAATAAATATTTGTTCAACAAGTGAGCAAATGGATGGAAGGAAGCAAATTTTTCCATGGGTTAGTTATTTTTGCACATGTTGTCAATTGCTACCTACCCCGACTCACCCGTAGGTCTGCTACCTGTGAGCTAAGTCCTCCCCAGGTCCTGGGTCAATGGAAGCCCAGACAGTTGGGTGGAATGGAAACTCCCCCTCCACTGTTGACTCAGGGTCTAGCTGGTGTCTGCTGTCTTGACCTGGTATCCAGGTTGCCTCAGGTGAATTTAGCTTTGGGACATAGCACCAGACATACCCATCATTCCATCCTACTGAGCATGCTCCTTTTGTGAAGCCTGAGGCTGCCCAGAGATGTGGAAAGGGATCCTCATGTACCAGAAAATGCCATCTCTTACAAGAATTCTGAGGGTAGGGCCACAGAGACTGCTTGCTGCCCAGCTGGCCTACCTGGGGGCCTGGGTTTGCATTTTATGTAGCCATGATGGGCCATGTGCACAATAAAATGAAACAGGACTACACAGAGAGATCAGGTGAGCAGAAAGGAAAAGAGTTGAAAAAATATGACTGGAGAAGTTTTTTTTCAATAGAGATGAGGTCTTGCTATGATGCTGAGGCTAGATTCCTACGCTCTAATGATCCGCTCATCTCAACCTCCTGAGTAGCTGAGATCCCAGACACTAGCCAGCAGTCCCCTCTGATGAGGGAGAAATTTCATAAGGAATTCTTAGTTCTTGTGAGGTTAGGTGGTTCAATTAGCCCCCAGATAATGATTACATAAACAAACAAAAAATAAAGATAGAAATAAATAGAAAATTAACGCTAAAAGTAATATACTTACATAGTGTTTTCCCTGACTCAGAGCCAGTGTCAGGGATTATTCTAAGGACATAAAACATAATTCATTGGATTCTTGGCTATGAGTGAAATATCTCCATTTTTAAATGTGAGGAACCTGAGATAGTTTACCTAACTTGCTCAAACTGAGTGTGGAACAATGGTGATTCCAGGCAGTATGGTCCCAGAGGCCATGCTTTTGATCTTGACATTCTCCTACCTCTCAAATGCTCTTCAAATGGGTGTGTTTGCTTACACCCTAACTGAATAATACACATCCTTTTGAGAAAGCTATGCTGTTGCCCTACTGTGAGCCGTATCCATTGTGAGTGGTCCTGGACTCTTTCCACTGACCATTAGCCCAGCCTCTTGGACACTTGAACTTTTTTCCTAGTCCCAGTTCACTCCTTTCTTTATTGCTTCAATGTCCATTCTTATGAGGAAATGACTGAAACACAAAGCTCTTCCCAAACTTGTGTTCTTTAGAACACCAGTTCTGAAAGCTGTTAAAGATTCAGTAAACCAAACAAACAAATAAAATCTTTTTAAAAAGCCTGCCTGCCTGTGTTCATATGTAGGCCAAAGGTTGGGAAAATACAGTTCACAGGCCAAATACAGTCTTCCATCTGTTTTTACAGGGTTTTTTTTGGCCAGGGCCAGGTTTGAACCCACCACCTCCAGTATATGGGGCCGGTACCACCCTTTCCATCTGTTTTTATAAATAAAGTTTCATTGGCACACAACCCTGCTCATCTCTTTACATATTCTCTGTGCTTTTGTGCTACAATAACAGAGCTGAGTTCTTGCCATACAATTGTTATGGCTCACAAAGCCTAAAATATTTACTCTCTGTCTCTTTACAGAAAAAAAGTTTGCTGACACCTAACCTAGATGAATGGAAAAACAATCACCTTCACAGTACGATGCAAAAGGATTGATTTGTAGCCTCAAAATCTTCCCTACCTTGCTGGTACAATGAGTGCATTTTTACTGTTGGGTACTCATCACACATGTGGCTTTTCTCTGAGAGATACCATGTTAATACAAAATTTTGCCCCTAAAATGGCTCATCATGAGTCTCCCTACCTGAAGTGTATTGTTTCCTTCGTGAAAACCATATAACAAATGGAAAGTGTCCTCTGTATTTTGCTATGCTTTTAGTAGACATGCATGTCCTTATTTTATTACGAGAATGATTTGCTTTTTCTATAATAGCAATTCAGATTCCCTTCTGGTTGCAGAATTCACTTCATTTAATGAGAAATAAAGGAATATGAGCAAGAAAAATAACAATACTTCAAGAGGTGGATATTATTTTTCCTGTTTTTTAAAGGAAAAAGCAAAGTATCTCTGAGACGTTAAGTAAAATGCCTTCAAATAGTAAAGGGGGAAGATGGCTACAAATGCTTCTTTTTAAAGGTTCTGAGAAGTTGTTGGCCAAAGAAACCTGAGTATGCTTTTTTAACCCATTGTTCCCCCGATTTTAAATTGTTTTTGTTTGTTAGTGTTTAAAAATGTCTTATAAGACCTCAAGAGTTGGTGTTCAGAGAGAATGCTTCTTTAAGGTGAGGAAGGATGTCATGAGTGGTCACCAGGGAAAACATGCTCATGATGAAGACACACTCAACCTTGCTGCACTCTTGAGTTGGGGGGAGAGGGGAAATGTGGATATTGGGATAGAGATCAGGTATCAGATTGGTGACTAGAAAAGGATTTTAACAACTCAGTTCTTTCCTGAGTAAACCCTATGGGATTATAGAGATAGTTACATGAGATCATCTAAATCTAAGTTGAAAAACATACAATAGACACTTAGGAAAGAGGACATAATACATTTTGCAAGTGCAAGTAGAAAAAGCAGGGAGTAAAAATGAATCAGAAGTTCTGCTGAAAGAAGAGGTAGGCTCTATACACTTTATTTCTCCAATCCATTGACCTTTCCCTGCTGGATCACAGATAGATAAGAACTGCCATGAGTAGAAGAGGGTTACAAGGATAGCCAAATATTATATCAAATAACTCCATTGAAACAACACAACCCAGAGTATTTTGTTGCATTGTTCTACATTTGTCCCTTTACCCTCTAACCTGGGACATTTGGCTCTTCCATATTCTAAGAAGCTAATTGCCTGATGAACTGTTTCTTCAGCTACTGTTCTCTGGGGAAGATGCAGAGGGAATACTGCCCTCCTGCCCTTTCGCTTAGCAAAGGTCTTGTTAAGACCACGCACTTAATACCTCAGTGGAGGAGGGGGCCGCCCACTGGCCTGGAGGCTCAATTCCAGCCTGCAATCACCAGTGAGAAGGACAGTGGTGCTCTTGAGAGTGAAAGGGCTAGCCTTTAATTGTGGGCCAGTTTCTAAGCCTATCCTTCTCAGCTCATGAACCAGATACCTGTGGATGCTGTCTTTGTCCACGGTTCTGCTAGGGTTTTATAAGGACAGCTCTTGAGCCATGGAATAAGCCTGTGATCTAGGACAGTGGTCAGCAAAATTTTTCTATATCAGGCCAGAGAGTCAATATTTCAGGCATTTGGGGCCATATGCTATGTGTTGCAATTACTAAACTCTGTCCTTGTTGCAAGAAAGCAGCAGTAGATGATATGTAAGCATGGTTGGCCAAGAAAACTTCATTTATGGACGCCAAGATTTAGACTTGATAGAATTTTTCTTTGTTACAAGATCTTTCTCTCTCCAACCATTTAAAATGTAAAAATCATTCTTACCTGTTGCACTGGACAGAAATACATGGTGAGTTGGATTCAATCCATGGCTGCCATTTGCTGAGCTTTGGTCTAGGATATCAAGGTATAGCCCATTCCAAGGTACTGAACATTCTAGATGAGGAACTTCAGACAAGCCTTTTACCTCTTGGAAACATCCATTGAAGTGCGTATCAACCCAGCAATGTGATAGAAAAAGATCTTGCCTGTGGAATTGTTCTGATAACTATAAGCTTTTTTCATAAATTAGCATTAGTATTTTTTAGTTAAGTCTTCACTTAGAAATATTGATTCTAACTTAGGTGTGTGAATTATCTAGGGATCATTTAAAGGAGAAAAATTTCAATCTCTGTGGGAGAAAGAAATAATTCAAACAACGTTTTCCAAGCATTTTATACTCTGTAGGGAACAAAAACCACAACCAAAATGTGATTTGTGGTTTTGGATGTTGGTCAGATTTGTGGTTTTGGGTTTTTTTTTTTTTTTTGCTACCACTTATATCATTTTAAAAGTCATAAAATCAGCCATAAAACATCCAATTCCTCAAATTATTATTTACTACTATTTAATTAACTGTACTGTTGGTGGAAGCTTCTCTTCTGCAGTTCCTTCTTTTCTGTGTAACACCTAAGACAGATATCCTGGTGTGGATGAAAACAGAAGCAGATGCAACCAATATGACCAATATATGAATTATTTCCCAGACTCACTTTGACAGATATTCTGGAGGCTGCAGGGTAGGAGAAAATAAGAGATAAGGGGTCTCAAGCTGAAACCTCCAAGTCCTACATTCCCCTAAGCTTTCTGCCAGGAACTGTGGAGAGTAACACTTATACCTGGCTGCAGTGGTGGAAAGCCTATAGCCTGCCCCCTCCAAAAGGGGTTTTAAAAGTGTCACAGTGGAGAGTCCACCTGATCAAGCACTGGAGTCTCATTTCCAAAGGCAGGTTCTAGAGCATGACAACCACAACCCCAACAAGTGGAGAGAAAGAACAGGAGATAGGAATTTCAAGGCAGAGAAAAATAAGGTACTCATAGAGGAAGGAAGGGAAGGCTAAAGAGATGTGAATGTGCTTCACTTTATTTGAATAAAAAATGTAAAAGTTGATATCATGATGACTAGGGAAAAGACTGAGTCTAAAGAAATTACCTGTGATTGCATCACTAGTTTCACAACTTAAGTTCAACCATAGGCTTGGGGGAAAGGTGGAAGGGCAGGAAAAGGAAGTGCAGAAGAAGAGAGAAGAAGGGAGAGGAGGAGAAGGGATATGAGGGGAGAGAAACAGGGAGAAAGGGACAGGAGGAAGGGGGAGAAGAGAAAATAATATGTATAAAGAGAGCAGATCCTTTTTGTACCTTGATTTCAGCCATTAAGACAGCTCTAGGGTAGAACTGGGGTGGGATATGTGTCTTCTGTATCCCAGGAGACGTGGTCCATTGCAAAGTGTGGCCATCTTTTATCTAGTGTTTACAAAAGCATATTTCCTATTCCACACAAGTCAACGACTTAACTTACTTCTGTAAAAGGATTCAAATGTCCCCATTTCTCCTTTGCCTTCTACTCTTGTCCTCTTTCTTTCCTGTTTATCTTCTACCTCTCCTTCACCATAAACCTTGACTAGCCGATAAGCTTCAAGGTTTGCAAAAACTGTTCTCAGAGGTTATTAGGTTAGTGGGATGGCTGCAAAGATCCCAAAGAAGAAACAGGAAAACAAGAACAAGCTAATCACCTACTATACATTTTCTTAAAGATAAAAATTGACACCTGATGCAAAAATTGTAAGAACAAGTATTCAGTCTTCCTCCACCTTTTAAAAGCTTGACTCTGCTTCAAGGCTTGGGTTCTCCCCAGTGAGCCTCAGCTGAATAGAATTTTTACCCTCTGCTTGAATCACTTAAATAATTTTCTTTCAAAAGTAGTCAATAAAAGACTGAGTCTACTCCAATCCTGAACAAAACCTGGATTGTTGGCTGCCCACATGTTGCCTTCCTGTGAGATTTAAAAGAGGCTTTTTTCTTTGTATATTTCTTTCTTTGGCTGTTGTGAGGGTGACCCCTTGGATGTGACATGGAGAGATGTCAGTGTGAGCTCCCATACACTTTTCTTTAGCCAACTCTCCCCCTCCAAAAAAAACTACCACCATATATTCATACACTTAACAGAGAAAGGTGGTGCAGGTTGGTAATGGCTAATCACAGGAAGAGGAGGCAGAGAATATGAGAAGGTCAACAAACTAAAACCACCATAGCAGGTGCTCGAGGTTAGGGACTTTTTCTGATTGGGAGCAAATGCAAAAGCTATGCATGTAGAGCCGAAAGTGAACTTCCCTTCATTAATAGAGTAAGAGTCACACCCACTTGCACCATGACAGTTTACAAATACCATGACAACCCTACAAAGTAATAAAAGAGGGGAGATCCCAAATCCAGGAACTCTTTCTCAGAAAGATCATGAATAGTCCATCCTCAGCTTAAGATAAGATTAAGGAATCAACATAAACAGGTAAACTTCATTATGTTCAGTGCCTTCTCTACTCACGGAGCAGACCCATCCTTCTCTGGGATATACTTTCCCCTTGTATGGCTTTCATTCACTTTGCAATAAATGCCAGTCATAGAACTTGCCTCTGTATGTCTGTGATTGAGACATTATCAACTTGGTACCAGTACCCATTCTTCAACTCTGGGAACCAAGGATCAGGGAATACAAATATGAACCTGACAAGACCAGTGGTTCTCGACAAAATCATGTAGGAGGAGGCCTAGGGATGGTATGGTTGGGGTTAGAGGAAGGATCATGAGTTTGGGGTTGTGATAGTTAATTTTACATGTCAATTTGACAGTGCTAAGAAAAAAACAGATAATAAAAACATTATTTAGCAATTTCTGGTGAAACATTATTTCTGGGTATTCCCGTGCAGGTGTTTCCAGAAGAGATTAGCATTTGAATAGATAGCCTGAGTAAAGAAGATTCCCTCCTTGCCAATGTGAGTAGAAGGCATCTTCCAACTCACCAGGGGCCCAGGTGGAACAAAAAGGTGGAGGAAAGACAAATCCTCTCCCTCTCTTCTTGAGTCAGCTGAGATGTCTATCTTCTGCTGCTCTCAAATACTGGAGCTCAGGGCTCTGGACTTGGGCTGAACTAATTACCAGCTTTCCTGGGTCTCTAGCTTTCAGATGGCCGATTGTGGGACTTCTCAGCGACCACAATCACATGATCTAGACTCCATAATAAATCTCTTATCTCTGTCTCTATGGGCTCTGTTGGTTCTGTTTCTCTGGAGAACCCCGACGGATACAGGGGTTGAACACTCAGCCCTACTTCAACATGGTCTCCTCTTGTTTTGCTTGTTGGACATGTGAGTTCAGCTGAACAAATGTTAAGAAATAAAACTTGGAAAACCCCCCTAGAGACTGAAAAGAACACCAAGAAGTGTGGAGGAAAGTCACAAAGCACTCAGCAGCTAAAGAATGGAGGAACGGGCTCTGTCTTTGGAGCCCTGGCAGACATTTATTTATTTACTGCTCACCACAGTCCCTCATCAATGGCAGGCACTCCCAGAGTTGTCTAGCCCAGTCTCACTGTCCTGCTGGCTGGCATGGCCTGGAAATATAACATGCATATATAACCACACATTAACTGTGTGAGTGCAACATTTAGTAAGCAGCAGAGTGAGTGCAAAACGAAGGCGCTTCAAGATAGGCACACCTGGGCTAAGATCTCTGGCCCTGCTGATTTTGACACTTAGCTTCTCTGTTCAGCTAAGGAGACAATAACCAAAGCAAATGGACAACCTACACAATGGGAAAGGATATTTGCATATTTTGAATCAGACAAAAGATCGATAACTAGGATCTATAGAGAACTCAGATTAGTACACATTTAGAAAGCCAACAATCCCATATATCAATGAGCAAGAGACATGAACAGAACCTTCTCTAAAGAAGATAGATGAATAGCTAACATACATATGAAAAAATGCTCATCATCCCTAATTATTAAGAAATGCAAATCATAACCACCCTGAGATACCATTTAACCCCAGCAAGAATGGCCCACATCATATAATCTCAAAACTGCAGATGCTGAGGTGGATATGAGAGAAGAGAACACTTTTACACTGCTGTTGGGACTGCAAACTAATACAACCTTTTTGGAAAGAAGTGTGGAGAACCCTCAAAGAACTCAAGCTAGACTTCCCATTTGATCCTGCAATACCATTACTGGGCATCTACCCAGAAGGAAAAAATTCTTTTATCATAAGGACACTTGCACTAGACTGTTCACTGCAGCTCAATTTACAATCACCAAAATGTGGAAACAACCTGAATGCCCGGAAATGGATTAACAAGCTGTGGTATATGTATACCATGGAATACTAACCATTAAAAAAAATGGAGACTTTACAGCCTTTGTATTAACATGGATGGAAGTAGAACACATTATTCTTAGTAAAGCATCACAATAATGGAGAAGCATGAATCCTATGTACTCAATTTTGATATAAGGACAATTAATGACAAGAGAGAGCAAAAAGAAGGGAGGAGTGGGGAAGGTATTAGCAGAGAGAGAAAAGGAGGAGGAAGGTGGGGTCTTGGTGTGTGCCACACCTTCTGGGGGCAAGACATGATTGTAAGAGGGAGTTTACCTAACAATTGCAATCAGTGAAACCTGGTTTCTTGTACCCTCAATGAATCCCCAATAATACATTAAAAAAATTGTCAAGTATTTTGTTTAACCTCTGGGAGTCTCAGTTCCTTTCGTAAGAAAAAAGGGGGGGGGAATATAAATATTTACCTTTTTAAGTCAACAATTTTTTCTCTCTCATTCTTTTTACAGCCATATCTGCTTGACTTTAAGTAAGGTGAGTTTGGTCAACTTTTGCACAAAAGATAACCCCATTTTTTAAAATAAAAAGCAAGGAAGTGCAGATCTCCTAGGAATACAACATAGCACAAAAATAGCTCTAGTTACAGCATTGGTTTCATAACGGAAAAATGTAGCTACAGTCAGGAAACTCAGGATCAGCCATTATTGGGGCATGTTTATCAGATACCAGGGAAAATTGTTTTTATTTCTTTTTTTTCTTTTTAATAGAGTTTATCTTTTAAGAAGAGCTTTAGATTTACAGAAAAACTGAGAAGATAGTACAGAAAGTTTCCATATGACCCACAGCCCATTTCCTCCTATTATTAACTTAATCTTTCATTAGTATGATACAATGTTGTAATTGATCATCTGATATCAATATCTTATTAACTAAAATCCAGACTTTTTTCTTACTTCCTCAATTTTTTCCCTAATGTTTCTTTTCTGTTCCAGGATTCGATCCAGGGTGCCACATTACATTTTGTTGTTATGTCTCCTTAGGTACCCCTTTGCAGGTGGGGTGATAATTTTTCAGATAGTTCTAGTTTTTGAAGATTCTGACAGTATGGAGGGGTACCGGGTAGGTATTTTATAGTATGCCCTATTATCGGAATTTTTCTGGTGTTTTTCTCATGATAAAACTGTGATTATGGGTGATAGGGAGGAAGACTTCATTCTCACAGCATCATATCCAGGGCATACTGTGAACATGGCTTCTCTGCAGGTATTCCTTTGGTCATCTTAGTGACGTCCTGTTTGTCAGGTTTTTTTCACTGCAGTTTCCCCTCCTTCTACACTGGATAACTGGGAATTGGACAGAGGTCTGGAAGATCCACTGAACTTGTTTCTGCACAGATTGTCCTGTGTTTCTCCTCCCCTAGTCTGCCAGGTCTGCTTCCCATCAGTGCATAAACCACATAAACTTCAGATTCCTGCTATTTCCCTTGAAATGTTGGCAAATTTCAATGATTTCTACATGTTCTCAGAATGTTTTGTCTTTTACCCAAATCATCATGAACTTACCTATTTGCAGCAAAGCATGACCAAATTTTCCTCTGACTCCACAAAGCAAGATGTAGGATGAGTGCACACCCACAGCCACACTTTTGGTGGGCCCAAACCTTGTAGCTACTGCCCCTACTAGATCCCAACTCAGCTTACAGGGATCATCCAGAGACTAAAGGGCAAATTTCCCGTCCACCCTTTGTTTCCAGCAGTAATGCCTCTAGGTAGAAAGAGTACTAAAAGTTAGATATGCAGTCACAGAAGATGGTTGCACCTTTGAGCCTAGGCTAGCTGTTTGCTTCTGTAGGACATGACCTCCAAATCTCAGTGACTTGGTATGTTTATTTCTCCCTCTCCTGCATTATCTGCTATAGGTCTGGTAAATTCTCAAAGACAGTATACCTTAATGTAGAGACAGTGATCCAGGCCTTTTTCTCGAACTCATAACCTGGACCTGCAATCCCTACAGAAGGGGAAGAAAGACCTGGGAAATCACGGGCACTCTCTATGGCTCCAGCAGGACTCCTGTGCTCACAGAGCATTGTCCAGAACAGATCACAAGGCCCTACCTTCTGCAAGAGGGCAGCAATCCTGGGTGCCCAGAAAAAGCCAGGGAACTGAATGCTTTTGAGCACTGGGAATGTCTACTCCAATGGCCAAGTCAGGAAAACAAGGTATACACAAACAGGCAATATCCAAATCATTTCCGGATCATGGGCTTAAATCTACACTATACGTAGATCAAATTCTTGTTGTGATCTCACTCCATGCATGGCACAAAGGTCTCCCAAAATTCTTCTCAGATGTTCCCCCAAAGTGCAACAAGCTCAGTAAGCCAATGCTCCTCCATCCTAATGACCGTTATCTTCACTTTCCTGGGTTTTTCCTCCCTTACTTGAATGTAACTCCTTGTTACTTAATGTAATTCTAGGTGGAGTATGTTCAAGGTGGCTATTGCTAAAAACCAACCCTACTTGGTTAAATGCCCACTGTGTTCTTGGATCACTTCTCTTTCTTAGTGCAAAAACACAAAACTTTTTAGATCTCTACTTGTTGTTTGTCTCTCCACAAGGGCACATGGAGGTACCCCATCCCCATGTGGGGATAAGCTATGTCCAGTTCTGATGGTCTCACAGCATTTGCACCAACTCCCTTTATTACTGTTTCTTGTGGCATCCTCTTCATTAAGATTTTAACTCTGCTTAAACCCATGGAATGTGTGAATGAGGCAGCTAAAACCTGACATGCTTTAAAACAGAAAATAAGATCTTTAAGAGTTTCATTTTGAATTTGGAATTTTCTCATAATGGCTTTCCATGACTTGAGTCATTTGGAACCATTCTTTAAATTAATGTAATGTAAAATTAAATTACATAATTATATAATTTACTCTTAGTTTAGCAGTGCTGTGTATCATAAACAGTGAAAATATCAAATTCTCCTGAAAAACATAATGGAGTTAATTCCTATTTATTTTCTGTCTATGGTGTTACAAAAGACTTAGTTACTTGAAAACAGACTAAATTGAATTACTAAGATTGAGTTAATTTGGAAGTTAACAGCTACATTGATGAGATGCTTATGTAGAAATGTGATATTAAAAAAACCTTTTTTTCAGGGAATAAGATTCCCTAAAGAGTATTGTTATGCTTTAGTCATTCTTTTTCAAGATTAAACATCCAAGGGAAAAAATGATTTGCCTCATTTGTTATTTGTTAAACAGCATCAACATTTTAAACTAAGGCATTTAGCCAAATTTAACTTTCAGAGCAATGTCAACAACTGGGATGACTTTCTTGCCAAAGCTGACAGTGCATCATCTTTGGACACTGGTTAGTGATGGGTGCTGGTCCAGCGGTCCCCCTTATAAAGGATTCTGACCTTTCATTATGGTGATGACTATTCATGATGAATGCTGCCATGGTCTTGGCTATTCAAAAATTGATTTAAAGAAGGAAAATTGCAAGTAGACATGAAATGTACAGTTACAGAGGGTATCATTTTCCCACAGCTTTTGTCTCTTACCTTTTTTTTTTGTTCTGGGTTCTGTTGCTAGCACTGAAATGTAGAGAAAGTGACTCAGCTGCTAGAGTTTTCTGTCAGCCAGTGAGTTCCACTCCGAGTGATCTGCATCTTTGAACTCCAATTAGTGCATGATTTCCACATTGGTGCTGATTGAAGATCTGGGCTATTGTTAAACAGAATTCCAGGCTTTTGGTTGCAGGAGGTTGGCCCTGTAGCTTTTACTATAGAATTCCCCTCTGGGGAGGGAAGTGGTGCCTGTGGGAGGCCAATTCTGTTGGAGGGAGAGCCCTGGGCATTGGGTTCTGACTCTGTCATTGCCCAGTTGTGTGACCTGGGGACAAATCATTTGGCATAACTTTTTGTTTTTGAGAAAATAGAAGGGCTGGGATGCTACCATTACCTGCAAAAGACATTTGTAAATAATAAAATATTGAGATCATAATAACACTGTAGTAATCCAGACAGTCAAATAGATCCATGTAACCAAAGAGAACATCCAAAGATAGGCCCTCCCAAAAGGAGGCTGTTCAGGGTTGAGAAGGTTTTTAACAATTGGCAATAGAACAATAGGTCAGCCACGTGCAAATTAGTGAAACTTCACACCTTCCATCATGCACAAAAATTAACTCAAAATAAATTACACATATAAATATCAAACCTGAAATTATAAGCTTTCTACAGGTAATCATGACAAGTATCTTTTCAACCTTGGAGTAGGGAAAGGAAATGCAGAGATAAGTGAGGAAATAGGATAAATTGAACTTTATCAAAATTTAAAATCTTCGCTTCTTAAAAGTCATCATCAAAAATAAGAAAAGGCAAGTCACAGAGTGGAAGAAAACATTCACAACAGGTATGTCTGAGGAAGAACTTGAGTTTAAAATGTATAAGCACCTCTCATGACTCTAAATAAAAAGAAAACCTATTTTATTTTAATTCATACATTCATTATTATTTTCCCTCATATTATGTTATGATTATTTTACATTGTGTTTGTTAAGAAAAGTCTGAAGTATATTTGAGTCCTTCACCCAGGAGGTATGCCATGTATCCCTCATTCTTCCTCTCCCCTTATTAAATTTGTGTTCTTTCTCTCATGTGGGTCTGGAGTTGTTCATCTACTAGTTTCAAATTAGTATTTAATATATAGGATGCATGTTTTTCCATTCTAGAGATACTCTACTAAGAAAAATGTTCTTTTTTTAAATTAAATCATAACTGTGTACATTAACGCAATCATCTTCAGCTCCATCTAGATAAATACAAAAGACATAAAGTCTATCTTTTTTGATGGCTGAACAGTACTCCATGGTATACATATAGTACAGTTTATTACTCCATTCATGGGTTGATGGGCACTTGGGTAAGAGAGCCCATTTTCAAAAAAGGTAGGAGAAAGAAGCAAATAATTAGAACAGAGAAGTCATGATACAAGATATATAAATGACCAATATGTACATGAAAAAGTGCTCAGCACTTTTAGTTGTTAGACAGAAGCAAATTAAAACCATAACAATTATCCTTTATAACAAGAAGAATGGCAAAAATTAAAATACCTAGTGTTGGCAAGGTTATGGAGAAAGGAAATCTCATACATTGCTGGCAGGACTGTAAAATGGACAACCACTTTAGAAAAGAGTTTGGCAAAGTCTTTACCAGTAGAATTGTCTGTTAAATGCACACTTACCACATGATCCAGCAATCCCATTTGTATGTGAAGAAGGTTTAAGAAGTACTTAACTAACTTGTTTCTGTTTTCTTTCTTGTATAAGCACAGGAATCGTATAAGATGATAATCCCTATCTAAATAAGTCTGAAGAGCTCTTTCAATAAGCATTAAACCAATCTAAATGATCTTAAAATGAAGTGCTACATTTGAATTGGGAGCATAACTGTTTCCTTTCTCAGTGGTATATGCATATAAAATAAAGTGCATCTTATCATCGATGAAATAAAGTGAACACAAGCAGGACTGCTTAGAGCATAATTATTTTCTCCCTGCTGACCTGGAAAATGTCCTTTGCCCATGAATCCTTTTGTGATTGAGTCTCCATGTGATGTGGACAAATTGTCAACATTGTTGCTTTGCTGTGCTGCCACCTTTGGGGAATCTTGCAGGAGCGGCGTACTTCCTCAGGCCCCTGCTTAGCACCCTTCCTGTCTCCATTTTATCCGTGCACCCCTCTGAGGTCCCAACATGGGCAAAGTGTGTAGTGTTTATTCATCTCATGTTGAAGGTTGGGGCTGTCTCAGTTATGACATATACGGTATAAAGATTTGGACTAGTTACTTGCTTTATCTAAGGATAAATAAGGAAAACAGAACTTTTTTTTCTTCTAAAATCCAGAAGAAAAGATGATCAATGGTGTTACACTTTTGTATGTGTCCTCTCTAAACAGTTGCTTTCAACTCACACTGTATTAGAATCCCCAAATAACTTTTTAAAAATGCTTATGTCTGGACTCTCCTCCAGACCAATTAAATAAGATTTCCAAGGGATGGGAGCCTCAGGCTTTTGGGAGTTCTGCAAGATCTCTGCTGATTATGATTGCGGTAAGAATTACAAAGCACTGAGTTAGACTTTGGGCCACACTAACTTAAGATTGACTAGAGCCCAGCTCTCCTGTCTCATAGATGACTCAGTGTCTGGATGGCTTAAGACTAAGGAATTTGGCATTTTGATCATTTTTATTCCAATTTAATTTATTTAATTGTTCAATGGAGGTGTCAGAAGAGTGCAGGAACAGCTGTCAGGTTAATGTGACAGAACTTGAACTGTGACCAATAACTTCAGATCCCACAGTTAAGCTCTGACATCTCCTTTTACATCGAAACTTAAGTGAGTTTTCTGGGTTTTGTTTGTGGTAAAAGACACATAACATAAAACTTTTACCATTATTACCATTTTTCAGTATACAGTTGTACTATTTTTCAGTGGCATTAAGTACATTCACATTATTGTGTAACCATTGCCCTTTCCTGTCTCATATTTTCTTCTTCACAAACTGCAATCTCATAATACCTGCTATGGCCTATATGCTTTGTCCCTCCAAAGTTCCTATGTTGAAAGTTAATCACCAGTGTGATGGTGTTTGGGTTTGGAGGTGGGGCTTTGGGCAGGTAATTCTATCAAGGGGGCAGAATGGGATTAATCCTCTTACAATCTTCTTAATCCTCTTACAAAAGAGACTACAGAGAGCTGCTGTGCCTTTACTGCTATGTGAGAACACAATAAGAAGGTGCCATCTATGAACCAGGCATTGAATCTTCATCAGACACTGAATATACCAACATTTTGATTTGGACTTCCCAGCCTCTAGAACTGAGAAACATGAATGTCTATTGTTTACAGGCTACCAGTATGTGGTATTCTGTCACCATCCTGAATGGACTGAGACACCATTGATAATAACTCCCATTTATGTCTCCCATCAACCAATGCAACCATCACTTTACTGTCTGTCTCTGATTTTTACAAAGGAGAGAAGGAGGCAGGAATGGAGAGAGCAAGAGTGTGTATGAGATAGAGAGCAGAGGAAGAAATATCAAGAAAAAGATGAGGAAAAAAGACAATCTAGATAATTTAGTTGAATTTCTGTTGTTATTCATAAAACTTGGTCTAGAGTGATAGATGCCTCTCTTATTATTCTCTCTTTGCCAATAGTAAAGAAAAATTTATCTTGAAAAACTTTAACTAAACCAGTGCAGGAAGATGGGGAGAGGTGACAGAAAAAGTAGTTTCAAGGAATTATGGACTCAGGATGTTGGGTGTGAAGTAAAGCAAGAGCACTGGATTAAGTTATTCCTATAATGTGGCAATGAGGGCATAGTTTTATGAGAAAAATTTATGGGAAAAAATAAGTAGAAAAAAGTTACAATGTGAACTTCACCTCAAACCATAGGAAACACCATTTCATTTACAGTCACTCCAACATGAAGAGATATTTCATCACATATTTCAGGTAATTGTAGTGTTGGAAAACAAACATGGGAACCCCTCAAACTGTTCCCAACTGCCAGAAGCTTCCTTTCTGACCCTGACAGGTAGTATTGTCCCCTTTCTTCTTTCCCCAATTCCCTTTTGGATGGCCCTTAGCAAGGATCCTCCCCAAGATTGGGAACTCTAACAAAGGGAGAGAGTGTTATAACTGGTGGCCACTGTGTGATTTCCCATGGAAGCTACGGATAATCAAATCTGCATGGGATGAGGAAGACATGCTATCTAAATGTACTGTCCTGCCCTTGTCTTGGTTGCTACCCTGGTTTCCTATTTTGTGCCTGAAATGCGAACACTATTGGCATTGGCATTGTTTGCTAAGTAAATAAGCAATTATAAGACATGAGTTTAAAGTTTCCAGCGATCAATATATGTGAGTATGATGACTCCTTCCAAAACTGAGAAATTACGTGTTGGTGGTAAATAAACAACAAGGGTATATATGTGTGTGTGTGTGTATGCACACACTTAAGAGAACAAATATAGAAAATGTGAAAGGCTCCCCATTGGTGGGGCCTAGACTCCAAGATGGATGACCCCTGCATCCCAGTATCCATGCCTTGGGTAGTTCCTCCCACAGCACACAGAGATTGGTCTGTGTGATCAGTAGAATGCAACATAAGATATGTAATCTGTTACAACAGATTTAGTTGTAAAAGACTGTGGCCTCCATCTTGGACTCTCTCCTGGCACACTCACCTTGGGGGAAGCCAGATGCTCCATCTTGAGGACACTTAGGTGGCCTGCAAAAGGCCATGAGGAGAGCAGGTGATGTTTCCTCTGGCCATCAGTCAGTGAGGAACCAAGACCTCCCACAACCCCATGAGTGAGCTTCGAAGTAGCTAAACACCCAGCTGAGCAACATACACCCTCCTGAGAGACCTCGAGCCAGAGCAACTTAGTTCAGCAAACCCCTGATTCCTGACCATTCCTGACCTTCAGAAAATATGACATAATTAACATTTGCTGTTTTAAGCTACTAAGTTCAGGGCAATGTTTTATGCAGCAAGACACCCTTTTACATAACTATTCTCACACCTAGCTGGTTTTGTTGGAGAAAAGATTTATACAAAAAAAGTGATTGGAAAAACAGGACAGAACATGCCCTAGAAGAAGTGACAAATGAGGACCAGCCTTCAGAGGAAGTTTATGAATGGCCTTAATCCTCAGTGGGTATCTGTCAGGGAAAAATAAAGAAATTTAATTATTCATCCAGAATTTTCAAAAAGGACAAAGTAGCAAAATATTAAATCTGAGTGAGATCTAAAAATCTTTAAACTAATAATTATAAACATGTACCTATATTTGAGATGAAAATCCCCGAGGATTATGATATCATAGAAAAAAATTCTATGGGAATCCAGATGATGCTTCACTTCTGAGAACTTCTTTTTAGTAATCACTTTTTCAAAAAATTGAAATAAAAACATAAAACTCTAAGCTGTGTTTCTAACTTTGGATTTAATTGAAGAACTAGAAAAAACCAGTAGTAACAGCTCTGGGAGTCAGTGTCAGTCTATTTGGGCTGCTGTAACAAAGTTGCCATAGGCTGGGTGGCTAATAAACAACAGAGGTTTATTTCTCACAGTTCTGGAGGCTGGGAAGTCCAAGGTCATGGAGCCAGCAGATTCTTTGTCCAGTGAGGGCCCTTTTCTTGATTCACACACAGCACCTTCTCACTGTGTCCTCACATGGTGGAAGGGGCACCACAACTCCCTGGAGCCTCCTTCATAAGGGCAGTGATCCCATTCATGACAGCCTGCCCCTCACAACCAACCACTTCCTAAAGTTCCTACTTCCTAATGCCATCACTTTGAGGTTAGGATTTCAACATATGAATTTGATGGAGGTCACAAACATTCAGAACAGAGCAGTGGTGCTTGCAGATCACTGTCTTCTCTTTGTAGCCAGTCCTTGCCTGGGTCAGCCCAGTCTCTGCCTTGCTTGATGTGGGAGCTGATCCCACCTCTCCATTTAGTATCCAAGGGCCCCTTGAGGCTAACCAGGAGCCAAGCACCCAAGGATGGCAGAAAAGCAGGTTCTGCAGAGCTTTGAAGAGTTCTACAGCCTGATGGCAGAGTTGCTAATGAAATCATGTCCTGGCAATGGTGCTAAGAGCAAGGGCTGTGCAGACAATGGGAGCTGGGATATAAGAATTCGTATCAGAACACTTCCTCTTATCTTTCTCTCCAAGCCTCCTGCAGGCATAGGCCTCACCCCCATGGACAAGCCTTCTGGATCCTGTCCCAGGCATCCTAACCCACCATTGCTCTACTCCCCATTGTCCTTCCTCACCCTGCACCCCCTTGGTTCCTGTTACAAACCATCTCCATTCTTAGTCCCAAAGCTGTATTCTCTATGCTCGCTCAGTCTTGTAACTTATTAAAATCAAAGCCCAAGTCATTAGCCACAGAAAAACTGATTTGCTTTTTCTTAAGACAATGGAAAGATACAAACACCCCCAAGTACTGACACTGTTTCTATAGTAACCCCAGTTAAACATAGACACCTGTACTACTACATTTAATTTTTCAAAACAAGCCTAGGAGAGGGATACTATTCTTCTCTATTCTTTTTTCAGATGACAAAACTGAGGCTGAGAAAAGACACCATGGCCAACCTGAGGCACCAGGGATGGGGGGTACCAGCCCCCTTCCAGGCTGTGCAGTCCCTTCTCTATCTGGCCCCATCTGACCCCAAGTCCTGCTCCTGCCATGAAAAAGTCATTTCAAACACTGTCACAGAGAAATATTCTAGGTGCCAAAGTTTAGCAGAAGCAGTTTGTGGACTGATCAGTTTTTCCTGGCAGGTCCCTGACAGAGTCAGAGTTCTCTCGCTGGCTAGGGCCATGTTAATCATAGGACTTTATGACCAAGATGGTCAGGGGAGCCGGGAGGCTCAGCTTTTGCAGAGCGTCCTTGTGTAACCTCCTTGTGACAACAAAGTCCCCCCCCCCCCATTGATTCCGATGCTTTGGCTGTGTTAGAAAAAAGAAAACTCAGGGTTATCTTTTATCGATGATACTTTTCCCACTCTTTTTGGAATAGTAACAAATGTCCTTAACACATTCCCAAGTCTCCCTTCTATTTAGAATTCTGGGGCAGTTGGGGTGACAACCATGTGAGTTTTAGACATTTTCACTCAAATATCTGTGTTCTTTATCAAGACAGGGAAAGTTGTGCTAGAAATATAGCATGGGGGAAATGTCAGAAAAGGTCAATCAAAAGGGAAAATGACAATAATATTACAGTAATAAAAATAGTTAATGTTCATTCAGCATTTATCATGTGGTAACCATTATTCTAAGCATCTTATATGTATTAATTTACTTGTTATCCAAATAATACTATGAACACAGGGTAATTATTATGATCCCATTTTTCAGATGAAGAAATTAAGACATCAGAAGGTTAAGGAACTGGCCAAGGTCACAAAACTTTCAAGAGATGGATCTAAAATTTAAGTTTGTTAGGCTGGATTTACTAAGCAGTTAAATGCCAGGATATTCTGACATGGTTATAGCAAGAAACTATTTAGTGGCAGGGGTGAATCATGGTTGTTATTAGAGGAAATATACAAACACTCACCGATGTACTGGTGACTCAAATACTATATAGTTAGGGAAAGAAGAGTAATTGTAATAGATCAGCTGCTCAAAGAGAAGAGTTGGTGTTTCTGTATCCCAACTAACCTGCACCGTGGAGAAAGATGGAGATACTGCTGGGCTTAGCTAACCTCAGACTCCACTGTGAGCAGAAAGTTCAATTGGTCTCCACGCTGGATTCAGAAACATTCTCTTACAAGAGGTAGGTGTTCTCTGATATTGTTGAAATCTGATTAAAAAACAAAACAAAACAAAACTCCACATATGTCTGATTTAACTTGTGTTTGCCTAAACCTTACCCCAGATTGAAATTCCTGCAGGTGGAGGCAAAAAATGATGTCTACTTCCCCCTCTGTGCCTAACAGAGGTCTGGGAAAAGAGAACACTAACGAGTCTTTTTGGGAAGGGAAAAGAAAAAGACCCCCACAGAATTAGCAATTCAGGCAGCCAAAGGGACCTGTGGGTGTGCCAGCTTGCAAAATCATTCAGGTCTGATGAGCCCAGCATCCCTTCCCCCAACGTGTAAGCACTTCAGCTGATTTCTTGCTAATGCTTGCAAATCTTCAAATGTTTTTAAATGTCCAGTTCAAAAATATCATTTGCAACTATCCCTGTCCTCTGTCTGTCCACCTGGTACTGCATGCTCTAATAGAGATAATGCAGGCAACTTGGGCCTACTGCTCGGGAGAGCTGAACCGAGGCTTCATAAACTTGCTATGTGAATCCATGATGTCATCTGTTCCCTCCAGTTTGGGCTCCGGAGCCCCAGACCACCCACGCTGGCAGCCTATTCTCTCCCGGTGTCGTCAGGGAGAGACCTGCCTTTATAAATGATTTGAGGTCGAAACAGAGGACGTAGCTTGAATTGTTATACAAAAGTGCTGCCTGCTACAGCGATAAGCATTTGGACATGTCAAAGTGGTGATTTTTTTTCCTTATTTGAACTCTGAAATTCTCTTTAACACACAGTGGAAGGGCTGAGAGACAGACTGAGGCAAAGGAGGCTTCAAAAACAGGTCTGAAAAATCTGTAACAGAACAGCAAGCAAGAGGGAAAAAGAAGTAAAATGTCGGGAGCCCTGGAAATACTGGGGTGGTCAATTAGACCATCAATGATTTAGATGACTTTTTTAACCACTCTTGGTTAGAAGAACGAAATAGATGGGGGGAGGGAGGGGGCTGGTGTTGGCGTCCAGATTGCTAAGAAGTAAACAAATGCATTTTTCAAAACAATTTGTAACCATAAGGAAAACTGGGACACTGGGGCTTTGAAATATTTTTGCTTTATCCTTAGTTGGGAAAAGAAGGATACTCATTTGGGACCACATAGTGAACAGTGCACAGAGGTATTGTGGGAGGCACCAATGCCTCAATCTACCCTGACCATTGAGGCCCTGTGGCACTGAATGCCAGGCTATTGTCCCTTAGGAAAGCAGGAGCATGAAGTAGGGCGGGAAGATAATCAAATCCTAAATTTATAGCACTAAGAACATTATACCCCTTGATGGAAAGAAAAATGAATGTGGAAACCAAAATGCCAATTCCATGATGTTATCCAGTAAGGGAACAAGTCATTCCAAGGTTGAGAGTCACAATTCTTTCTGGGCTGTGAATCCCATGAAACTTATGGGTAACTTCTCAGAATAGTGTTTTTAAATAAATTAAGAAAAATACAGAGGATTACCAAAGCAATGAATTGTACCAAAATGCATTAAAATATTTTTTAAAAAGTCATATGTATTAATGTATATGCTTCTTTAAATAATAAGATCTAGTTGTGAATTTAGTAACTACTATAATTCTGAAGTACGAATATTTCCAGATATCTGTAGCAATTGTATATGATCTGAAAATATGTGAGATTTTTACTGGTGATAAAGTCACAGGTAGTGCTCTTGCAAATGTGGTTTGCTGCATAAATTTATAATTGAAGAAAATGCTGAATTTCAGTTAGAGGTTGATTTCCCCTTCAAGTTCATGGATTCCCTGCTAAGACTGTTTCTCCTAAAGAAGATGGATCCAGGCAGTCCAGTAAGACTTAGTGACAAAGACTGGAGCATTAAAGACGGTCACTTTTATCTTGTGAGGTATCTGACGTCCTATTTGTCTGTCAAATATTTTCACTAAGGAAAAAACCCAAAGCACCATTTCCCTAAAAACTCCTTGAGATACTGGAACATAAGGAATTATTCTTTGAGACCTCTCTGGTAAATTGTAAAAGAAATGCATATTCTCTTTCTCTTTGGGGTAAAACCTCCCTAGGACTGAATCCTAGCTCTGAGGAGAGAAGGCCACGGTTCCTGGTGGAAAATTGTGGGCTGGCAATCCCCAGTGTGTTAGCAATGGTTGGCCAATATGGCAGGATCCAGTGGAGGTGGAATAAGCAGGAGAAACAATAGGAAATGGAAATAACCATGAGGTGTCTCAGTTGGGTCAATTAGACTGACTTGTGAACACATGTGAGTGTTCATAGAAATCTGTAGGGTGAAGAAGGCTTCATTGGCTTGGGTCCTGCATTCATAGGAAAAGATAACCAGGGAGCATTGCAGGTGGACTTTGTTGGTTACCATATGCATTCCTCCTAATAACACCGGGTCTCATATTGCAACCCCTCCTCCTCTGCCCAGCCCATGTGGTCTTTGTTTTGGAGAAGCATCAGAAGTAGGGAATGGCCAATTGAAGCCAACCATTGTGCTTTAGTATCCTGGTCATAGTTGTTGGTTCAGGGGTGGGCATGTACCCTAAGCTGATACAATTACATTGACTCTCAGTACTCTTGCCAAGAAGACTGTCACAGAAACGTTCTCTCTTCCCATGAATTGGCAGGATACTGTAGATGGGAACCTGAGCCAGCAGTGACCATTTAGCTATAGAAAGGAAGGCCAGCCCAGCGATGGAGCTAACACACAGAGCAGGGCATGGCCCAGGGGATGTCAAGGGAAAGAGCCAGGGTTCTCGTGAAGCAAATCCCAAAGCATGGCCTACAGTTGGGTGTTCAATGAGGAGAGTCCCTGAATTCCCCTCATTTAAAGTGCTTTGAGCTAGGCTTTCTTTCTTCTGCAGCTCAAAGTATCCTAAATAATAAAATAGGCTTTCCAGAATAATTGTGCACAATATTCTTCAAGGAATTTCTAGCATTTTTGGCCAAAGTTTTATTCATACATCTACTGCTCTGTCTACTCTTAATGTGGTTGATATAGAATGTGTGTCTTAGAGTTCCAGCTCCTAAAGTGAATGCTCATTTCTGTCACTAACTTATCCTATGACCAAGAGCAGAACACTTTACTACTCTGAGCTTTAGGTCCTTATCTCTAAAATCGGGCCACAGATGTAAATGGTTAGAATAAACTCATCCCTAAAACTTTGCCCACCTAATAGAGACCCAAGTGTATCACTAGGAAGAGAATTAGTTTTGATATCCACCCCTGTTTGGCTTATGGCTTGAAATAGTATTTACACATCCAGAATAAATTAAGAGCTGTGTTAATAGTATAGAACAAAGGATTTTACATGACTATGAATGCTAGTAGCCCAGGTGTTAGAGCTAGAAATTTTTAGCCATTCATAAGTCATACATGAAGTTCTATATAGCATAAATTGGAGTAAGAAACAAGGATACAGAAATAAAAAAACCGCATAGCCTTTCTCTTTAAAGAGTTTCTAATTTAGCAAGGGAAATAGCTGGACTGCTATGTGCAGTTGGGCAGGATGTGCACTGAACAACTTAGAAGGGTTTGTCTTTCATCCCAGAGTCTAAGTGACAGCTCAAGGAGATAAACATGTAAAATATAATACTTGTATAAAGAGCGAGATGTTCGACAGTAAATTCTCCATGATTCTGTCTGCATAAGGAAAGGATGTGTAGATCTTTATCTATACTTATGGATCATTTCTGCAAAGAGGCATAAGAAACTGTTAACAGAGGTTCATTCTAGGAAGTGGGACTGGTGGAAGGCTGGGATGAGAAGGAAGGAGAATTTTTTATAGAACTTTGTACCCTTTTGTCCTATTTTATTTGTTTCTTATAAGAAAAGTTTGCAATATATGAACATTCAACTTCCAAAAGTCAGCAATTATAATCTAGTTAAATAAGTTTTCCATGGAGTTACCCTTGATGCTGCCACATCATGGGGCTGAATCCATTCTTGCCTGGGATGAGGATCAAAGGGTTCCTAGGGTGAGATTTTGGTTGAGACTAAGAAGACAAATAGGAGTTATTTGATTAAAGAAAAAAGAGACGAGCATTTGGGACATAGGGAACTGCATGTACTTAGCAGCACAGAGATAAAGGAGGTGATTGCTTTCAAAAACTGAGATTAGGACATAGCTGAAAGACAGAGGGTGTGTGGGAAAAAGACAAGAATGGAGGCTGTGGAGATGGTGCCAGGCTCCAACACTTGACCATATGAAGGCCAAGGTTTCAAGCAAGGAATGCCAAGTTTTTATTTAGGTTTTAGATTATTCTCAGGGTAATGAGAAGGCTAAGACAGAGAACACAGAGGTGTCATACATGCACACACACAGGCACATCAATATAAAACCCACATCAGAAATATTATGGAAACTTTTATCTATCCTTCTTTTTTCCTTTTTATTTTTTGTTTTTGGTCACTTTTCTTTTCATATTCAGATCTTGGCTCTCCCTAGAACTTAAGTTTATTGTGCTAAGTAGCTTTTCTTTCCTTTACAGGTTTAACCAATTGTCCCAGTAGTATTGCTCAAATAAACTATTGTTTTTGTCACTGATCAGAAATGCCATCTTTGTCAAATATTAAATCCCCGTAGCTATCACAGATAGCCTCTGAACACTTGAAGTAAGTGGTGTATCTTTTGCCTTGATTTTAAAAAATACTGTAGTTTTATAATATTTGTTGAGATCTGATAATTTCAATGATCCTTCATTAATTTCTTTTCTAAAATCTTAAGTAGTTTCATAAATTCATCTGTAATTTTTTCTAAAATTCTGTTTAGCATAGAAGCTAAATTGGGCAGAATTTAGCATTTAGCAGAATTTACTACTATATATTCTCAAGGTCATTGACTCTAAGATTGTAAAAGAATCTAACCCCCACTTAAAAAAGTAATAGTTTTTTAAAGTATGTTCAGAAAAGGGCACAAAAGCAGCTTAAGTATTTGTTTTATTCTCCCCTACCAATGTTCAAAATGTTCCTTTATCATGGAGGTCCAGCATACAAAATCCCAATATTTCATGAAATAACAAGCATATAGCAGTGATAATTCCATTACCACCATGACACAACATTTCCCCAGCAAGCCTGCCAAGTATTCAAAAAACATCTCCTGAAATAGTCTCATTTACTTTTGAGGTAAACAGCTCCCCAGCAAAGGCACACCACCCTGCTTAACTTTCAGGTGAGAGTTCTCATTCTTTCTCTTTTCCTTTCTTTTTCAAGGGCAATTCCTCCACAGAATGCTAAAATACTTTCTGCCATGATTTGGGAAGATTTAACAGCCCATGGACAGAGTCAGCCCCATATATTATGGGATCTTATTACATTTTTGTTTTAGGCTAAAACGTCTTTCTGCTAGATGCTAAAATGACTTCATTCTCCGTCCAGTAAGTCATAAGGGAAAGAAACGGTTCTCTTTAGGACTTTAACTGTAATGTAATAACATCTGCCAAGCGAATGTTAGGAAAAGCACACTGAGCTCCACGGCCAAATTCCATGGCAACAGCTGGCAAATCACAGGTGTTGGCCAGGAAAGCCTCCAGTCCTGCTCAAATGTTCCGGAGAGTTCTTTTATTATTTTAAACACCACATTTGGAAAGTGCTTAATTTGCTGGGATTCAAAACATTCCTCATGGGCAAAGTGCAATGTAAACAACGATCCAGGAGAAAGTCATGTCAACCTAATTTTTTATTTGCAAACAGGGTGGTTAGAAAACAAAGTGCTTAAGCATTTTCTGACGGTGGTGTTGCCGCAAAGGAACTTAGGAAGGCTGTGAAGGAAAATTATTCTCCCCGTTAAGCCAGCTTTGGTAGGAGATATTTGATATTAAGCTGCGAGAGATGAAGATTTCTAGAAAAATTCAGTGAATCTGCATTTGCAGGGTCAGTGTTAAGAGAGGCAAGATTAACTGAAGAGGCTTTGAATAGCCAATGGTAGAATGGGTGGGAACCTTTGGGTTCCATAGGTGTTTTGATATCTTAGTCTAGAATTCAGATCTGCCTCTTAGCTACCATCCCACTGCCATGTGGCCCTGTAAATCAGAGAGTGGGAAAATTACCCAGAGGTGTAAAGCCATGGGTCACTAAATGTCACTTCACATAAGAACATACCTGAGACCATGTGCACTGTAACTATGTCTGGGTGAGTCTTGTCCATTTAGGCAGCTGATTTAATCTGGCTCCCACTGCTGCACATCAGTCCTTTCACTTGTTCATTCCTTTATCAACTATTCAGGAAACACCTACTAAGCTCCAGGTGGTGTACAAAGATGGAGCATGAGAACCAGGTGTGTACTTATCCTTGAAGGGTGGTGACCAAGGGAGGGGACAGAGAAATTGTAATAGCTACTGCCCAGAGATACTGGTGCCTCCTGGGAAGAATGAATGGGAAGACTTGCTCAGGTCACGGGATTTCCTCATTAGCCATGTGTGTCATCCACTGCACTTACAGGGATAGCTGAAGCCCCATGGCCTCAGGGATCAACCCCACTAACCCTAGTGATTAGTTTGAGAATAAACCTGTTATCCCAGCTCCACAGCCAAGAGTCTTCTCCAGGATTGTGCATACCAAAGCTGGTGGGGCAGACTGTCCCCTCTGCTTACCGTCTGGGCCATGGAAGCCAGCTCTGGCAGAGAGACTGATGCCAGCTTTAAGAGGAGCAAGGAAGAGGCAAAGACATGTGAAGGCACCAAGGCCCTGGATGAGGCCACGCCAGGGCCAGCTCCACCCAACCCTTTCTGTGGTTTGAGTATTTGATTCAATAAACCTTCTATCTCCTTTTGTTTCATTTTGTTTAAGATAATTTAAACTGAGAGTCTGTCGTTTGTCACCAAGACAGTGCTGTTGCCTATATGTACTAAGGCATGGGTAAGGGGGTGGGGGGCAGCTACCAGAGCAAACAGGTGAGTGGATGCCCCAAACCCAGGCTAGGGGCATGAGGGAGGCTTCCTGGTGAAGAGATGGGGAACAGGAGCTGTAACTAACAACTGGCCCCCCACACTACTCTGTTCCATTGTTTTATTCTCCTCTATAAAACAAGGAAGGAAACAACTCCTTTTCTTTTCCTTTATCCTGCAAGAGGAAGTGACTTTCACACACACACACATACTTGGAAGGAGGGTGATGGGCAAGCCATGGGATCAGCATTCAGTATGGGTCTCTTTGGCGATGGGAGTGAGCTGACCTGCGAGCAGAGGCGATGCCTCAGAGCCCGGGGGACTTAGGACTGGCACTGTAGGGATGCCTCTGACATCTCCCAGGATGGTGAGAGATGGCTGCAGGCCTGAGCTTGAGCCACCATGAGCAGACTGTGGGGCAACTGCACCTGCTCAGCTCTCCTGTGCTTGCCTCCCCAAGCACCTGTCTGCCATTGCTCCCCTGGCACAAGGGCCTAGCAGGTGGCTGGACAAGGAATGGAGAAACATTTTCACCAGAGAGAATCAGAGGTACAAAAGCATGGGAGCATGAAGCATCACCTGTATTGTGTCCAGAGAACACCAGTGGGGTATGTGCCTGTGAACTCCAAAGGCCCTATCAAGGAAAAGTGTCCCGGATGCTATTTTCTATTACATGTATTGTAAAGCTGTTTTGAGACCCAAATGAGATCATTTGTCTATAAAGTGGCTTTGGAGGCTGAAAAAGCATTATATTCATGCTAATTAACAGAGTGTGTGGTATGGCTGGGGTACATTTCAGACCACGAAGGAATAGTAAAAATTGAAATAATGGTGAATTCCTCTCCAGTTCATAGTACTAAATATGTTTGTATACTGGGCATTTTAATTAAAATACTTCCCATCAGCCCTTCACAGATAAACGAATGATTTCATTTTCTATTAAAAATAATTTTCTGCTCACAATTAATTAGACCACCAAGATTAAGGCGGGGGTCCTGAGAGTCATTTTTGTTGACTTACACGTCACCAAAACCACGGAATATAGCATCAAAAATATACCCATACATATACATTCATGGATAGAAGTATATATAAATACATTCTGGTTTTCAAATTTGTATCCATTATCTTACTTTAGGACATCATAAATTCTCTCCTAAAATACTGTGATGGTTTCTCAGCTGTCTTCTCTGTCTCTAGCCTCCCACCTCTCTGCTCTCAAACCCATCGTTCCTGTAATTGTTCAGGAGCTTAGCAACATTTTAATCATTCCCCCCACTATGACAATAATGTGCGTTCTTTGATTGCTAAAAGACTTAGAGTAAAAGTAAAAGACACAACCACAAGAAGAAGAAGGAACATCATTTTTTCCAAGTGCTTTATTTATTTACCTAAAAACCCAAGAGAATTAGCTACAATATCACTGGAACTTGTAAGAAAATATGGTAACATGATTTGGCATCAAATAAATACCAAAAGGGCAATTGTTTTATATCTACCTGCAATAAACAGTCAGAATATATCATGGAGAACAGAAGTCACTGATCTTTGCAGTTTACAGAGGTTTGAGTATTGCCCCTTTGGGCTCTGAGGAATTCTGATTGTGCTCAGAGTCTCACAATATCTCCTGTGAAAACAATTTCTCAGTTTCCGAACTCTCCACCAAGACAAAGGCCACATTCAGCTCCAAAGGCATGGTGGGACATGGACATCTTGGTAGTTTTTATACCTCTACAAAAACCGCCTAAAAATAAAGGATGAGTACAGAAATGCTTCCCTGCCTTCCTCAGAAAAGTATTTCCTTCCTCACTCACAAAGCAATTTTAGCTCCTTAAATCTACATCTTCATAGGACACGTGGACATCCTTCTATACACTTCTGCCAAGTGTCCTGTCAGTGGTTTTCCCTGCACACAGGATAGTCTGCTCTTCCGAGTATTCAAGTGTTTAAATCTCCACCTCCTGCCAGATACCAGTGCTTGCAACTTCAATGTAGGTTAACTTTCATTTCTACCTAGTTCTCAAAATCTTAAAGTGCCCCCATAGCCCCAATATTGCTGTAGGGGTGGGGAAAGGTCCTTCACAGTTCAGCACAAAGTTCTCAGTATTTACTTGCCTTTGATTTTGTTTAAATTGAGACCTGAAGGGCAAGCAGAAGTTCACCCAGAAGGAGACTGAATGGGATGGAGCTGATGGAGAAAAATCCTGGAGAGGAAGCCAGTGGGGACAGATCTCAACAGCAGGTTGTATGGCTGGGGAGAGAGGCAAGTGGGTGGCTGTTGACTACAAGCGATAAGGGAATAGATAGATCAAAGATGTAAGTTGTGGGTCCTGCCCACGATGGGAAGAAGTCCTTTTTCAGTCCCAGCTCTACAGGGTGTCTCAGATGTCATCACACATAGGATAATCAACAAGCTCGTATTATATTTTATATTTATATATCAACATGCAGATAACTATTTTGCAAGCTTTTGTATAATTTTGTAATGAATATTTTGTAAATAAAGGTAAATTTAGCTATGATTTCCCATTTTCCCTATGTATGTATGTATGTGTGGTAATCTTTGGTACACCTTGCAATTCAAATGAGGCCCTGGCTGTTCCTGCTGTCCTCCCAAAGGGAGCATAGGTTGTGATGGTGACAGATACGGAGAGACCAAGAAATAACCCATCACCCCCTGGCACCATTCTCCGAGGGCTAGAATTCCCAACTCCTGCCATTACAGCAAATCTCAGAAAGCAACCATGCTCAACCTTGCTCGGAGAGGCTGGTGTAGATAAATGGGTTCTTAGGATTTTGTGGCTTCCATGTACAAAATGCAAACTTTCCACTCCTAGTGCTTGACCTCCAGAAGGCCATCCTCCGTGATGGCCATTGATGGCATTAAAATGCTCAGGTTCCAAACTGGCAAGATGCACCACGACGTTATACATCAATCAGTCATGTCAAACAGATATTTTCTCGTGGAGCCAAAAAATAAAAAACTGAAAATCACAGGCTCCAAGAATATTTAACAACATGGAGCAATTCTCAAAATATACTACGTGAAAACTTGATTGTCAAACAGCATATTAATGGTGATTTTTACTTTATGACGCCTGCTATGAAAACATAAAACTCAGAGGGTAATACTCTAAACTATTAACATTTGTTATCTCTGATGGGCATGGTTTGGGGAGAGATTTGCTTTACTTGTCTTTCTGTTTTTCTTTTTATCCAAGTGTTTAAAAATAAACATGTGATATTGTTACAGTCAGAAGAAAAAAAGAAAATAATCACAACAGCCTACATTTTACATGGCAATGAGTATTCCTGAACTGGGTGTGTGCCTGAATCACACGGCAGTCTTTGTGCAAATAAACGAAGGTCTGGTTTTCCTGAATGTTCCAGAAAAATAAATTTTTTTTCTTCAGTGAGATTTATCTGTCCATGTTTTTGGAGCAAGAAAACACAGACGCAGATACACTTTTTTTTTTTTTTTCTGTTGCACGGCCCTAGAATATTTGGGAGTTTGGCTCCAAGTCCAGAATTCCAGTTGTTGTCTCCAAGTCCGGGAGCCTTTTGCGTCTGTGAAACACAAGTTGCAGTTCCCCCGGGAGAAGACACTCCCCAGCTTCCTGCCTCATCCCAAAGAAAACTGCCCTGTGTGCATATTCCTCACCGTGAGCAGCTTGGAAAAACAGAGAGAGGCTTGCAACAGTTTTTTTGGTGTCTCAGAAAATAAAATCCATCTTTCTTCACCAGATGAGAGTCATTGCTTTCAGATGATCTTGGAGGGGGAGCCATTCCTGGAGCTGAAACTGCCAAGGCTGGCTGGGTCTCCAGCGCTGTGTTTCCACCGACAAGATGGAGAATTTGTGGGAAAATGAGAAATACAATTGCACTGTATAGGATTGAAATTGATTTCTATAGAATTTTTACCTTCTGCAGATTTTTCCAGCTGCAGCATTCTTCCAGATGTTCAGGAGACATATTTTCCAGGGATGGGGCTCTAGCATCTATCCTTCTGTTGCTTTTACAGATGATTCTGATGTGTAGCAAAGTTTAGGAACGACTACCATAGCAAACCATGGAAGGAGTCTGCGCAGAAAAGCAATAGCAGTGAAAGTAACGAAGCATTTGCAAGAGAGATATATAAAGGCAGCCTTAAAAATGATTTTTTAAAAAGACTGTCTCTTTGACTGGAATGGGTTACATGCCATTATTTCACTTCCTTCACAGATTCCTCTCCCGGTCTGTACAGAAACAGTGAAGCAACTCAGAGGTACACTCAGTCCAGCTCCCGCCACACTGGAACAGGCACGGGTGAGCCCCTCGGAGGCAAAACCGCCTGTCTGGCGACCAACCGCTTTTTGCCTATTAATTGCACGTGTTGACTTTGTGTGGAGATCTGGACAGTCTAGTCACCACAAACATGAGGGTCAACAGACACTTGGCAGCCTCTTCACCCTGAGCAAACACTGAATTAAATAAAACCGGCATTTAAACAGTCTGCATCTTCTGAAGGGCTACTCTTCCAGGCTAGGTAAACTTATGTCCTGATTTACAAATGGGGTTCAGGCTCATTACACCCAGGTGTAACTCTAATAGCATCCCTTTTGCTCTCAGAATGATCCTGGTTTTGTGAATAAATCATAGGGTCCCTCGACTTCAAGGCCAAGATGATGGCCTGTTAGCTTCTCTGCACTACCTACCAACCGTCCTAGTGCTTCCAACAGGACTGGGGCTCCCTTGCTTAGCAAGCAGCAAAAATACTGCTTGGGAAATTTCACTCCTTCCTTTCTCCCTAACGCCCCTTTCTCTCTCTCTCTCTCTCTCTCTCTCTCTCTTTAATATCCATCATTGTTATCCGAGCAGCACCGGGCAGTAACTGTATGTCAATTTTCACTTTGTAGCATGCACTCTTTATTCCCAAATTACCCCAGTAACCCAAATAAGAAAGGAGAAAACACACAAAGAATTACTGTGGCCATCTGGAATGCATAATGTGGAAAGATCTGCAATACATTACATGGTCTGCAAAGTGGCTGGTCGAATTCCAGAGAGCTCAGATAGACTTCAAAGTCTGGCTGTACATCAGTGAAACTGCTGATCTGCTCCGATATTTAAAGTGGGTGTAGATGAATGAATTTATTACAGTTTTTATCTTCTGGGCTCAGATGGGGAAATGGGATCATAGTCATGTTCTCTTTTAATTTCATGCTGAATTTTTTTCTTAGATTTTATTTTTCACTACCTTATTGCTATACAATTTCTCCATTTTTCTTTTGGACCGGAACATGCTTTCCTTATCCCTGCTCTGGTGCTGAAAACTGACTGATGTGTATGAAGAAAGTAACTCTGTCGTGACTGGCAGCCTAATCATAAGATATTTTGTATAAATGGTCTCAATTCCAAAAAATACGTAGAACTTCCTGGTTCTCTCTTCACCACCACCACCCCAACTTATCCTTTCCTCTCTGATGGAGCAAGTCAACAGTTGAGATCTGAACTCAACTTCGTAGAATTTACTTCTAAAATTGAATTTGGGTGATATATAGTTGTATTTCCTGCTTAGAAACATGAGAAAAACCTGGACTCAGTATATTTGGAAACACTGATTTCAGTTATGTAGCACTGTCAGAAACTCCCTTCAGGAAGGGATTGAAAAAAACAGTTCTTTACGGCTAACAGTCTCAAAAGCTCTGGGAGAAGCAAGGCTCTTCTCACCTTTGCCAACTCACTGGCTTTTATCTTCATACAAACTTATCCCAGCCAATAAAAGAACCTAAGCAAATACAATTCCCACAGCAAATGCTGTACTCCTCTACCTTCCAGAATTTCAGTGTTCTATTTCTGAATGCTAAACACAATCTGTGATCTGAATGCTAATCACAATTCTCATCAGCAATGAAGAATTTCTTCTGGGTCTCTTATGGGACTGTGAAGGAAAGAATTATTTTGCACGCACACGAGAGAAAGAAGCATACCAAGAAGGAAGGTGAGCAGTGTCGTGATAACCTGCCCCTAGTGCTTTCCTTCTTCACTGTGCCAAGTATGCAGTTGAGATTTCTTGGGTTTCTATTATTAAAACATAGCTGAAATTCCTACTGAAATATTATATTTAAGACTATCCCAGGATGATATGGTCAACCAGGTAGAGTTTGACTTCCAGGTACCCCCTGAAGACCCTGGGCCTCTTTTCCTTTTGCAGAGGTGTTTTCTCTACATCTTTCCAATAATAATGAAAGCCCAAGATACTAAATAAGGATTAGGAATATTTTCCGTGTTAAACAGAGTTAAGACATGGACTATTTTTAACTCAAAGGGATGAATTTCCTCATGGTAGGACATGGAGAAAAAATTGGGGAAGGGGTACAAGAGCCTCTGACTCCCTTAAAACTATATCATGATAGAATTTTCCAATTCTCAAAGGATGGTGTTAGCCTGAGTAGCTTCTGGAGACCACTTATGCTTTGGGAAGGCCATAATTCAATATGTTGCCTACCCACATGTTATTTAACCACTTGGTTCCCAGATAATACATTTTTAAAAAAATAGCTATCAGGTATTTTGTTTGCTGTGGGCTACCATAACAAAGTACCACAAACTGGGTGGTTGAAACAACAGAAGTTTGTTATTTCATAGTTCCAGAGGCTAAAAGTTTGAAACCAAGGTGTCAGCAGGGCTATGCTTCCTCTGAAGCTTCTGCGGGAGGCTTCTTCCTTGCCAAATCCAGCCTTGGGATCTCCTTGGCTCCTGAAAGCATGTCTTCAGTCTCCACCTCAGTCATCACATGGCCATCTTCACCCCGTGTATCTCTGTGTCACTTTCCTTCTGGGTGTGTCTCTATGTCCAAGTTTCATCTTCTTATAAGGACACTAGTCATTGTGGATAAGGTCCCCACCAATGACCTCATCTGAACTTGATTATATCTGCCAAGAACCTATTTCCAAATGAAGTCATGTTCACAGAGTTTGGAATTAGGACTTCAACATATCTTTATGGAGTGGGCACAATTTGACTTACAACGTATTTGTAGACAGAAACAAGTAAAGAAGAACACAGACCAGGACCACATCCTACAGGATAGTCCTTAGCTCCCCACTATGAGAAAGATGCAATTCAGCTTTGAAAATCCAGGATCAAATAACCACAGAGACAACTCTAAGACTCTTGATAGGGCTAAAGTAGGGAATGGACAGGTTTCTTCATGTCTGTCTCAGCCACAGAATAACTATAATCAGGTACTATAAAGCTCACCCATCCTGTCCTTTTCTGCAGAGATATTTAAATGTGAGTCATTATAAATTGTGACCTCACCTCTGGGTTATACTGAGAGTGGGCTGGAGAAGTTGAACCTGGAACCCTAGATTGTATCTTGGACCATTTTAGGCCAACCTAGTTAGAGTTAAAAATCAAAGCTAAACTTCCGTTATCATGTTACAAATAGAAAGGTGTACATTTTAGATACCACAATTGGAAACCATTTGTACTCACATGTGAGATCCAAGAAGCAAGTATGAGCTCTTTGAAGGCAGGAATTATGTTATACCCATTTTCATAGTTCCATTGCCTGACAGACACTCATGAGCAGCTTGATTAATGAATAAAGGCTCCATTTTACTGGGGGCTTATAAACATTAACTGACTTACTAAAGAGGCACAGCTGGGAATTTGTACTCAGCCCTTCTGTATCCAAATGGTGAAGTCTTTCCACCATACCAGAGGTTCTCCAACTTTGACGGTCAATAAAATCACCTGAAGGGGAGGGGTGTTAAAACACAGATTACTGGCCCCCATAACTGGAGCTTCTGAGTCAATGTGTCTAGGGCGGACTTATCATTGCCATTGCTAACAGGTTTCTAGTGATACCAATGCTGTTGGTTGAGGGCCACACCTTAAGGACAACTGTACACAGGCTGTATATTCGGGTCACCTAGGGAGTTTCTATTTCACTGATCTGGAATGGGGCTTGGCCACTGGCAGTTCCAGAAGGTCACTAGGTGGTTCTGATATGCACCAGAGTTGGAGACTATTTTCTTCAGATACCTGGCACTTGGACTCTAATGAACACTGGCCACTATCTCCACGTGGGTAGAGGCAAGAGAAGTGGTTGCTATTCAAGCATATCCAGGGCATCCCACCTGTCACCATTCAGTTTCTCCCATCCCATACCTCCCCAGTCATTGTCACCCTGTCTTCCCACCATTCTCTCAAGAGAAGGGAAAGAGAGATCTCTAAGAAAATATATTCAAACTTGATGAAAAGGGATCCAGAAAGAAAGACAGAATGCCTGTTTCTCCCCTGACCCTACAGTCAGATATGGGATTGCCCAGGTTTTAATTCCTTACCTAATGAGTTTCTCCTATCTTGACTCAAAAAGCACCCTCCTTACTCTCCCAGTGAGAATTAATTTGTTCCACCAATTGCTCATGGCATTTAGTTTCAGCCTTACACACTACACTGTTGGAGTAATACATTTTTACCTGTCACCATCACACCTTACCACTGTGAGATCCTAGGAAATAAGAAGTTCAGTTTATACATCTTAGTATTCACCCATAAACCCTAGCTCAATGTTTGTACATAATAAATTCTCACAAACGCTCCAATCCAGTACTGAATTAGATTCAGCTCAAGCTTTATTCTCTGCCCCTAATGGGAACTATGCCATGGGATTGACATTGCCGTTGTATTCATCATTTATACTTTAGTATGCATATGGTTTCTACCCTTTCATGAGGTTGTTGTGATTATTACAAAGCATAAGTATCTGATGACTGCAATGGGAAGGCAGAATAACAACATCAAAAGTTCTATTGATCAACTTTCCACTCTGCTCTCAGGAAACAATGAACTTTGTTGAGGTATATGGCTCATTCTCCTGTCCATGAACTTGTGAGTAAGGTACATTCAAAACTAAAGGCTTGCATAAGAAGTGATTTTTCAGTAATTATATTTTGGTGTCCCTCATTAGTCCTCTGAACCATTCTCCTTCTCTCTGGAAAATTCTTATCCACAGGGCTCTCACCCAGCAAGTGATTCCTTCCTCTTAGAGAAGTTTTCAATTTCTCTCTCACATGATTCTTGATCTGCACATTTTCTCTTTTGCAGAAAGGGGAGAGCCCTTCTGTGGATTTGCATTCAATCTTTGGAACAAATTTTACATATCATTTCCTTAGTAGATAAATATTTGAAGTTCATCCTATGATTCCTAATCATCTAGTGGTATAATTCAAATGGGGCTGCCTTCAAACTAACCCATTTCTGCAACCAAGAGTGGAGCCTGCTTTCTACCCAAGCAGCTTTGAGAGAAGTGCTATGAAAAGAACTTTACAGCTTCATTTTATCTCATTTCAGGTAAATTCCTTTCTTCACTGAGCATGTTCAAGTGTAGACACAGGAGAGAAATTATAGGATGACCTATTCCCATGTCATCATGTAATCAGATGATCTCCAAAATATCCAGAATTTTTCACTGGGAAAGCCATAGCATTTGGAGATAGTCACAGCTGTGGGGCCTTTATACCTTGGGAATCCATATTGTTGTAGGGATAGACTAACTCCACTGAGCTGTGATAAGAATAGGCATGGGAGGAAAATACCTAGCACCAGGCTGAGCTCACAGCAAGTGCCCCAAATAGGATCGTCCTTTTCTGCCCTATGTGCCTCTTCTCATTGGCCATATCTATATGTGGAGATGCTACAGCTTCATTCAAGCATCCACTCCAGGATTTTATTCTTCTAGGAGAACAGTTCTTCCTTTTTTTCTACCCAAATCTTCATACTTTGAGTTTGTATAGGCAAGCAGAATAGCTTGGTTTTTCTCTTCTATTCCTAAAACAAATTATCTAACATCTTAGCATCTTTAATTGGTCCATGAAAAACAGAGAAAGTAATTTCTACCCTGCCCATATCCTTGTTGTGATATTCTCACATAAATTCACATAAAATACAGTAGAACCTCTATAGTTGACCATCTCCCTACACTGACCACCACCTTAAATTGACCTAATTTTCATAGAATGGACATGCACCACATGTACATGTCAGTACAATAGGCCTAGTTTCTTATGTTGATGCTTCCATATGTTGACTAGATTGTTACAGTCCCTTGGAGTGGTCAACTTACAGAGGTTCTACTGTATATGAAAATATTTTGGAATTAGGAATCATCTAGGCCAAAATATAATTTTCTGGCATCACTGCCTTAGTTAAATTCTTATTGCCTTCTTTCTGGAATTAGAAAATCTTCCTCATGGGGTCCCTACTACCTAGTGCTGTTTGCATCCTACCTCACATGCTCACTAGACCAAGACCAAACCCTACTGTCATTCATTTTCCTTCACTCTCCAGGTGTCTTGCCATAGCTTAGAGGAGAAAAAAAAAAAAAGCTACAGAAAGTATTTCCAATGTAAAAACCCAGCAAAGGATTAATAACAACCAAGGCTGTTCAATAAAACTTTCTACAGCAACATATTGTTCTATATCTCCATTGTCTATAGTAGCTATTAGCAATAACTGGTCAGCAAGACTGAAAAAGTAAATTTTTAATTTAATTTAATTAATGCAAATTTAAAAGTCTAATGGTTACGATATTGAACTGCACAGACTGGGACTTTTAACAAACATACGACTC
Organism: Otolemur garnettii; assembly: GCF_000181295.1. Lineage (NCBI taxonomy): Eukaryota > Metazoa > Chordata > Mammalia > Primates > Galagidae > Otolemur > Otolemur garnettii. The sequence goes on along the minus strand of NW_003852638.1, from coordinate 940,627 downwards.
GCCCTGAACATTTGTCAACATGCAGGCTCTGATTTAGTAGTTGTGGTGTGTGGGCTGGGAATCTGCATTTCTGATGTGCTCCTAGGTAATGCTACTACTGCTGGGCCAGAGATCATAATGTGAATAACAAGGATATATCCTGGATATAGGGGTAGAAGGAAGGCAAAGAAAGCAACCTGAAGAACAATAGAAAAGAGTATGAAGAGGTAATTTACAGATATGGAAACCCAATGTTCTAACTCATTTCCGATTGGTAAAAGCAAAGTAGAACAACAGTGATCCACTCTGGACAACTGTAAGACAGAAAATGATTAGAAGCCTGGATGCCTCCAAATGTTTGTGGAAAAAGGGGAATATAAGAGCATCACATCCTGCTGATGGATGAGTAGACTGACAGGGCCATTCTAGAAAGCAATCTGGCACTACTGATATAAATCAAGCAGATGCATGCCCATGCCCTGGCCATTAATTTCTTGGGTATAGATCCCAAAGATCCCCTCACATAAGTCTGTAAAGGGTCACAGAAAAAGGTTGTGATGAGGAAGCAGAATCAAGATGCTTACCCATCCCTAGCACAGTGGATGATTCAAAAGTGGTAGGCACATAGCACAGAATGCTGTGCAGCATGAGGAACATATTTGACATCTAGGTAGCAATGTGCATGGATCTCAATGATGATAGCCCTGAGAGGAAAAGTAGAGTGCAAATGAGACATACAACACAATATCATGTTCACAAATTGAAATACCTGTCACAAAATAACAAGTCACATTTTGTAAAAACATAGATACAATTTTTTAGAAAAATACATCTTAAATATTTTACATTGATTGCATATGGTGGGGCTGTAATGGCAGAAAGGGAGTATGAAATGGGGATACAAAGGGAGGCATAAAGCAGGAAAATTCATGTAAGGACATGGACTATGAAAGTGTGGCATGAGACAATAGAGAAGTCTAGAATTCAGTACCGCCTATAACTGGCTCTGGCTGCCTCACCTGCATCATCTACTTCTATGATCCCATGTCAACCATCCCTCTTCCACTGATAAATTGGCCCAATTTCTTTCCTCTAGACACTGGTGGACCATTCTCTCACAGACTCCTTTTCCTGGCCTAGAACCTCCCCAACCTCCTGAACCCAGCGGCTGTCTCTGAAGCCTTGGCTATCCTTTTTGGGAATTTTCCTTTTCCTTCCCTGATCCTCAAAACCAAAATGATCACCTCTGTCTCTGATATCCTGCTGCCCCCATATTCTGCCCCTCTCCTTTGGCACTGACCACATGCTGACTTACACCACTGGCTGCCATTTTATAAAGACTTAAAACAAAACAACAGAGCAAATGAAGCATCAGCAAGACCAGTCATCACCAGCTGTCAGCTACTTGAGCAGGCAGTCAGAGCCTCATTCCTCTTCAAGATCTATTTTAAAAGGACTGACTAATGTGGTTAATCCTATATGAAAAGAAAGTGGAGCATTTGCTTCTCAACTGGAGGGTAGAGTACTTGAGAGGAGAATTCAGAGTTGAAGAAGTCAGAAACTTTAGGGAAAATAGTTTGCAGACCAATCAGGCCCTAGTGACCCTTATAAATATTTTGATATCTATTAAATGAAAACAATAAAGATAAAATACTCTATCAGTAAAGATAATGTCAATAGTACTTTATATATCCTAAAATAATAATGAACACTGTCTGGTATGAGTATCTCTTTTCAGGAGTTTTAATAGAACCCTTGTACATTTAGCATTCTTTGTTTATAAACACTATGATGAAAACTACCACTTGTTGAGTTTCTACCACTCTGAGAAAAATACCACTCTGTTTCCAGCTGTATACACTTTATCCCATTTTTCTCTCCACAACAACCCCAAAGGTTAGAATCCCCACTTTATAGCTGAGGAAATAGAGAGTCAAAAGCAATAAAGCAACTTACTCAAGGTTGTCAGCTAGTCAACGACAACACTATGTTTCAAACCAAGTTCATCTGACTATCAAACTCATGCCCTTTCCGTTATCCATTCTGTCAAGGAGTTTTAAGCAAATGTCTGTTGGATATCATGGCTCTGAACGTTTAAGTCATAAGAAGTTTGTGGCTTATGATTTGTACAAATCAATGATTCTCAAATGTGCATACCCTTCTAGAGCCATCAGTGATCACAATTTAATTTGTCTGGGGTGGAGTCTGGACGTCATAGAGTTCTAAAATGCCTCCAGGTGATTCTAATTTGTATCCAGAACTGAGAACCCCTGGCATAGACTCAGAAAATATACTAACAAATCCATATATGTCAGAATTTCTTTTCTGGGAACAAATTCATGTAATCCTTTTTTTTCTAAATAAAATATTTGTAGTGACAAGTTTTCCATCTTTTTTCCCCCAATATGTTTTCTAATTTTCTGCCATCCCTTTCCAGCTTTTTCTTGCCTTTTTGGAAAACAAAAAGTTTTCTACCAAAACTAGAAATAAATCTTCTGCAAAGGTCTCATAAATGTAGAATATCATAGCACTGATATTTTCCTGACCGCATTGGCTGGGGTTAGGGCCAATAACTGCCATGCCAGTTATAGCTACCTACTGCATCCACTAACCCCACATCCTAGAGTGGCTTAATACAGTAGGAGTTTGTTGCTCACCCTCATAACAGTTCAGCAGGCAGGCAGTTCCCAAATCCCTGTGTCAACAGTTCACACAGGGACTTGGGAATCCAGGCTCTTTGCATCTTGGGATTTTGTGTTCTCTAGAGCTCTGACTCCTCTGCTAGACTATTGTACCTGGCTGGCAGATGGGAAAGAGAGATATGGCAGAGACTCTTACCTTATGAGGGACTTTATGACCAGGCCAGAAGAGTTGTCTATCCTTTCTGCTTACAGAATTTGGTCCAGAATTTGGCTATACCTATCCATAGGGAGGTCAAGAAATGAAGTCTCATTGTCTGCTCAGAAGTAGGAAAAATGCTTTGGTGTATATACATCAGGCTCTGCCAAGAGGGCCTTTTAACCCTTCTAATATCAAGTAATATTTCTTCCTTAAAAAAGCCTCATGTTTCTATTTAATACAACTTAAATTCATTTATGGCTTCCAGATGTTTCCTTGTGACTTGCACTCAAGTTGTCTTAGCTGTTCTATAGGAGAATTAACATTTATTGAGCACCACTATGTTGTAGGCACAAGCTAAATATGTCATACATGTTATCTTGTTTAATATTAAAATAATCCCTTGAGGGGTATACTATGTTACAATTCCAATTTTACAGAGGAGAACATTGAAGCTAATGGAATTTAAATGAGTGAGTTGACCATGCCTAGATATTAGATACCAAGCTGGGTGCTATGGTGAACGCCTATAGTCTTAGCTACTCAGGATGCTGAGGTGGGAGGATGGCTTGAGGCCAGAAGTGGGAGATTTAGCTTAGGCAACATAGTGAGACTTACATCTTTTAAATTAAAAAAAAATGTTTAAATAAAAATGTATCAGATACCAGAGTTGAGATTGGAGCCTACTCTCCATTGATATGTTTTATTTTGATCTTTAAGAGCATTATATTGAAAAGTTGTTCATCATGTAATCTGATCACATTATAATGATTATGGAAGAAGACCTATTCTTTTGCCTTCTGAAACCATGCAGAGTTCCCTCCCTCTCTCTACCACTGTACATCCTTAACTTCTGCTATATTGTATCAAAATGTCTTATTCTCTGGCATTCTTTAATATTTATGTGAAAAGAATAACAAAAGTATTTTGATGTCAAGATGTAGTTTATGAGTTACTTGTTGATTTTCATTTTATCAAGTGCAGACTGCTGTAGGATTAAGGTGGATTATCTCAGGGTTTTTGAACTCTAATAAATCTGAGCAAATGTTTTGGCTCCATTGGACAAGAAGTTTCTCCATTCATATTTCTAGTGAAATGGAGGATTTTGTGTTTTGTCTTCCAGAAGGAAAGCTCTAGTCTGGGAATCTTCCTTCACACTCCCAACCAGATTTTTCATTTTGAATCTGTTTCTACTCAGTTCTTAAATATCTAGGCATGGAATACAGCTTGTACATCATCCCAGGTCTGCTTTTGTACTTTCTACAGAAGTGTGCAAGGGGTAGAAGGAAAAGATAAAATGCCAGACTTTGCTGTTAGACCTTTCATTCAGTCATTTAACAAATTTTAGTCAAGTTCTCTTTTGGAGCTAGGCACAGAATTAGATGCTGAGAAGGATAAGATTTCAAAAATTGCCTTTAGTAATCTCCCAATTTATTTTAGGGGAAGAAAGACACCATCCACCATAAGATTTTATAATAATCAGTCAAGGTGTGCTAAGAGTTATAGGTTCATAGGGGAGGGAGAAATGAACTTTCCTGGAGAGGAAAGAAATGAAGTGGCACCAGAAGGAATCATAAGAGGAGCGGAGCCTTTAAAACAGAGATGGAGAGGAAGGGCATCACAGACATAGGGAATGGTACGGTCAAAGAGCACATGACCCAAATGACCAGGAACTGAGTGATACTTAGACAAGACACTCAGAGAGGAGGGAAGGAAAGATTTTACTAGTGGAAACAGTAGGGGAACCATTAGGGTTTGCTGCTCTGGCTGCTATTATCTTCCTGTTGATATTGTTGTTATAGTTTTCTCTGAAAGAATAGGTAGAAAGAAGCATCTGGCGCTAGGAACCCATGCTAGGAATCTACTGCAACAGTCCTGGAAAGGAAATGATCGAGGACAGCAGGAGACTCATGCAGCTAGGGGAAGTGAAAAAACATAAGAGACCTTCCAGTGATAGAATCAAGGAGACTTAGTGTCTCTGAGGGCTGAGGAAATAGGAGCAGCAAACGACCTGTGGTTCCCACGGTGTGACCCTGGGTACTGGCACCACACCATGGTTTATTAGTGGGTAGCACCACTAATAAACAGAGCCAATGATGGAGGAGCTCAGCATAAGGAGGAGAGTGAGGTCAATCAAGAGAAGACTGAGAGTGTCACAAAAAGAAGTGCCAGAAACACCTCATCCAAGTTTCTTGGTGGGTGACATGGACTCCTGCGCCTTATTGTGACAGACATTGAAATGCTAACTGTGACTTTTAGTGATAATTGTTGTGATGTAGTAAGGAGATGGCACTTGGATAAGACTGGGGATTTAAGGATTGGCCCTAGGTTTGATCTTTCAGTAGCTGCACAACTGAAATAGACTCATTAGCTTAACATCTATGTTCCAGAATATTCATCTGTCAACTAAAGCTGTTATTAGAGATAATCTCCAAAGCATGGTTCTCGAATCCTACTCTGAGGATTGGTGCTAGTTTATAATGAAAATGAGAAAAAATATATAGTATGGGTTATACTGATAAATATTCATGTAAATAAATAATAACTAGACAACTAGATGAAGGATGGATGGAAGGAGGAAGGGAGACAGAGAAAGATCCATAAGGTTAAAACTAACATTTCTTACTCTCTAGAAAGGTCTGAAATTTAAGAAGATATTCTTGCTTAAGTTTTAGTGTTAAAATGTTCTGTTCTTTATGTAACAGTGGCAAAAGTAGATAGTGGTCATTTTAAACATTCATAAAAACTCCAAATTCACTAGACTTCTGTAGTTTTTTTTTTTTTTCCTTTCATTTAAGAAATTATCATAAACTGTTCAATTCAACAGTGTGGGAACCACTTTCTTCCCGTTTCTCCCAGCTGCAGAGCCCTAGGCGGGGCTGAGGCAACACAGCCATTTTCTTCTGCCAGCCCTGACTGGGTACCTGAAGTTCACTCTCTGGTGTGAGAGGATGGCTGTCTGCATAGCACCACGTGCCCACAGATGCATGTAAGGTGATCCTACTCTGACCCAGAAATTAGGGGATTTGCTGCTGGGGACCTTCAAAGAAAACTCACATTTCCTTTTCTGTCTTTTCTCCTTTATTCTTTTTATTTTCCCACACACATCAAAAAGCAAAAGAAAAGAAAAAGAAAGGAAAGAAAAACAGTGGGAGAAGAGAAAATTTGTTCTCCAGATGATATTTCTGCTCATTCTGGGATCCTTTAAACCCACAACATTCCAACAACCCTCCTCTGGCTTCCCACTGGAGCTGAGTTGGGGTCTTGTGTTACATGGTCACAGAACCATGGACCGTAACAAATTCTTTCTACCAAAGAGAAGTTTGCAGTATAGGAAGGTATAGAGGTCAGTTAGGCTGAAGTTTCATTCAGTGTATGATCGCGTAACGCAGATTAAGGTGATGTATTACAGATCTCAGACTGTATGGCAGTTACAGAATACCTTGGCTGAAACCTGTGAAGAGATAGCTATTCCCCCCAAGGAGAGCAAAGGTACCATCACAAGTGTATACACTGGCCCTAACCCAGTTGTGTGCCTGCAAATCACACCAGACATAATAGTTAATAATAGCTATAATTTTTCAAGCATTTGTGATGGATTAAACATCTTTACAACAGCTTCTAAACTAGGAATTATTCCTCTCTCAATTTACAGATGAGAAAACTGAGACTCAGGAAATAAGTTCCTTGCCCAGATTACACAGTTATTCAGGAAAGGCAGTGGAATCTCTATCCAGATTTGTCTGATGACAAGTTCTAAATACAATTAAGAGTAATAAGAGCAATTTGGAGTAAGTCCCCAAAGGTCTAGATGATGGCCACGAAGGGATGCCCAACTCACTATCACTAGTGACACTGACAGCACTGCCATCAACCTTGATGATAAAGTTGGGCCCTACACTGCCTCTTCAATGACACTTGAAGGTCATTTCTTTTGGAAGAAGCTGAGGGGATTGAAGATTGCAGGTCAGAAGGACCTGGAATCAAAGAGGGTACCGGGGCATAAGCCTGCGGTTTCTGAGGAAGACTGGCTAGAAGGACAGGCATGAAGACACAAAGCAGGATGAGACAACCGGGAGAGGACCCAGTGTGCATGGAAGTCTGGCTGTGAAGGTGAAAATAGTTCCAGATGGAGGTGAGTGGATTCAAGGAGGATTCTTTTGTGTGATAGTCTATTTCATGTTGCTATAAAGGAGTACCTGAGGCTGGGTAATTTATAAAGAGGATTATTTGATTCACAATTCTGCAGATTGCACAAGAAGGATCACATTAGGGCTTCAAGGAGTTTCCAATCAAAGAGGAAGAGGAAGGGGGAGCAGGTGGGTCACCATGGTGAGAAAAAGAGAAGAGAGGGAGGAGGTGGTTCCAGGCTCTTTTGAACAACTATCTCTCAATTTTGAACTAACAGAGGAAGAATTTGCTGATTACGTGGGGAGGGATTCCTGACCCAAATACCTCCTACTACATCTCACCTCCGACACTGGGGACTGGATTTCAACATGAAATCTGGAGGAGACAAGCATCCAAACCATATTGCTTTGTTAAAGAGATTTGAGTGTGTTCAAATGCTGGTGGGGGTGGAGAGGAAGAGGTTGAAGACACAGGTGAGAGAAGAGGCACTTGGTAAAGAAGCATTCTTAAAGCAGGCAGGGATGAGATGGGGGCCACAAATGGACAGATACACCTCGCCAAAAGGAAGGATGGAGAACATTGCAGACCTAAGTGCAGATGGGTTTTTAATTTCCTTCTGGGAAACTGAGCCTAGTGGTTGGCTCATGTCTTTTATTTTCTCCACAAAGAATGAGTTAAGGGCACCTGCTAAGGGATAAAATTTGAAGAGTGTATAGAAAGCCTGAAATCACCAATATAGAAGTAGAGAGAGCACCACTGCAAGGGCCTGTGGAGTGGTGCCCAGGCCCCACTGCACCTGTGGGGACATAGTCAAGCCTCGGGCAGTTCTCCACTATGGGGTCCAGGGTTCTGAAAAACAGAGAGTTGGGGTCTTACCAGGTAGCTGGGTGAGACAATCAAACTGAGGGATTAGAAATTAGGGAAGAAATTGAGGTTAGAGGGTATTTCATGTTGCAAGAATATAGTCCTGCAATCTAGTTTACCGTTACAAATTTCTCAAGTTTGTAAGAATACAGCCTTGTCAATCTAGTATGCTTTTTCAAAGTTCCAGGATTCTATTAGAACATTGTGCTCAGCGGGGGGATGCAATGCCTTCAGTTGGCTGTGGAGACCTGTATCTTTCCCACTCTTCCCCTGCACTCTGGTTGGCATTTCCTTGGTCAGGGTCACAATCTTTTCACCATTGCCTCACCCCAGGAATATCCAATGAGCCAACCTTAACTTGGCCTTCATTTGGGCGTCTTACAGTGAGAAATATAAGTGTCCATGATCTATAGAGAATGGGGTTTAAGTTCCTAGAATTCTCCAGAAAACCGCAGGTCTAGGGTCTGTTGAATATGTATACTTTGCTCTTGGTAGTGTTCTTTGTTTTTATACTAGGAATATGAATTTGTATTTTAATTCTTTAAATTATTAAGCAATAGATGAATCATGTATACTGCATAAAATTAGGTAAGTATATAGAGTAAAAAATATGAAGGTCCCCTTTAACCCATACCCCTTACCTAATTCTACTTTCTTTCTACTACATAACTACCAAAAAAAAATGTTGTGTATAGTCACCCAGACCTTATTCTGTGTATTTACAATTATGTATATAATGTTTATAAAAATATGTTTATGAATATACATTCCTATATTATCTTTTTCACAAATTGTATCAGACAATACATATTTTTCTGTGATCACTTTTTTCCCTAAACAAGATGTATTAGAGAATTTTTCCTGTCAAGGAAGATAAGTTTCTTCTTTAAAATTTGATTATAAAATATGTAAAAAGTGGAGAAAATAGAGAACAGAAAACAACTATGTAACCGTCACCAAGATTTACATAACTATTAATATTCTCTGTATTTCATCAGTATTTTTGAGAAATGAAACTTTAGGCAGAGCGGAATTACCCTTTTTAGCTCACCCAATCCTATTCCCTTCCCTTGTTTCCCAGAAAAAGCCTTAATCCTGAGAAATTGTTGAGTAAGTGTTTTTGATTTTTTTAAAGCCACATCTGTATATTTCCAGAAACTAATTACGGTATTGTTCTGGGAGTTTTAAAAACACGTAAATGGTTTTATGTACATGTCTTTCTGTGACTCACTTTTCTTGCTTAAATATTCATTTTCTCGTTGTATCCATACTCATATGTGAGAGTCAATACATTTATTTTCATTGTTGCTTTCGTTGTCTAAGTATAGGACAGCTGCTTTAATTATCCTCCTTTTGGTGAATAGTTTAAGTTGTTTACAATACTCGCTGTGATCAATTCTGCTGTAGTGGACATAGCACCTGTCTGCTTGTGCAAGTGTGTGAAAGCTTCTTAAGGCATTTCCTTTGGACACCTGACTGTCCCTATAGTGTCTTTATACTGTCTTCAGAACTTGTACCAATGTCAAATATTAGTTAAATGTTGACTTTATGAAGAAGCGGCATGCGGATATTTGCAATTGAAGAGTCCAAATATCTGTCTTAACTTGGTTCTATTACAAGTGCTGGGGTTTTAGTGAGCCCCCAGTTTCCAAGAAATCAGAAGTGAGGAATACAGAATAATCATCTTAGGGTGAAACCGTCACATCTACAAACAATGGATCACAGCAGAGATGTTCACACTCTGAGAAAATGATTCCCAAGCCAGGCAGGACTTAAATAGAACCTGAATGATAGGTTTACATTCTAAAGAAAGAATATGGTAATCAAAAAGGGTGCTGCCTTCTAGGGAAACAGAAAATGGGGAACTCCAGGGGTAAATTTCACAACACTTGTCCAAGGTTTATACAAAAGGGAAGCCTGAACTACAGATTTCTAAACCATCACCGCAAAGAGGTGATCGCAAACATGGATCTAGCTCTTGATATTCCATTTTCTTCTCTTGATTACCAATAAAAGACACCAGCTATTAGGATTTTACATGCCTCCAGTTATATACCATACATTTATAATGTAAAGTAATAAATTAGCATTCTGATACTGTAAATCAGTCTCACAGATGTTGTTCTTGTGAGTCCTCCACTGAGAACTGAGTCCTTTTACAGAATGCTGATAAAGCTATGTTTGAAACTGAGACCCTGAACTGCAGACCTAACCAGTAGTAAACAGGGGCAATGAATGCCACCAGGGTAGGTCCTTGGTCACAGCACTCTGGCTGTCTTTTCCTGGGTTTACAACACCAGGCATGGTTTCTACAATATGTACATTCTAGATGGAAATTCTGAGGAACAACAGTGCCATGTATACTTTTTTCCTCTTGAGAGCAAAAATCAGAGTGAATCCAAATCCCACCTAAAACTAAAGAGGCGACATGTCAGCCAAGTGGGTAAGCCCAAAGCCCATAAGTTTCAGCCTAAAACAAGTCCATACACCTAGGGAAAATTAGAGTGGCTTAAGCCTTTCATTGAGAGTGGGTGATCAGTTGGAAAACTCTGAAGCTTATATTTTTTTAATAAAATATTTATATAGTTTTGCATGTCAAACACTTACATTAATGATGAAAAAAGACTATGAGATGTATGTAACCTTGATACTTAGGATCATTTGTATGTGGTTTAATTGGTGTTCAAAACATCAGGAAGAATGCTTCACTGCACATAAGGAAAAGCCACACTGTAGTTTTATGATGTGACAGTATTATATGGCCCATCTTATAGAATGTTGAAGGAGGATGATGATTAGAACAAGAAAAGAGTAACTGTGGTTATTTTCAACCCTCTAACCACTTTCCCAACAAATAATCACAGTGTTAATCATTACTGGTTTGTTCCAGCAAAAATGTGCATCTTTAAATATATGAAAATCCCTGGCAAACCCTGCTCTTGTTTCTGATATTTTGGCATCACATTTAAAACGTTCCACATTTTTAATGAAGGTCAGATTCCTTCATAACAGGAAGACATCTGTCATAAACACTGTGCAAATATTTATAGGGCTAAGCTGGCAGTATTTAGTCCCTTCCCTCCCCTTCTTAATTGGAACTGAATGTACGAGGGCACACAGAATAAGAAAACAGCAAACAAAGCAGGTCACAGATTGTTGATATGAAGAGCACTCTTTTTTTTTATTAAATGATAACTGTATACATTATGCAAACATGGGGTACAGTGTAGTGTTTTCATATACAATTTGAAATACTTTCATCAAGCTGGTTAACATAGATTTCATGTCATTTGCTTAGTCATTGTGTCAAAACATTTATATTCTAGTTCTAGAAAAGTTCACTTGTACCCTTATTAGACAGATATATAGGTG
>NW_003852638.1:836668-928950 GCF_000181295.1 Otolemur garnettii | reverse complement strand
TTGCATTCCCACCAGCAGTGTAGAAGTGTTCCCTTTTCTCCAAATCCACGCCAGCAACTCTGGTTTTGGGATTTTGTGATATGGGCTAATCTTACTGGAGTTAGGTGATATCTCAAAGTAGTTTTGATTTGCATTTCTCTAATGATTAAGAATGGTGAGCATTTTTTCATATATCTATAGGCCACACACCTATCTTTGGTGAAATTTCTCTTCAAGTTCTTTGCCCACCTTGCAATGGGATCACTTGGGGGTTTTTTTTGTTAATAAGTGTGAGTTCTCTATGGATTCTGGTTATTAAACCTTTGTCAGAGACATAACCTGCAAATATTTTCTCCCACTCTGAGGGCTGTCTGCATGTTTTACTTACTGTGCTCTTGGCTGTGCAGAAGATTTTTAGTTTAATCAGGTCCCAATAGTGTATTTTTGATGTTGCTTCAATTGCCCGTGGGGTCCATCTCATAATAAATTCACCCAGGCCGATTTCTTCAAGTGTTTTCCCTGCACTTTCTTCAAGTATTTTTATGTTTTCATGTCTTAAGTTTAAGTCCTTAACCCAGTGAGAATCTATCTTAGTTAATGGTGAAAGGTGTGGATCCAGTTTCAGTCTTCTACAGGTCCCCAGCCAGTTTGTCCAGCACCATTTGTTAAATAGGGAATCTTTTCCCCATTCAATGTTTTTAATTGGTTTATCAAAGATGAGGTAATGGTAGGTAGCTGGATTCATCTGTTGGCTTTCTATTCTGTTCCATACCTCTACCTCTCTGTTTTTGTGCCAATACCATGCTGTTTTAAGCACTATAAGAGCACTCTTACATTGTCAACTCAGAAATCCTCCAAGTCAAGCTAAAAAACAAAAACAAAAACAAAAACAACAAACAAAACAAAACACAAAACAAAAATACTGTGGGAAGTTTCCAGTTATTTGAGGTTCACTGCCAGGCTCTTTGACATGTGCTATTCAGTGACACTATCTTTTTCTTTGTTCTTTTCATTGCTCATGTTCATTGTTTCTCTGTGAGGGATACCTGAGCACCAGTGTCATTATTCTCTGATAAATTACTTGATCTTTTGATTCTGTTTGATTTACTTCAATATGCCATTTTTATTGTATCCCATATTGAAGTAAAATTTACATATGGCCAGAAATATGTACCATTTACCAATATGGTAAATATGTACCAAAAAACAAAAAAACAGAAGGACTAGAAATATAACCAAATTTGGGGTAAAAAGATAATAGAAAGATCAGAAGATGTTTGTCATGGCAGAGCCTTAATGAAAGGAAACATAGCAATTTGTCTTCCAACCTTTCTCCCACATCCCCATTATCCAAACCAGAAGGGAAATTAGAAAAATTAGAACAATATTTTGACTGAATGAAAATCAAAGTACAACCTATCACATTTATACAATGCAGCTAAAGTAGTACATAGAAAAAAAATGTATAGTACTGGAATGCCTTTATTACAAAAGAAAAAGTTTTCAAATTGATAACCTGAGTTTCTACCTTTTTTTTCTTTTTTAATTTTTTAAATTTCAGGTTAATTTAAGGGTACAAAGAAATAGGTTACAATGTTTTCATTTGTTAAGAAGAGTTCCTCTTATTATTGTGTCCAACCTACAAAAGGTGGGCCATACCCCCTAACATTGTGCCCATTAAATAGGACCATACTTTCTTCCCTCTCCTCCTTCCCTTGTTTCCTCTCACCCCACTTTGAATTGATCTGAGTTTTTCTGTTATGTGGGTATGTATTAGATCATCTACTGACTTCATATTAATATTGAATACATTGGATAGTTGCATCTCCATTCTTGTGGTATTTTATTAAGAATCAATTCCATCCAGACTAATACAAAAGATAAAAAATTCCCATCTTTTTTAATGGCTGAATAATATTCCATGGTATACATATACCACAGCTTGTTAATCCATTTCTGCATTTAGGTTGTTGCCACATTTTGGTGATTGTACATTGAGCTGCAATAAACAATCTAGTGCAAATGTCCTTATGATAAAATGATTTTTTTTCTATTGGGTAGATGCCTAGTTATGAGATTGTAGGATCAAATGGAAGGTCCAATTTGAGTTCTTTGTGGATTCTTCATACTTCTTTCCAAAGATGCTGTATTAGTTTACAGTCCAACTAACAGTGTAAAAGTATTCCTTTCCTTCCACATCCATGCCACCATCTGCAGCTTTGAGACTGTGATATGGGCTATTCTCATTATGGTGGTTTTGATGATTTCCATTTCTCTGATGATTAGGGACAATGAGCATTTTTTCAAATGATTGTTGCCATTCATTTATCTTCCTCTCAGGTTATGTTCATTGCCCACTTGTAGATAGGATTGTTTGCTCTTTTTGCTGATTAATTTGAGTTCTCTGTAGATCTTAATTATCAACCTTTTATTAGATTCATGCAATGCAAATGTTTTTGCCATTCCAAAACTTGTCTACTTGCTTTAATTGTTGTGTCCTTAACTGTGCAGAAGCTTCTCAGCTTAATTAAGTCCCATTTGTTAATTTTTGTAGTTTTTCTGATGGCTGCTGAAATCTTCTTCACAAAATCTTTTCCCAGTCTGACATTATCAAGAGTTTTTCCGACACTTTCTTCTAAATTTTTTATCATTTCATGTCTTAGATTTAAATCCTTTATCTCATCTTGAGTCAATTTTTGTAAGTGGTGAAAGATGTGGGTCAGGTGGGTCTTTTACATGTGGTTATCTAATTCTACCAGCACCATTTGTTGAATAGGAATTCTTTTCTCCAGCGTATGCTTTCATTTTGTTTATCAAAGATCATATAGAACTAAGAAACTAGTTTTATCTCTTGGCTTTACATTTGGTTCCAAATGTCTATGTCTCTATTTTTGTGCCAATACCATGCTATTTTTATCACTGTGGACTTGTAATATAACCTGAAGTCTAGTAGGATGATGCTTCTGGCTTTGTTTTTATTACTAAGAATTGCTTTGGCTATATAGTGTTTTTTTTCTTGTTTCATACAAAATTAAGTACTACTTTTTCCACATCTTCAAAGTATTATGTTAGTATTTTGATGGTGATTGCATTGAATCTGTAGATTACTTTGGGGAGAATAGACATTTTAACAATGTTGATTCTTCCCAGCCAATAGCATGGTATGTTCTTCATTTGTTAATGTCTTTCTTTTTTTAGGGTTTCATAATTCTCTTTATGAGATCCTTCATCTCTTTTGTTAGGTATATTTATAGGTATTTCATTTTCTTTAAAGATGCTGTGAAAGGAATTGTGTCCTTGATTTACTACTCAACTTGGCTGTTAAGGGTATATATAAAGGCTATTGATTTGTGGACATTGATTTTATACCCTGAGATATTACTATATTTCTCAATCACTTCCAGGGATCTTGTGATTAAGCCTCTGGGGTTTTCTAAGTATAAGATCATATCATTGGCAAAAAGCCAGAGTTTGACCTCCTTTGCCCCCATTTTGATGTACTTTATTTCCTTTTCTTGCCTAATTGTATTGGCTAGAACTTCCAGCATTATGTTGAATAGTAGTAGCGATAGAGGATATCCTTGTCTGTTTCCAGTTCTAAGTGGAAAAGCTTTCAGTTTTACTTCATTCAGTACGATATTAACTGTGAGTTTGTTATGGATGGCTTCAATTAGCTTAAGAAATGTGCCACTTACAGCTATTTTATTAAGTGTTCCTGTTAGAAAAGAATGCTGAATTTTATCAAATACTTTTTCTGCATCTATTGAGAGAATCTATTGATTGACTTTTACAGATTTGGGTATATTAAACCAGCCTTGCATCCCTGGGATGAAGACTACTTGATTGTGATGTATAATAGTTTTAATGTGTAGCTGCAATCTCTTAGCCAAGATTTTATTAAATATTTTTGCATCAATATTCATTAGTAAAATTGGTCTGTAGTTCTCCTTTTAGGTGGATCCTTTTCTGGTTTGGGTATCAGGGTGATATTTGCTTCATAGAACATGTTGGGAAAGGTTCCTTACTTCTCAATATTTTGGAATAGGTTCTGCAGTACAGGTACAAGCTCATCTTTGAAGATTTAATAAAATTCAGGTGTAAGCCATCTGGTTCTGGGCATTTATTTGTTGGAAGTTTTTTTTTTTTTTTACCATTTCTTCAATCTCAGTGGTTGATACTGGTCTATCTCAAGAGATCTTTCTTCTTGTTTAAGGTTAGGGAGATGGTGTGGTTCCAGGTAATGATTCATTTCCTCCACATTGTCAAATTCTAAGCATAGAGTATTTTGTAGCAGTCAGAAAATATCTTTTGTATCTCTGTGGGATTAGTTGTTACTTCCCCCTTTTCATTTCTGATTGAGGTTATTAAAGATTTGACTTTTCTGTTTCTAGTTAATCTGGCCAAAGGTCTATTGATTTTATTCATCTCTTCAAAGAAACAACTTTTCCTTTTACTCCTTTTTTATTATTATTAAATCATAGCTATGTACATTAGTGCAGTCATGGGGTACAATGCACTGGTTTTATATACAATTTGAAATATTTTCATCAAATTGGTTAACATAGCCTTCACAACATTTTCATAGTTATTGTGTTAAGACATTTATATTTTACATTTAGTAAATTTCGCATGTACCCTTGTAAGATGCACCGTAGATATGGTCCTACCAATTACCTTCCCTCTACCCCTCCTCCCCCATCCCCTCCCCTCCCTTTCCCCTTTCCCCATATTCTTGGGTTATAATTGTTTCATAGCAGGGCTGAGTACATTGGATACTTTTTCTTCCATTCTTGAGATACTTTGCTAAGAAGAATATGTTCCAGCTCCATCTATGTAAACATGAAAGAGGTAAAGTCTCCATCCATCTTTCTTTAAGGCTACATAATATTCTACGGTGTACATATACCACAATTTATTGATCCATTCATGGGTCATTGGGCACTTGGGCTTCTTCCATGACTTAGCAATTATGAATTAGGCTGCAATAAACATTCTGGTACAAATATCTTTGTTATAATGTGATTTTTGGTTTTCTGGATATATATGTAGTAGAGGAATTGTAGGATCAAATGGCAGGTCTATTTTTAGACCTCTAGTGTTCTACAAACATCTTTTCAAAAGGAATATATTAGTTTGCATTCCCACCAGCAGTGCAGAAGTGTTCCCTTCTTTTCACATCCACGTCAACGTCTCTGGTTTTGGGATTTTGTGATGTGGGCTAATCTTACTGGAGTTAGATGATATCTCAAAGTAGTTTTGATTTGCATTTCTCTGATAATTAATGCTAATGAGCATTTTTTCATATGTTTCTAGGCTGGGAACCTGTCTTCTTCGTAGAAGTGTCTCTTCAAGTCCCTTGCCCACTCTAAGATGCGATCACTTGTTCTTTTCTTGCTAATATGTTTAAGTTCTCTGTGGATTCTGGTAATTAAACCTTTGTTGGAGACATAACCTGCAAATATCTTCTCCCATTCTGAGTGCTGTCTGCTTGCTTTACTTACTGTGCTCTTGGCTGTGCAGAGGCTTTTTAGTTTGATCAGGTCCCAGTAGTGTATTTTTGATGTTGCTTCAAAAGCCTGGGGGATCCTTCTCATAAAATTTTCGCCCAGGCCTATTTCTTCAAGAGTTTTCCCTGCATTTTCTTCTAGTATTTTTATAGTTTCATGTATTAGGTTTAAATTTTTAATCCAATGAAAGTCTATCTTAGTTAATGGTGAAAGCTGTAGTCTAGTTTCAGTCTTCTACAGGTCACCAGCCAGTTCACCCAGCATCATTTGCTAAATAGGGAATCTTTTCCCCACTCAATGTTTTTAACTGGCTTGTCAAAGATCAGATAACGGTAAGTAGCTGGGTTCATCTCTTGGTTCTCTCTTCTGTTCAGTACATCTACTTCTCTGTTTTTGTGCCAATACCATGCTGTTTTGATCACTATTGATTTATAGTATAGTCTGAGGTCTGGTAGTGTGATTCCTCCTGCTTTGTTTTTATTCCTGAGTAATGTCTTGGCTATTTGAGGTTTTTCTTGATTCCATATAAAATGAAGTATTATTTCTTCTTCATCTTTAAAGTATGACAGTGAAGCTTTAATAGGGATTGCATTAAAATTGTATATTGCTTTGGGTAGTATGGACATTTTAACAATGTTGATTCTTCCCAGCCGTGAGCATGGTATGCTTTTCAATTTGTTAACATCCTCAGCTATTTCTTTTCTTAGAGTTTCATGGTTCTCTTTATAGAGATCTTTCATGTCCTTTGTTAGGTAAACTCCCAAATATTTCATCTTCGTTGGCACTACTGTGAATGGAATCGAGTCCTTGCCTGTTTTTACAGCTTGATTACTGTTGGTATATATAAAGGCTACCAATTTATGAGTGTTGATTTTGTAACCTGAGTTGCTGCTGTATTCCTTGATCACTTCTAAGAGTTTTGTAGTAGAATCCCTGGTGTTTTCCAGATATACAATCATATCATCTGCAAAGAGTGAAAGCTTGATCTCTTCTGACCCTATATGGATACCCTTGATTGCCTTTTCTTCCCTAATTGTGATTGCTAAAACTTCCATTACAATATTAAAGAGCAGTAGAGACAATGGGCAACCTTGTGTGGTTCCTGATCTGAGTGGAAATGATTTCACTTTTAACACCATTCAATATGTAATTGGTTGTGGGTTTGCTGTAGATGACCTCTATCAGTTTAAGAAATGTCCCTTCTATACCAATTTTATTAAGTGTTCTGATCAAGAAAGGATGCTGGATATTATCAAAAACTTTTTCTGCATCAATTGAGAGAATCATATGGTCTTTATTTTTTAATTTGTTTATGTGATGAATTATATTTATAGATTTATGTATATTGAACCAGCCTTGAGACCTTGGGATAAAATGCACTTGGTCATGGTGTATAATTTGTTTGATGTGTTGCTGAATTCTATTTGCTAGGATCTTGTTGAATATTTTTGCATCAATATTCACTAGTGATATTGGTCTTTAATTTTCTTTCTTTTGGGGTCTTTTCCTGGTTTGGGGATCAAAGTGATGTTTGGTTCATAGAATGTGTTGGGTAATATTCCTTCTTTTTCTATATTTTGGAAAAGGTTAAGTAATACAACTACTAGTTTCTCTCTAAAGGTTTGGTAGATTTCTGATGTGAAGCCATCTGGTTAGCCTATTCAAGAGACATGTCTCAACCTTTCCAATCATTTGCCCCCTTGACCAAAAAGTGGCTTTCCCAGAAATGTGGGTTTTAATGGATTCTCCCCAGAGGTGGCTGCCCAGCTCAGCAGGCTTGGCAGAACCAGCCTGGCACTAGGACACTGAGGGCTTTTCCTTCTAGGCTGTTCTTTCACAATGGCAGTACTCTGCCAGCAGCCAAATGTGGAGAGCTCTGCTCTGCTTTTGACTCAATCCTGTCCACTGGGAGATGTTTATGATCACTCACTCACACAAGGTCTCCTGTGGTAGCTCTAGCAAGTACACAGGTACAATAAAAAAAATTGCTGGACTCGTCTTCTCTGTCTGAAACCCACCAAAGCAGCCAGCCTCTGGAAGCATGCAAGCATTCACCTTCTGTGCCAATTCTTCACTGCTCTCAACCTCTTTGTTGGCTCCTGGAGTCTCCAGCCACCTGAATGCTCCCCTAAAGTAATGCCTCCAGCCAGGGCATCCCACACAGAGGTGGCTGGAGTACTTTCTCCCCCAGTCTCACCAGTGGCATTTATGGATTTTCAGTCTGGGTCTTCTTTTGTGACCCAGTAATCATCAACTTGCAATTGAATTTTTCCTCCCAGTATTCAGCAAACCATATGCTTTTTCTTGTTGTTTGCAAGGCTGCAGTATGTAAAGTAAGCATAAAACCCTTCACAGCCACTCTCTTGGGCTGAATGGTGATGGCTCCTTTTACAATATCTTTGTGCTGGTACAAGGAATATTTTGGATTCTCCAGCTGTTGGATCCCACTGAAAGAAAATGGTGTACTTGGTCAGTTCTCTTAGTGTCTGCAAGAATTTGCTTTATATCCTCCTTGTTAACAAAAATCACAATGGCTTTGGAGTTGGGGGTGTTCAGGAGCTGTTTTATTATTCTATCAGGGTCAATGATTCTATCTTTGCACTATTGGGGGATTCTCATGGACTGGGCAAGGCAGAACCTACAGACAGAGCTTGTCAAACACACATTTCTGATCCTCACTTGTAGAGATTCCATCTTAACTTGTAGAAAAAGAAATCAGAATTAAACCCAAAATAAGCAGAAGAAAGAAAATAATGAAATACAGAGTAGAAATCAGTGAAATCAAAAACAGAAAAATAATTGAGAAAATTAATAAGACCAAGAGCTAGTTCTTCTGACAAGATCATTAAAATATATACAACTTTACCAGCCCAATCAGGAAAAGAAGTGAAAAAAGATACACATTACAAATATCAGAAATAGAAGAGGCAACATCCCTAAAAATTATACATATATTAAAATGATAACAATGAAATATTAATGACAACTTTATGCTGATAAATTAAATTCAAGACCTTATATTAAATAAGTAAATTCCTTGAAAGACACAAGTTGTTAAAGCTCATTTAATTTGAAATAGATAATTTGAAGGCCCTATAATATACATATTATATTAACGAAATTAAATTTGTAGTTAAAAACCTTCAACACATAAAATTCTAGGCCCAGATGGATTCACTAGCAAATTCTACCAAGCATTTAAAATAATTTCAACAGAAATTCTTCTAGAAAATTAATGAGGAGGAAATACTTCTCAGCTCATCTAGCATTATAATAATGTCAAAACAAAATAAACATATTATAAAAGAAAAAAAGGTACATATTTTAATTGAATAAATAAAAATGTGAGCATCCGTTTTTTAAAATTTCAGATTCATATGAGGGTACAAATGTTTAGGCTACATTTTTTTTTATTTCTAAGGTGAGGTTCAAGTTGTAGTTAAGCCCTCCACGGAGAGGGTGTGCTATATAACATTACACTATGCACATTAGGTAAGAACTTTCCAATCACCCTTTTCCCATCTTCCTCTTTCACTCTCCCTCTCACTAGAATATACTTGTGTTTCTATTTCGTGTGGGTATGTAGTTGTTTATATATTGGTTTCATATTAGTATTGAGTACATTGGATACTTGCTTTTCTATTCTTGTGATAAATTTACTATGAAGAATGTATTTCAATTCCATCCAGGTAAATACAAAAAATATAGTATCAATTCTTTTTCATTGCTGAATGGTACTATATGGTATATGTATACCACAGTTTGTTAATCCATTCACGAATTGATGGGCTCTTGGGTTGCTTCCACAACATGGCAATTGTGAATTGAGCTGCAATAAATTCTAGTGCAAATGTCCTTGTGGTAAAATGATTCTTTTTTTTTTTTTGTCTGGATAGACACCTAGTAATGGGATTGTAGGATCAAATAGATGGCCCATTCTTAGTTCTTTCCATTGAGGTTGTAGTCGTTTGCAATGCCACAAGCATTGGAAAAGTGTTCCCTTTTCTCTACATCCACCCCAGCATCTTCAGCTTTAGGGTTCTGTGACATGGGCTATTGTCACTGGGGTTAGATGGTATCTCAGAGTGGTTTTGATTAGGTGCAGATATTCTTAACAAACTTTAGCAAGTTGAGTACAATAAGAATTGAATCATGGAAGGAATGCAAAGATGGTTTAACATTAGGAAGTCAATAATGTAAAACATTATATTAACAGAATAAAATAAAAAACATGCAATCATCACAATCAGTACAGAAATGCATTTGACAAAATCTAACATCAAATTCTGATAAAAACTCACAACAAAATAAGGATGTAAAAGAACACAATTAGCTTGGAAAGGGCAAGACCCCATCTCTACCAATAACACAAAAGTTAGCCAGGTGTGATAGCACATGCCTGCAGTCTCAGCTACTCAGGAAGCTGAAGCAGGAAGATCACTTGAACTTAAAAGTTTGAGAGCCCAGTGAACTATGATAATAACACTACACTCTTGCTAGGGCAACAGAGTGAGACTGTGTCTCAAAAACAAAAACAAAAACAATCAAACAAACAAACATTAAAAAAAAAAACCACACCATCAATCTGACAAAGATATCTACCCTCCAAAACCTGTAACTAACATCATTCTTAACAGTGAAAGATTAATGTTTTTTCTGTAAGGTCAGGAACAAGGCAAAGATAGTAATTCTAGCCACTTCCATTCAGGATTGTAATGAAGATTCTAGTCAGTGCAACAAGGCTAGATTTTTTTTTAATGACCTCTAAATTAGGGACAAAGCAGTAAAACTGTCTTCATATATGAGTGGCAAGAACATCTATATAGAAAATTTTAGGAGTTTGCTAGAAAACTACTAAAATTAATAAATTATTTTATAAAAATTATAGTATAAAAATCAATCATGTTTCCAAATAGTAAAAATAAGCAATCATAAATTGAAATACAAATAAATACCATTTATAATAACATAATATATAAATACATAATGATAAACTTGGCAAAGGAGGTGAAAGACCTGCAAATTATAAAACATTGCTGAGAGAAATTAAAGAAGACCTAAATATGTAGAGAGATGTACCTTATTCACAGATCCAAAGACTCAATGTTTCTAAAGTATCCATTCTCTCTAGATTGATCTATAGATTCAATGCAATTCAAATCAATATTCTGTCAGGATTTTCTTTTGCATTTGTAAAAGTTTACATTTAATTTTTGAGGATATGCAATAGTTGTGCATACTTGTGGGGTACATGCAATAATTTAATACAAGTATACAATGTGTAAGGATCAAATCTAGGTAACTGGGATATCCATCATCTCAAACATTTATCATTACTTGGTGTTGGGAACATTTCAAATATACTCTTCTAGTTGTCTGAAATTTACAGTAAGTTATTTTTAACTATATTTGCTCTATTGTGCTACTAAGCACTAGATCTTGTTCCTTATAACTAGTTTTGAATCCACTCCTCAAGCCCTCCTTATCTTCCCCTTCCCACTACATTTCCTAGCCTCTGGTAACCACCACTCTATTCACTACCTTCATGCAATCAATATTTTAAGCTCCCACATATGAATGAGAATATGAAACATTTGTCTTTCTGTGCTTGGCTTATTCCATTTAATATAATGTTCTCCAGTTTCATCCATATTGTTGCAAATGGCAGGCTTTCATTCTTTCTATGGTAAAATAATATTTTATTGTATTTATATATAATATTTTCTTTATCCATTCATGCATCGATGAACACTTAGGTTAATTTCAAACCTTGTCTATTGTGAATAGTCCTGCAATAAACATAGGAGTGCAGATATTTTTCAATATACTGAATTCCCCTTCTTTGGACATATACCCAATCATAGAATTGCTGGCTCATATGGTAGTTCTATTTCTAGTTTTCTTGAGGAAGCTTTACTTTGTTTTTCATAGTACCTGTACTTATTTACATTCTCACAAAGAATATACAAGTGTTCCCCTTTCTCTGTATTCTCATCAACATTTGTTATTTTCTGTCTTATTGATAATAACTATTTTAACTGGGGTGAGATGATCATGGTTTCAGTTTGCCTTTCCCTGATAACTAGTGATATTTAGCATTTTCTCACATAGCTTTTAGGCATTTGTGTATCTTCATTTGAGAAATGTTTATTCAGATCTTTTGCCCATTGGTTATTCAATTATTTGTTTGCTATTGAGTTATTTGAGTTTCTTATATATTCTAGTTATTAATTTATTGTCAGTTAAATAATTTGCAAATATTTTCTTCCATTCTGTGGGCCATCTTTTCATTTTGTTGATTGTTTCTTTTGCTGTATAGAAGTTTCTTAGCTTGATGTGATTTTCTTAGTAGAAATTGGCAAGCTGAATGTAAAATTCATAAAGAAATACAAAGAAACTTGAACAATCGAAATTACTTTTTAAAAGAACTAAGTTGGAATAATCACACTGTCTTACTGAATTTAAAACTTTATTATAAAGTTATAGTAATCAAGAAAATTGGTATTGGTGTCAACAGGCAAATATAACAATGTAACAAAATAGTCTAGAAATAAGACACATAAGATGCTCAACTGATTTTTGACATAGGTACAAAGGCAATTCAGTGGAGAAAGTATAATCTTTTTAACAAACAATGTTGGGTTAACTGAATGACCACATGCACAAATGAAACAAAGAAACAAAAGAAATAATTCTTGAACCAAATCTACATTAAATACAAAAGTTAGCTTAGAATAGACAATGGACCTAAACATAAGACTTAAAACTGTAGAACTTCTAGAAAGAAACATAAGAGAAATCTTTGTGACTTTGGGTTAGACAAAGATTACCTAGTTATTATATAACACCAAAGACATAATCCATAATAGAAAAAAATAATATAATGAGCTTCATTAAAATAAAGAACTTCTGCTCTTCTCTTTAAAAGACATTTTTAGGGCCTGGTATCTGCAACCCAGCGTGCTGGGAGACTGAGGTGGGAGGATTGCTTGAGGTATGGAGTTCAAAACCAGTCTAAGCAAAGACCCCATCTCTACTAAAAATAAGAAAATTATCCCAGAGTCCTGGTGGGAGACAGGATCTTTGTTCAGGTTGGATTTGAACTCCATGCCTCAAGCAATCCTCCCAACTCAGCCTCCCAGAGTGCAAGGATTACAGATGTGAACCACAATACCCAGCTGGCTAATTTTTCTATTTTTAGTAGAGATGGAGTCTTGCTTTACTCAGGTAATCCTTAAAGTTTGAGGACCGCAAGATGAGACCCCGTTTCTACTAAAAATAGAAAAATTAGCTGGGCATGGTTGGGCATGCCTATAAGCTCAGCCATTCAGGAGGCTGAAGTTGGAGGATCTCTTGAGCCCAGGAGTTTGAGGTTTCATTGAGCTATGCTGAGGTCATGGCACTCTTGCCTGGATAACAGAGTGAGAGTCTGTCTTAAAAATAAATAAATAAGCAAATAAGATGTCTTTAAGAAAATTAAGATAAGCCTAGAAGGAAATATTTGCAAATCAAATGTCCTATAAAAAATTGCATCCTTATAATATATAAGAAACACAGAAAACTCAATAATAAGAAAACAAAGAACCAATAATAAGCAAAAGATTTGAGTACATATTTTAACAAAAGAGACACAGAAGTGGTAAGTAAGCCCAAAGAAGATTGCTAACACCATTAGTCATTAGGGAAATGTAAATTAAAAGCACAATGAGCTATCCATGCACATCTATTAAAATGTGTAAACTTACAAAGACTGCTGTATCAAATGCTGACAAGAATGAGTAGCAACTGGGTCTCTAATACAATGCAGCTGGGAATGTAAAATGGTACAACCACCTTAGAAAACAGTTTGTCAGTTTCTTAAAAAGTTAAACACACACCAAAGAAAATACTCAGTCATTCCATTCCTAAGTTCTTACCGTGAGAAAAGAAAACACAAAGATTTACACACAAAGATTGATAGAAGACTTATTTTTAATTATTAAAAAAAACTGTAAACAATTTGAATGGTCATCAATGGTAAAGAGATCAATTGTGGTATATATGTAAAGGAATAGTATTTGGCAATAAAAAGAAATGAGCTAATGATATACACACTAGGATAAATCTCAAAGTATAATGCCAGGTCAAAAAAATAAATATTATATGATTCCATTTCTATAAAATCCTAAAAAATGCAAACCTATCTGTAGTGACATTTGGCACTTGGGTGGTTGTCTGGAGATGAGAATTATAAATGGGCATGAGAAGACTTTGAGGGGTGATGGACACGCTTACTACATTAACTGCAGTCATGGCTTCATAGGTGAATGCATCTGTCCAATGTTTTAAAATTATATACTTTAAAGACATGTGGTTCTTTGGTAAGTCAATCATAATTCAATAAAGCCATTAACATTCATTAACTTAACAAAACTTCATCCAAGTATTATTATGCTCAAATGAATATTCTTAATTATATAAATGATTTAAAAATTTGCATGGAGATACAAGTGCTTTGGTGAGTTGATCACTGGAGCCCAAGTTTATTGCGATGTCTCAGCTTTGTGCTGTTTCTAGTTTCTTTGTTTTCATTTAGCAGCAGGTAGTACAGTCACCCTGTTCCCCTCAGAGTTGCATCTCTGAGTAAAGAGGGGATTAGAGGATCTTGGGTGACCCTCTGGATTCCTCATTCTTCATAAACAACTTTGGGCCTGGGTGTCCTTAACCTCCCTTTCCTATCACCATTTTTCAAGTGAACAGTCTCGTTTTAAAAAGCTATCTCTTATTACACATCTACTATATGCCAGGCAATTGACATATATTAACACAAATGCTCAGAACAATTCTACATTATTCTATTTTTCAGATCCATTAACCTGCTTAAAATTATCATTGCTAGTAAGCAACAGGGCTTGAATCAGGACCTAGACTCTTCCATGCAAACTTGTGTCATTGTGGCAGCAGGTAAGATGCTCTGGTGGCCACATGTGTGCCATCCCTGATCAGGGTAAGAGAAAAACAAGGGAGGAGCCAAGCCTCCTGGGTTTGCTCTCCTCTCTGTTTCCCCCTGAAAGCTTCAGAACTGGTTTTTAAAAAACATTTAGCCAAGTCTTCAATGTGTTTTACCAAACACTTTTCCCCTTGATTTTTAAGCCCATGTGTTATTTCAGAAATAATAGAAACCATATGTCTCTGACATATTTACACTTAAATCATCAAGATGTTGTTTTGTCAGAACTTTTTGATGTCTTCTGAGATTTTTTTTTAATGGGACCCTCCTAGAAGCAGCAAGTCCCCATCACAAATAAACAAATTAAAACAAGAAAAAGCCTGAATCAGGACCCAGTTTCTGACTGGCCATGTGGGTTGGATTTGAGACTTGGCAAATTGCATCATTCTTTTTCCCTGGCCCCAGGGAGTGGGAGGGCTGAGGATAGAAATTGGTGTCCGATGGTCATTTTGGAATTGCTTAATTCTGTGTCTAGCTTCAGAGGAAACTGTGAAAACTTGAGTTCAGTGAGTACCAATTTGGTGACGCTGTAGAACTTGTTCTCAGAATCTTGGCAAACTGAATGCAAAAGGGAGGGGGCAAATCAATGAGGTTTGGTGAAGCTTAGACCTTAAAGTGCAGACCTTAAACCAGTGGTTCTCAACCTGCCTAATGCCGCAACCCTTTAATACAGTTCCTGTGGGTCATGACCCACAGGTTGAGAACCACTGCCTTAAAGAGAAAAGGACCCCTTTGGGGAAGGAAGCTTCAGTCATGATTGCTCAGAGGATATGCCCACCTATCTCTATCAGGAGTCTCAGCACTCCAGCAAGGTAGTGGGGGATATTGTTCTGAGCTCTTCTTCAATATCCTTCTTGTGGGGGATATTGTGCTGAGCTCACCCACAATTCAGATAGCCTTTTCCCCTAGAGTTCCCCTGAAGACAAAGGTAGCTTCCCAGTCATGCTCTGCTCTTTCCTAAAATTCTTTTCACAGCACTAAGTACATTGGAGAGAAGCCAAGTGAATTTCAGAGCATTTCTCTCAGCACCACCAGGATGGCACTGGTGACAAATACACAGAAGTGGTCACTTGACACACAGACAGTTGGTTTCAGATCCTGGTACTGCTACTTACTAGTTATGTGACTTTGGGTAAGACCTTGATCCTCTACAAAACAATTTGTTCCACAGAAGAAGGTACATAGGAATGCCTACACCGTTGGATTGGTGTGTGAATGATACTATAACGTGCCACCTAACATGCAAGAGGTCCGTGATAAATTCAAGTTGTTTTTCTGACACCTGAAAGAATGGGGAGAAAAATTGTTAAATGGCAATTCAAAGGAGCATTTTCTGGTTCAAGGTATTGTTGACGTACTTCTTAAAATTGTTTATAAAAATACATAATTGCTGGATTTGAGAGATGGCATAATTGAGTGGTGTGCCATCTTCCTGCCCATTTGCCCCCTATGTACTACATAGTTTTCCTTCTATCAGCTTACTACATAAATCCCCATTTGTCTTCTCCAAATTGAGGACATAGATTTTGTGCATTTTGAGAATCTATGTATTCTTAACAATTTTAAAGTTGAAATATAGTCCAATGCCTCATTTCATAGATGAGGAGAGAACTGAAGCCAGCAATGTTGAGGGATTTATCCAAGGTCACAGCAGTATTTATTAGCATGTTGGAATGAAGACCTAGGTTTCTAAACTTCTAGGTCAATATTTTTAGCATAACATTCTATTTTCCAATCTGCAGTACTTTTTCGTTTGTTCTCTTCTTTCCTTCTTTTAACCATGTTACTATATTTAAAACATAATCCGGAATCAATTTGCTACGTTTTTGAAACAATACCCTTGTCAACTCGACAGATGTATCTGACTCTCCAGCCCAGGATCCTGGTCGGAGCATGGTGGAAGCCTCCATCTTCAGGGAGTACTGGTGCTCACGGTGCAGGGGAATGACAGGGAACCTCGCAGTCAACTGACACATGGAGAGGCCTGTTTGTGGTTATCAAAAAACTCTCGGGAACCAATGGGTTTGGGAAACATTTTTGTAGGGTTTTGCTGAAGGAAAAAAAGAAAGGGAATCTGGTATATGTTAATTGACAGATTATTCCCGAATGGTGTTCATACAATATAAAATATAAATTGGCGAATTCAAGAATATCTGAAGCCTGGAACTCTGCTAAAATGTGTATATGTGTCATGCTAAGTGATGACATCTGCATTCAAGCCAAACTTGGGAGAGTTCCATGTCACTTTGCACCACATTCCCATAGCATCCTAGTGGGATTCCCGCTAGTCTTCTAAACAGGGTCAGGGGTCTAGATTATCGTGATTCCTGTTTGTCTTCATTGAATTCACCTGAATTTGTGTCATCTTCCACTTCACCAAGCTAGTGTGGCCTGAGGCTCTAAGAAACCCCTACTTCTGTGCAGTGGGAGAACTTGGAGGAAAATAAGGAAGACTGACCTAGCCTGGAGCCCAGAGTCTCAGATGTTTCCAAGATAGGAATGGTCATCATTGTGCTCCACAAAGGGGAGGTATGGCCTCTCTCTCTCTTTTTTTTTTCAGTTTTGGCCAGGTCCAGGTTTGAACCTGCCACCCCCTGGTATATGGGACCGGTACCCTACTCCTTGAGCCATAGGCACCACCTGAC
This sequence comes from Otolemur garnettii, assembly GCF_000181295.1. Lineage (NCBI taxonomy): Eukaryota > Metazoa > Chordata > Mammalia > Primates > Galagidae > Otolemur > Otolemur garnettii. The sequence continues at coordinate 911,830 of NW_003852638.1, read as the reverse complement.
ATGGCCTTCCTTTAAATGAAGGGGAAAAGACAAATGTGCCTCTGAGTACTACTGGCACTTGGGATAGAGGGAGGGCTACATATGGGGAACCTAGAGTCACACCAGCTGGAAGGCCCCCCAGCTTGCCTCAACCACAGCACGCCTTGGCCAGGCCATGGCTTCCCAGACAGCTTACCCAGGATGCAGCCCAGATGTTCCCAGTGGTGGGAGCCAGGCATAGGGTGGGAAAATGCAGAAGGCCCATGAGAACATCAACCACCTACCCCCAATGTTGGCTGATTCTTTTCAGCAAGAAACTTGAGGCAAAGATAGTAAAATAGACAAATTCCTTTAAATCTGTTCTTTTTCTTTTCTCTACTTCTTGCCTGATACATGTGTACTAGTTGCAGGTGCCTAGATTTTAGAAACCGTAGCTCTTTAACCTTGACTTTACAATTGAGGTAGAGCAGAGGGCTAGTGGCCTCACCCATAGCCTGTTGGCACTCAAGGTCACGGGCTAGTTTTGTATCATAGTCATCTGGGACCCTGTGGAGAGTCTGCTTTGCTCTGACCATGAGCACGTTCTGCTTATGTGTCAGGGAATTAATTGGCCCAGGGACAGCCCACCTCCAGTGACATATGAACAAATAACCCAGCTGGGACACGCGAACTGTGTCCTACATGGGACACCAGAAGGCTTGGGCCCCAGTTGCCCTCAGTGGTAAACAGCTCATTAGCACACACTGAACTAGCTGCTTCCCCTCCTCTTCCCCACACTCCTGCCAGTGCTTCCTGGGATCACTGACCAAATAAACAACGTGCTCTGAATCCTTGCTTTGGGGTCTGTTTCCAGGGGAATTTAACCTAAAATGTTAGGTTTCTGTTATTCAGTGAGTACTTGTCAGACACATATGCACCAAGCACAGTCCCAAATGCTAGGAGGATAGACAAGGAGAGAGTAACATAAAAGGAGTGAGATGCACTGCTCGGTCCCTGTCCTCAGGGTGCTTGCATGTTTTTAAAGGGGATAAAGGCAGATGCACAAAAGAAATACATTTATTAATGGCAGAAAGTGAAAAGTTCGACGACAAAAGAATAGAAAAAAATAGTGTGGTAATACAGAGGAGGAAGCAAGCATTAGCTGTAAAGTTAGGGAAGGTGACTCATCACTAGCTAGAAGGCTTGGGGGTTACTGAGACAGCAGAGACAGGTGAAGAATGCCCCTCTGAGGAGTACTGACCATGTGCGGGCTTTGCTCTGTCTCAATCCCTGGCCTGGCCAGTCCACTAGAGGGGAGCTGGCAGGGGAGCCTGGCCCAGTATGGAAAACGGGCTTTGCTATATAATTCAGCCTGGCTTGGGGCGAGTCTCTTAAATGTAGTTTTATTAAGGCAATTGACAGTTCCCAGGAGCGAAGGAGACAAGAGACTGTGTGAAACATTTCTTTTATTTTCTGCATTCCAGTGTTTTGACATCTGGGGATCTGGGGCCTTGTGACTCTGAGGGACTGTCTCTCACAGGCTTGGTCAGTTCCTGGAGACAGTGAACAATTCATCTCTGAACACATCTTCCAAATACAACCCACATGCTCTGTCATGCTCTGTCAGACCCTCACACCCCAGGCTGCTGTCCACCTGTCCTCAGCACCCTTTAAGGGGCGACTTCCTTCCTAACTAATCATGAGCACCTGCTAATGGGTCTGTCCCACACCCCACTCTTGCTTGTATACAAAGACAAACACGAGAGAGAGAACAGGACAAAGAGAAGGAGAGGACATTTATGGAATACCTACTTCGAAAATCACTGTAAAGTTGTGCAGATAGTAGAGAATTTTGAAGGCAATAATAACAAACACGAAGTGCTTATGTACCAGGCCCTGTCTTCAAGACTAAGCATATATTAACTCCCTCAAATCCTCACAACACCCTTCTAATGCAGGTCCTTATTGGCATTTTAGGCATGCAGTAACTGAGGTATGGGAACTTACGTAACTTGCCACAAAGTTGGTTAAGTGGCAAAGCTGGCTTTGAATCTCTGTAGTTTGTGCTTCAGCATCTCTGTGCCAGAGTGCGATGCTCGGCGTAGAAAGTGACCAACTTCAAGGCATGTGACCGCTTACCAGTAGCTCCATCAAAGGGGTCAGCTGAGAAATAAAAGGAGACAAAAAATCTATTTAGCTACTTGGCAAGAAAATTACATAAAAGGAAAGCTTCAAATTAGCGTTGAGCCCTCCTCTTTCTGGGGTAAGCCTCCCCTTATTATCTTTTATTGGTACCCTCATTTCCATATCAAATTAAGAGCTGACATTGGGTCACCCTTCTGCCACTTTGCCCCGAGCCCTGCTCTCATTCAGCCAGGTTAAACCGTCTCCCTTAATTACCAGTGGGAGCTCAGTCTTGCACAAGGGAGCTCAGATGATAAATTAAAACAAGGGAGCTTTGTTTGGTGCACGCAGTCAGGCATCACAGTCACCTTAATTATGCAATGATGTCACCCGAGGCGGGGAGAGTTCTAAGGGCTTAATCACTGGGAGGCCCGGGAGGCCTTGTGTAATGAGCAATGAGCATTGTTGCATGGGTGCACGGCACCTCCTCTCCCAGGCAGGGCCGGCTGCGACTGGGACTCGGGGGCAGGGAGTTATTGGGAGGAGCCCTTTCTCTCCTCCCGGGAGGCAGGGTGGTACAGTGGACCAGAGCATTGGAATTAAATAGGTTTGAGTTTGAATCCTGAACCCAGCATTACCTGGATATGTGTCCTTGGAAAATTTTCCTCCCTATGGTCCAAACAAAGAGATAATGTTGTCTAACTTGCAAGATTCTGAGGCAGGAAGGAGAGAGAGGATTTTAGTGCCCATGACACCTCCCAGACTAAATAAGCACTTGGGGACCTCCTTTATCCTCCTTTATCATTATGAACATCTCTGTTCACCACCACCCAAAAAGACAGAATCAGGACTTCCTGTCATTGCCCAGATGTGTCCCCAAGACGGGGGCTATGGCCGACCCAATGCTCTTCACAAGTTATTTCACCTTGGTAAGCCTCAACTTCCCCTTTTGTAAGGCAGACCTAGGATTTATAAGGCTTAACTGTGCAATGATGGATACAAAAGAATGCCACCCAGCGCCTTCATTTATTTCTAAACTAGATGGGGAAATAAATGTTTGGGAGGCACAGTAAATGATGCCCCTGGTTTCTTCCCAGTCATGTTTAGCTGTGTTATAACCAGCTTCTAGATCAAGCCTCTCATGCTGCTCTGCTACACCTGCGTTCTGTCCTAGGGAAGTGATGTTTTCCTACTGGCCGGTTCATTGACTCCTGGGGCTGAAGAAGCCCTTCCACATCTGACCCTCTCTGCCCTGCTGGGGTTCCTCCCATTGGCCCACAATGACCATGAGCAGGATGGTGCCAGTGAGCCTGACCCCTCCTCCTGCCACAGCTGCTACTGCTGTCTCTGCTAACCAGGGCCCACACTGTGTGCCCAGTTGCCCACCAGATGAATCCCCCATCCAGTTCCCTGTACAGCCTTGCACTCTCAGCCCCAGCTCTTCAATCTTGTCCACAAGCAGGCAGGAACCTTCTTTCCTCTGTTCAGCGGCAGGTGAGGATCTCCATAGGTCTCAGACTTGGACCTGATGGGAGCAGAACTGTCACTGGTTGGGACTTCCTGCACATACACTCACTCACCTCATACTCACTCACATTCACAGACATGTACACACAGCCACTCAACAAAGATACACAGACATACGCTCACACACAAACATACACTCACTCTCAAACATACAAAGCCACACCTTCTTCGCACTCATGTTCTCACACCTACACAAACACAGACACTCACATAGTCACACACACGTAGACACACAGTCACACTCACACACCCCTGCACAAACACATTCATTCACATAGTCACACAAACACACTTTCACCTGGACACACATGCTCTCTCAGTCCATCCTCAGAGGAGATGGGATTTCACAGGCATGATGCACCACTCATGGATGAGAGCCCCCAGCCCTCCAAAGAAGTTTCTAGAGATGATAGCAGATGGGTTTTTGAGCAGTGAGGGAAAGGGCTTGGCACTGGGGAAGTTATGATGTCATGAGAACTTCAGTGAAGCCAGAGCCAACCCCCATGGTGTGTGCTGCCGGGAAATATGTCTGCTGAGAAGACAAGGCCACCCATGCAAAATGCTGCCTCCTTGTTGGTCTGCATCCTATTTATAGTGTCAGTCCTGTGAAGCAAATGTTCTCAACCATGCATCTGTGAGGGTTTCTGGCACATAAGAGCCTTCTTTTTTTTGGCCTCAATATGGAGCCCCAGAAGTTCCCTAGTTGGGCATTTCTTAGGGATAAAGGAGAAGGTGCATTCAACCACACCTAACACTCTGCTGAGCCGGGGCACATCCAGATGGGTGCCAGGTCAAGCCCATGTACAGTATTCAAAGAAAGAGAATGGCTTCTCTCACCCTCCAGGGCACCAGAAGACCCTCCCCAATATGCTGGCTGGTGAAGATTTGTTTCTCACTGGGAATCCAGTGGGTGGGATAAGCTAGGACATGCCACAGTCGTATCAGTGCTGATACTCAAGAGCCACACGCTTTATCATGTCAAATGATGAAAATATGTTGTTTTCTCCTAGCTTGGGGGCTTCCAACTCTGGCAGGGATTACATGAATACCAGGGCGAGCCGCCTGCCTTGGAATGTGCGCGAACTGGCTGAGAATGGAGCCCTCAGGACCCAACGAGCTGCACATTTTGAACACAAGGAGCCAGTTCTAGGTTCTCTTTGTCTTGGGGCTTTACAGGGCTGCAATTCCCTTCGTTGGGAATGTGATACTGAAGGTTAATTTTACCTGATTTCTGTCTGGTAATCAATTTGCTCAATCCTGTTAGCTATAGCCTTACACTGTTTATGAATTAGTTTTTCCAGCTAAAAAGTTAGCAGAAAACATGATGCTTCTTTCTCTCTCCCCACCTGACCTGTTCAACAGAGCTCACACCCCAGCTACTCTGAATCCAACCCCATCAGGCTCTGTGCCTTCACCCCTGCCATTTCCCCTATCTGAGTAGCCCTCTCTCCTCTTCTCCTTCCTTTTAGGTAAAATTCAAGAGCCTCATTTGTAGGAAGCCTCCCCCCTCTATTAGCTTCCTGTGACCACCATAACAAATGACCAAAAACTGGGTGGCTTAAACAACAGAGCTGTAGTCTCTCACAGTTCTGGAGGCCAAAGCTCCAACATCAAGGTGTTGGCAGGGAATGAAGAGTCCATTTTTAGTGTTTCAAGAGACTTTACTTAATCAAGTCACAGTTTCCAGTCATGTCATCATCCTTTCTATAAGATTTATAACACAGCAGAATTTATTGAACATTTTCTCTTCTCTGCTTGTAAATCTTTGTTCTGCTTTCATTTATATTTCATAGAGTGCTTGAATCTTTCCTCAGATAAGAGTGATGCACTTTTTGAATATTTACAACCCGAAAATGGTCGAAATGTTTGTCCTTATATAAGAATGATATCCTGAGAGGATAGGGGATTTTTCAATCAGTTTTTTCTTTTAACAGTTTGTAAATGTGCTTCTTTGAACTTCTAGTGTTTGGGGTTAGAAGTCCAATACTAACCCAATTTCCTCTACAGTAGTCCTCCCTTATCCTTAGTTTTGCTTTGTGTGATTTCAGTTGCCTACAATCAACCATGGTCAACTGATATTCTGAAAATGTTAAATGAAAAATTCTAGAAATAAATAATTTGCAAGTTTTTAATTGCTTGTCCACTTAGTAACATGATGACATCTCCTACCTTCTGCTTCAATGCTGCTAGACGTGTGAATTATCCAGCATGTTCACACTGTAGCCACTACCCACCCATGAGTGGTTTAATAGCAGTTTCTCCGTTATCAGATGCTATCTTAGTGCCTTTGCTCAAGTAACCCTGACTGTACTTAATATTGGCCCCAGAGTACAATAGTACCAGGGCTGGCATAATGTGATAATTGTTCTATTGTATTGTTAGTTATTGTTGTTAATCTTTTACTGTGCCTAATTTATAAATTTAACTTTATTATATATATATATGAAAAAACATAGTATACTATTCTCGATTTTAAGCATCTTCTGGGGGTCTTGGAATGTATACCCCTCAAATAAGGGAAGGAACACTGTACTTAGAAGGTAAGCTTTTGTATTTGTCTGGAAATTTATAAGATTTTACTCTGGTGCTTGTATTTCAGAAATTTCACCAGGAAATGTTTAGATTGGTCTGAGCTGTCCAATGCAAAACTAATTAGCCATATTTAAAGGTGAATGCTAATTAATTAAAACTGAATACAATTTAAAAGTCAGTTCCCTGGTCATAGCAGTCATCTCAAGTCACCAGTAGCCCTGAGTGACTGCCATACTGAACAGCACAAGACATTTCCCCATTGCAGAAAGTTCTATTGCCCAGCTCTGGTCTGGTCGATCTTATTACTATCATTAACGTTATTATTAATCCTGCATGGTACTTGCTGGACTTTTCCTTTCTTCTTTTTTTCCTTTGGCTTTTTTTTTCCTTATGAGATGTTTAATCATTACCCACAATTGTTGTTTTTGTCAATTCTTCTTTTAAATGTTTTAAATTGCAAAAAGTATATTTTAGTTTTAAAAAGTTCCTTTCAAGGGCTCTGCAAATGCATCTCCTCGAGCATTTCCTTATCTTTCTTTTCTTTCTTTCTTTTCTTTCCTTCTTTCCTTTTTAAACCTCTTTGTGTTTCCTCCACTCTGGGAGCCACAGCTCCGTTGCTGGGGTTCATCTTCCTCTCTCCATTTATTCTGTTTCCCTCCATGGGCAGACTTTCCCTTGATCCCCAGTGGCTGTGATATAGACTCAGTGGCAGCACACACCAGGCTCTCCAATGAGACTGCTGACAGCAGGTGGTTGGCACAGTACCCGCCTCTCCAGCTCCTGTGTGATGGCCTCCCAGGCTGCCACACCTAGGTTCCCATTGCTTTATTCACCCTCCTGGCACTTAGGAGGCAATGAGAAGGAGGTTTTCAGATGGGATCTTCTGAATTCATGGCTCTTGAAGGCTCAGATTTTTATCTTATCTACTGTTGAAAGACAGCCCAAGGAGAAATCTGAATGAGAACGTGGTAGAAGTTAAATCTGATTGTTGGCCCCAAGACACAAAGAGAATCCCTCCCCCAAACCACTGGCTAGAGCGAGAAAGGGATTTCTAAGAAGTGTACAAACTGATACAAGCTTCCTGGAAGATAACTTGTTGATATGCTGTAAAATTCCTACAATGTGCATTCCATTTAACCTAGCGTTACTTATTTATGTGTTTATGCTGAGGAAATAGTTGAGAGTATGTACAAATTTAAATATAAGGATAGAGTTTGATATAGTTTAGGATAGTAAAACATAGATAGGTAGATAGATAGATAGATGAAATAGCCTAAATACTCAATAACAGCAAATCAGCTGCAAATTCACCAATGCAAAACTGTGTAGTCTTATACAATGATATTGGAGAAGATGCTTATGATATAGGATTAGCTAAAAAAACACACACATCAGTATGTGCAGTGTGATTCCATCTTATACTATGTCCAAATTTATAAATCTCTATATTTCTATCTCTGTACATATAAAATGCAAAAGGACATCGTATACCAAAATGGTAAGTGTGGTGGATTGAGTAATGTTTGATCGTTTAAATTTTATTTTATTTTTAAACATCGAACATACTCTGCTTGTATGATTTTCAAAAATAGCGAACTTGTTTTAAAAGACTTACACTAGAACTTCTATTAGACTTTTTAAAATTATGTTCAAGGTCTCTAGCAAGCCACATGGTTACCGGATCCCAACTCCCTATTTGTGATCCTTCCAGATTTGTTCTCATCTCAGCTGAGTCTGCTTCCCCTAGATCTCCTTCTGCCATCCCATCCCTGTTAGATGATGATAAACTGATTTATAATGCAATCATCATGGTGTGAAGGAGCTTGTATTTATAGACAGGGAGAAACACTCCCTTCCTTATTCCCTTCCCCAGGCCATCCCCCAGGCTCCTGTTTCACCAACAGAAGGTATGGGGAGAAGGATTGGGGAAGCCAGAGCAGTCGCATGTGCAGGCTGGAGCTGACAGTTTAGGGGGCAACAGCCCAGCCAAGGCCATGCGCAGCTGCCTGCAGTCCTCCTGGACATAGAGGTGGCAGTGCTGGGCCTATCATCAGGACAGTGATGATACACAGGCTACAAGGTCAGACCAGAGCCAGCGTCAGGGTTCATTGGTGATGATTTACCTGCAGTTCCCTAATAACAATGTTAGTCTCAGAGTCTGGGATAGAAGACAGCTACTACCTACTCAGTGCTATTGCAGACATCATTTAGTCAAACGAGATTATTAATACTTTCTCCCCACCAGCTTCTTAAAAAAAAAATGTGAGGATCGACTGAGCACTATGAGTGCACACAGAGAGCCTTTGGCCTGTCAGTAACCCTCCTGATGCTGTCATTTTGTTAGACCCAAGTTTTACTTGCTGAGTAAAAAATAGACAAACTCTTGCTGAGCAGAATAATACATCAAGGTGGCATACAACACACTTGGCAATCTAAGCTCTCTTCTAATGTTCACTAAGCTGAGACTTGGAGGTTGTCGCCTTGCACAAGACAGAGAGACTGCATACGTGGAGCCTTCTCTTCAAAGACAAAGGCTCTGACTCCCGGGACATTTGGCCCTCCTGATGTGGCTCTCATGAGCAAACTGTAGGTGGTGGCATCTTATGCCTCGGGGGTCCTGGGACTTTTCCCACTCATTGCCTGTCTGTCATCCCTCTCCCTCCAGCATCAGTCCATGAAAGTAACAGGCTCTCAAGGGCAAGAATCTTGCTTTCCCTCCACACCCAGAGAACCACTTTGGGGTGTCATTTGCACCGGGGGCTTGTAACATACTAAAGGGCTGGGAAGAGGCCGAAGGCATAGATGAGAGTAGGGCTGCCCTGTGAGCTGCATCTTTGCTTACCAGCTTTTAGTCCTGGGAGCTACTACAGAATGAGACAGGAAGGACACATTTGAGTCTTTGGCAGAGTTTGAGGAATCAAAGTGGCAATTCCCTCCCCATAGACAGGGAATTAACAGCTGACTTCTCTTGTAGTAAAGTGGCATTCTCAGGGTCCCCAAGGGCCCGTGAATTCTTAAAATAAAACCTTTAGACCAGTGCTCCTGAAATTGTAGCATACTCGTGAATCACCTAGAGATCTTGTTAAGGTACAGATTAGTCCGAGGTGCAGACACAAGATTCTGTGTTTCTAGCAAACTCACAGGTGCTGGTGCTGCTGCTTGTGTCAGGAGATGAGTAGAGGGGTTTGTTCCACAATGGGTTCAACAAACACATCCCCTCTTTCAAGTTCACCAGGTTTTAGCAAAGATATTCTTTATATTCTCCACACCTATGGAATTCATTCTTGGCAGGGAAGGGGTTAAGGGGGCAGAGACAGTGAGAGAAAGCTCCCTTTTCAAGGCATTTCTAATAAGCTGAAGCTGATCCAAACCTTGTTTAATGAGCACTTATTTTATACAAATAAGCTCACAGGCGTGTCCTCATCTCTAATTAAACCAGAAAGGAAGCATTTGTTCTAATTGGACCGCATAGCTCAAGAATTAATTGTGAGATTGTTTAGAATTACAATCTTGTGACCGTTCACCCAAAGGAAGAAAGAAAAAACACAAAACCTACTTTAGGAGTCTCACTCTATGTAATTTTTCTGCACTTCCCCCCCCCCCCAGCTTTTTAATTCTTGGAAACCATAGCCCAAGTTGAACTGACGATTTGCAAACAAAGGCGAAAACTTCTAAGGGCAGCTTGCTGTGCAGTTTCACAAAAGGCCTGGCAAAGGCGAAGATAACAACTCAATTAAGCATGATATTCTAATGTGCCCCTGAGAAAGTGCCCTCATAATTAAGGATTTGCACAATTTCTGTGGGGCCGGGTAAATCGTGTGCCACATTATTTATCAATATCAAAAGAGTCACTTTTGAATTCAGTAGTCTGGAGCACCTGCCAACAACAGATATTCTCACCCCATGCTAATCTCCAACCATGTTTAGCCAAAGGTGCAAGAGGTTTTTATTGGCACATCTAGTGCCCTTGGGTGGCATCGATCACCATCAGGTTTCTAAAGAATAGATTGACAAGGCTTAGCACAATCAGCTCACGGGCTGCCCTCCTCCTCCTGTGCTGTGGCTCTCTCTAGCCAGTCTTGCCGGCACCGCTTCCCAACAAATGCCGCTTGTCTGCCTGCTGCCCGTTCAACTCATCTAGCTGCAGAGAGCACAAACTGACCTACAAAAAAAAAAAGGGCTATATCTCTGTCATTCTTGACTGCATAAGCTGGACCTCTGGGGTCCAGGGGCAGATGTCTTTCAGAAGGTTGGGTGGGCAGGGGCCAAGGTACTCTCCTGCACCTGGGGAGGCGCTGGTCCGATGGCACAGCTCTGCTCCTAGCCACACTTTGGTTGCTAATACTCTGCCAGGGGCAAAAGGAAACTCAAATCACTGCCAAGAACTAGCTTGAGCTTGTGGTGCTGACACTTGGAAAAATCTTGCTTTAACTTGCTTATGGAAAGAGTACACTTCAAGTTGCATGTCAATGACGGGCAGAAGGCTGCTTGAGATGGCCTTCTCACTAAATGCCACACTTTGTGCTACAGCACTTTAAGAGACTGTGCTGATGAATGGGATAGATTGTTGCTGGGTGCGTGGGCACTGCCCAGTCTTTACTCTCACCAGGTGTACACATTTCCACAGTGGCTTGCAACCCAATGCAAAGCCTGGCTGTCTTTGCATATGCTGTAGAGGTGGGAAATGAAGAAGGTTTTGCCAGAAGCGTATAACATGAAGCAACCCCACCTAGACCATGGTAATCAGGAATGGCTAAACGAATCTCGACTAAAACCAGGAGAACCATTTTACTCTGGGAATAGATTTTAATAAAGACGAAGAGAGTTGCACTGGCTATTCACTGCATCCAGCAGAAACTCTGGGCACAGTGCACCAGCCAGCTCTGGAGTGGCCTTCATGCTGCCAGCATTCATTATGTTACGGCAGCACATGAGGATGATAAATGAAAAACAAAGGACAAAATTTCTCCCCATTAGAAGGGGGTGATAAAAAGCAAACTTAACAACTCAGAGACTGCAAGGAAACTGGAAGCGAGCTTTTTCCTAGACTGTGAGGTCTTTGAAGGTTGCCTCCAGTCTCTATGTTCTCAGCACCCAACATGGGATTCCATCCTGGGCACTCAGCAAGCATTTCTAGAATGAATGAATGGACATAAGACAGACAATACAGACTGTAATTACAGTGAAACACAGATAACCACTGCCACAGCAGTTCAGAAGGGGACAGACCCACGTGGGATTGAGTGAAAAAGAATCTCGGAGGAAGAATTAAGGAACCTTCAAATAAGAGAGTGATTCTGAATATCCCACTGCCTTAAATCTCCTGATGCCCGTTCTAGGCCTTTGCCCACTCTTCTGAGCTTTATGAGACCATAGGCTGCTTCAGGCTTCACTCACTGCAGAGAAAATTTGATTTACAACCGCCGCCCACATTGGGTAACAATCTAAGCATCCTGTGTTAAATACATGTAGAAAACAAGGCAGCGAAAATCAAATGAGATGCTGATTTGTGTTTTGTTTACTGTACTGAATTTTATGAGCCCAAACTTTTTAAACTTGTATTTTACACAATATACAAAAAGATGTGTAATAAGAGTATTCAAAATATTTTAAAATTTCTTTGTTTAAAAACAAGGTACTTAAAATACATGTTGTAACAGGGTAGGTTAGACTATGCATAACAGTAACAAAAGAACTCTGAAATCTTGATGACTTAATACAAAAAACTTTATTTTTCACTCTAAGTTCAGGTATATGGCAGGGAGAGAGGTTCTGCTCTACAGGAATCAGCCTCTGCCATGGGAGACATCTCCAGTCCCCAGGGGAAGGGAAGAGGCACCCGATAAGCCACCAACCCAGGCTTTAACCCAGAAATTACTCTGGCTGTACCCACGTAGAGCTCATTGGTTAAAATGAGTCATATGATCTACCTAACCACAAGAGTGATAGCTGATAGGGTGTGTTTTGAGCACATCCTTTCTGCCCTAGGTGTTTACCATTCCTTCCTGGAACCACTCTCTGTAAGGACATTCCAGAACCACCAGTGTGGTGCATTCATTGCTTTAGTGAAAGATTGTCGCTAAAGAGAAGATGTTGTCCCTTTCCCTGGAATCTTGAAGGACCTTGAGGTAAGGAATGGACAATGAAATATTGAGATGAAATTGCCACTGGCATCCCTGTTCCCCAGCAATAAGAATTTCAAAAATAAATAAAGAAGAAATGTCTGTTACCACTGATTTAAAAACTTACCAGGAAAGTCATAGACCTCTAACAATAAAGTCTAAACTTCTGGCTAAGAGGTCTTCTGGATATTCTAGGGCTCAAGGTACCTCTCAGTTGGTAGTCAGTGATGCCAAAGTGCCCAGCACTTTACCATATAGTTTAAACCTTATGGTAAAGATCAGAGGTGCAGAAGAAGGGCAGGATTGGGGGCGTGTAGGGAAATGCTGACAGCAGACTATTTGGTTCTCTACATAGCATTTCTAACTAGGGATATCATACAACTTGAGACTGCAAGGAAACTGGAAGTGAGCTTCCTCCTAGACTGTGAGGTCTTTGAGGGTTCCAGAAACAAACTAAGTAGATCAAACATTTATGATGTTTTCATAAGATCTATTTAGATATTTCTTCAATTTTTTTAAATAATGGGACCCTCAAAAATTAGAAGTTTGATACCTTTTAAAGGTGAACTTCTGAGAGGCCAAACCAGGAATAGACATGAGTTAGTTGGCAAAATTAGTTGCAAATACATGTGGTATTAGCCCTCTGGAGACTAGCTGTTCTAATCCCAAACCACCACACAACTGTGAACAAACTCCATCCAATAGAGAGAGGAAAGAAGACTTGTCTATAGTAGGGACCTTCAAACACGAGTTTGTCCTCAAAGGGAGGGAGCACTAGCTGCCAAAACCTCAAAGAGGAATTTAAAGAAGTTGGTCAGAAGTTGGTCGAATTTTTCAGGTTGAGAAAATAGAGAATTAAGCTAGTGTGGGGACCCTTTCGCCTTTCAGCACTGGAATGGTGGTCCCTGAGGCCCACTCAAGTCCCATCACCTGAACAAATATCTCTCTGTCACAACGATATCATTGAAGAGAACAACTGAGCTCAGCAAAGCATCTGTGAATGAATCATTTACATGGTGTCGGCTCTCCGGCTGGGGGAGCCCATCTTGTACTCTGACATTATTTTCCTCAAATGAAAAAATGAGCCCCCCAAGGTGGTATTTACCCAGTCTAAGTCAGCAAAGAGACCTCACTGATCGCCAGCTCCGACTAATCTTAAAACCGTGTTCTATGTTATCCTTTTCTGAGGGACAGCTCCAAACCAGGCTCTAAGTCTTCTGGGTACCAAAACCACTATTCCCTGTGGTGGGGAGATGTGAATCTGGGCTGTTCTCCAAGGGCTCTCAGCCAGGTAACAAAGCAGAGGAAGACTACTGGGCCTTCAGGCAGGGTGGGGGATGCTTACTGGGAAACAGGGTGTTGTCTATGCCTCCAGCCCTGGGAACTGAGGGAGGCGTGGGAGCCTATGCCTCAGGTATGTGGCACAGGTGTAGACGCTGAACCAGAGCCAACTCCAGCAAAGGCTAGAGTGAAATTGGGTTGTGCGGGCAGTTGCTTTGCTGCTTCTGCCAGTGGCAACTTGTGTTTGAAACTGCATTTTGCATTAATTTATGGAGAATGGAGTTGATCTTCTTGTACAAGGTAGCAGACAGGACCAGCTTTAGGCCTTCTGTTTTCTCAGGTAAGAAAACACTTATATGAGATATCAAAACCATTTTTTCCCCACAACTTCTTAAAGTTTGTCAATTAAGAATATTTAATAAGTGCCTGATTAGACATGATTGTAGACACACTCTGTAACAGAGAGGGTTCACAGACAAAGACTTATGATTAATATGTTGCATATTTTGCAAATTTGAACAAGTTCAAGAAAGTCTTAGTGGTGAATTTGGGATAAATGATCTCTCTCACCTGAGAAGAGTTTTTTCATAGTTATACACTCAGTTAGCACCTTTATAGAAACTGCACTTTCTCATTTTTTCTTTCCTTATAGCTTAACGAACCATCATACTCTCAGGAAATTCTTCAACAAATGTTGAAATTGTGCTTTTATATTCAGAAGCACTGGAAAACCCTACGGTTGGAAACTTAGGGATTTGTTTATGTTTTGAAAATGATGTACATTTGAAAAACTCCTGTATTGGGGCCTCTCTGGCTAACGTCACCTGTATATGGAGTAAATTAAAGTATATAAAGTCAAGAAAGCAATGCAAGTTTGGAATTTATCCAAGCAAAGGTCAATACTGGGTCAAGTTCTTCTACAAATCGCTCGGCTTCCATGACATCATCCTCTGCCCATAGACAAACCATGTGACCCAACTTACTTATTGCTGACCAGCAAACGGACTCTTTCCAGTGGTGGATTTTTCAAAACCTTCTTTCTCTTGCAGCATTGTTCCATTCCAATGAATTTATATAGACTATGTCTGTAAGAGTAAAGAGTTTGGGCCATTCATTAAAGACCCTGAGGTTCAGAGTGTTGGAAATAATTATTCTAACTCATCTGCTTAAATTGGAATTCTTCAAAGCAGTGGATGAAAGAGATCAGAAAGAATGGATGGTTATTTTTTAAAGACACGTGGGTATACACCTCTGAGCCTCTGTAGTTTACTTAGCATCTATATACTTTTTTAAAGTAGAGTACATAAGCTAATTCTGGCTAACATCACCTGTACACAGAAGTACTGCCAAATAAACTCTCAAATATTCCTATATTTATATAAAAAGGGAGCAAAATATTCTAAGTCAAAGGAAAAAAATAACTTTGTTTGTAAAGATCTAATCAGAGAAGAAAAAAATTCTGGTTTGGAAGGTATGCAAACCCATACTAAAATAATGAGCCAATGTTTAGAATGCACCGTGGTTTCAGATTTTTATTTAACAAGTGTATTTATCCTGAGCATTTATATGTGTCAGGCACTGTGACAGGTGCTATGGCAAACAAGGCAGATTTGGGTTTGCTCTTGGAGAAGAGTAGTGAAACTAAGTGAGTTTAAATAAAAGGAGATATAAATAAAAGAATTAAAAATTGCAATAAGTCCTATGGGAAAAAAAAAAAACACAAAGAGCTGACATAGAGGCTAACAAGTCATCACAAAAGGCCCCTCTGAAGATGTAACATAACAGCATGATAGTGAAGTGAGGCTGAGAGTGTTTCCAAGCAGAAGAATAGCACTGCCAGAGATTAGAAGCAGGGGAACATGGCGCACATTTGACAAATTAAAAAGAGACAAGCATGGCTGAGTGACCAAAGGTGACACTGAGATGCTGTGCAATTAGAGATGAGCAGGGCCTGGATTGGAAGGGCTCTCCACCACGGTGTAGATTTTGGGGTTTACTCTATATACAGTTGGAAGGGGTTATAACTAATAATCATAATATGACTTGATTTAACAATTAGATTATTCTAGATGTTTTTTATATAGGGAATGAATTGAAGAGTTGGTGTCTTAATCATTTTTGTTGCTATAACTCAATACTTAAGACTTAATATTTATAAGGAAAAAAAAATTATGTCTTATAGTTCTGGAGGCTGGGAAGTACAAGGTTGAGTGGCTGTACCTGGTGAAGACCTTCTTGCTGGCAGGGACTCCCTGAAGAGTCCCAAGATGATGCAGGATATCTCATGGTGAGAGAACTCCCAAGTGGCCTTACTTTAGACCCATTCTCTCAGGATGACTAACCCACTCCTTCAATAGCCCAACAGCCTATTAAAACATAGTGGATTAATAAATTTGTGAGGGCAGATCCCTCATGACCCAATCACCTCTTAAAGGCCCCACACCTTAATCCTGTTACAGGGAGGATTATGTTTCAACATGAGTTTCCACGGGGACAAATATTCAAACCACAGCATTAGGTAAAGAAGAAGAATGATAATTCAGGAACTGTTGGAATATTCTACATAAGAGATGATAGTGGCTTGGGTAGGCACATTTACTGAAACAGAGAGACATAAACAGTGGGAGAGCTATCCTGATGTGAAAACAACAAGACTGGGAATAGAGGTGGGGTAAAGAAAATACTTCCGAGTGACTTCTAGGTGCCAGCTTCACCAACCAGGTAGATGATAGCGGCATTTACTGACATGAGGAAGTGAAATGTTGGGTGGGTGACCAAGAACTTTGTTTTAGACAGGTCAATCTAGACATATGTCCAAGGCACCCAAAGAGAAGTAGTGAGTAAAGCAACTACATACATGAGCCTGGAGCTTAGAAACCTAAATCTGGAAGTCACAGTCAGATGATACTTGCTAATGTATGGACATGAATGGGTGCCCCTGGTGTGAGAGCAGAGTGAAATGAGGTACCAGGAATGAGTATTATGAACTTTCAACATGTCTAAATAAGTAGTCAATATGTAGACAGCAAACAAAATAGCTTCTAGTATTTTATCCCTGGCCCTGTCACTAAGAAGCCTGTGTCCTTGAGGAAAGAGACTGGATTAAGTGGATCCAAAGTTTCCTTAATGCTTTACCACTCTATCATTTTACCAAAATGCCATTTTCCCAATCTTGTAATAAGAGGACTATTGGGTGAATTCATGACTGACATTATACAGGTCCATTAGAATGACACCCACATTATCTCCTCATATTTATGCAGAAAAGTGCTGGGCTTAGTAAATGATAGAGTTGATATTCAGGTGGAATATCACATGATATTCCAAAACAAAGGAAACTGTACAAAATGGACCAGTGGTGAGTATCTGTCAAGCTAGATGTTAAATTCAACCATGTCTTTTGAGTGAGAAGGTAACAGGGAAATGATCAGAGGAAGAGTCAGGGAAATTCCTGTCCAACCAGCCATGCCATTAATATGGTGGCAAAAGTGGGTTTTTTAAGTCCACCTTTTGTGAAAATAAAGCAGGATAGACAGTCTGATCTTTTGGATCACCTAAAGCAAATGCTCCTTAGGTCAATGAGAAAGAACCTATCTCAGTGGCATTCCATTAAGAAAAGCTTCCATAAGATGAAGGTCATAGAAAGCTCATGGTTAGGTACAATGTATGTGTACTTCTAGAGCTGTAGTTGCTCTCTCCTGCAGGTTGCTCAGGGTGAAATGTTACAGTGGGGAAACCTGTAGCAAGCTGTCCTATGCTGTCTAGGGAGTGATTTACTTATGGTGAGGGAAAACTATTTTAAAGGAGAAACATGTTTTCTTTGGTTCATTCACTGAAGGCAGTGCTTCAGTTGACGTTCTGTCATGAGTTATCATTGGTATGTGTTGGGGGCTCACAAGGCCTAGCTTCTGGGAGGCCAGTGATGCTGGTCCAGAGGGACTTAGTCAGTGTCCTCTCCCTCCCCTCCTTCCCAAGGAATGCCTCTTCACACATGAACCCTCTTCCTTTCTGCACCATTCTATACCTTAGAGTTTCCCAAGACAAACTACCCCAGAGGGAGCCACCTCCCTAGTGCAAATTTTTTCTTATGACAAAAGTTACCACATTTTGCTATGTATAATGTGCGTCCATATTTTTGATCCAAACTTTGAGGAAAATTTTCTTTTGTTTTAATTTTTAATTCAAGTTTTTAATTGTTTATATTTAGGTACTTTTCTGTATTATAAAGGAATTTTATAAAATTATCAACTAGATTGCTACCTCTCACCTAAACTGTACAAAGAAAAATGTATCTCTGTTTGTTGACTGAAAATGCTTCTGTTGCAAGTTCATTGTTGGCTTAACAAAACCAATTACCATATTCCAGGATTTATTTTGCATACAGATATCATTATTGCTTTCTAGAGTTCCACTTTTAACTCATAAGCATAAATAAAAGCTTTAGGAACATTTAAATAGATATGGAATTAGTACCACCTGGGTATGATGAGCATATTCTTAGTTTTCCTTCAAAAATTTGGGCAAAAAGTGTGCATTACATGTGGCAAACTAGGGTATAGTCAAATGTAGAAAAAAATAGAAAATGCATACAAATACAAAGAAAAAAAAGAAAGTGGATCCAAAGGTTCCTTAATGCTTTACCACTCTATCATTAACAATTAGAAAAGATAATTAGTGTTAATCCTTAGGGCTTCATGACCTTCATCTCATGGAGGCTTTTCTTAATGGAATGCCACTGAGATAGGTTCTTCCTCATTGACCTGAGGAGCATCTGCTTTAGGTGATCCAAAGGATCAGGCTGTCCATCCTGCTTTATTTTCACAAAAGGTGGACTTGAAAAAAAAACACACTACACTGATGGCATGGCTGGTTGGATAGGAATTTCCCTGACTCTTCTTCTAATCATGGGGCTAGAAACTTCTAGATCTTTCTCAATTCATATCAATTGATATGTGTTTTACTTAATTTTTCTTCACTTCCCATTTCCTTCTCTCTCCTCACTAACCCTGTGCCTGATGGGCAACTCAAGACAGAAGGGGAAGTCAAATCATCTGGCATGATTTGAAAGAGCTGCAGGGAGGTCAGATGATCTGGTGTGGAAGATCCAGATCATCTCACTGATGCTCCCCTGGGGATGGACAACAGGGAGGGCTGCTTCCCCTACCTCCTGGTCCCTGCACATCCAGGAGGAGCCCAACAGCTAACAACTAGAATCAGAGAAAAAGAAAGGAAAGACCAGGATTTGCAGAGTTGAGACCAACCCTTATTGTACATGTTTTTTGTGCATTACTTGGTGAGAACTCATGTGCTTACCCCACTTAATCTCCATGATCATAGCAGTCAGTATTATTGCTTTTCCCATTTCACTGGTAAAAAAAACTGAGACTTATAGAACTTAAGTATTTGGGGGCCAAGGGGAGGGAAAAAAATGAGGTCAAAAGTTTCAGAGTTCCCTTCTTTTAAGGGTGTGGCTCCAATAATTCTAGAAGACCCCACTTCTGTAGAGGAGCTATGGTCTGGTTCAGAAGATTGAGAGAACAACTCCTTACTCCCCATAATCTTGGATAGTTAAATTCTCCACAGCTTAATTCCCTTACCAATAGCTCAGACTAATAATATATCATTTCGTTGTGAGGCCTAAAATGGTATAGTGCATGTGAAGGGCCACACACATTGCCTGGCAGAAGGCAAGCACCCAAGAAGTAGGAGTTGGCATTGTTGTTGTTATTATTCCAGTGGCTGTCAATTATTTTTCTAAGATGTGTTAATAGGTATGAAGCATTGCATTGGACAGATTCATTGAATTTATCTAAGCTCCTGATATGGGACATTAGCTTGCTTACAAGTCTTTCACCATCAGTTCTGCTGATTGCCATAGCAAGAGCAATCAGGAGATGTTGCAGATACAAACTGCAACAGAAAGGAATGCGGCTTTTGCATCACTCAGAGTGGCTGGCTTTCTCCTTGGAAGGCTCCTCTGCTTTGCTGACTGAGGGCCTGCACCTGATCTAAAGATGAGGGGAATCGACACTTGCCTGCTGGAGCAGGCCTGCCTGGTACATTTATAAGCTCAGGAAAGCGGCCCAGTGGAGTCAACACATAAACACTAGAAGTTACAAATCAGGCACACAGACTTCTCAATATGTTGTATTATATTCTATCCTCCTACCTTCATTGTGACCTAGCAGGCCAGGTTCCAGGGCAGCATTTGCAGATTTCTTAGAGTTCCACATGGGAACTGGCACTGGGGAAGACAGACTTCATCTCCCACCTGCCCCTCTTTTCTCGCCACTCCAGACTCCACCCCATGGGTAGGGGTCCTCTTACACAAGTGAGCAGTCCCTAGCTCCATACATCTGCACACAGCTAATCCTGGGCCATCACCCGGCCTAGGGCCATGCACACTGGTCTTCCCTTGAGAAGATAGACATGCAGCAAGACTCCCATGTAGGTCCTAGAAATGGGCTTGTGGTTGCTGGAAGGGATTTCTGGAGTCTAGAAGGGGAGCACTCTAAAAAGGATTGCACTCTTGGAGGGCACATTCATTCCCTTTACCTCTTGAGGTACTCACCATGTGGGGAATAGCAAGGCTAGAGCAAGGCCCTAGAAGACAAGTGGCCCTGGGTAGGGATCTCTTTTGTCCAAGTCTAAAGAAGGGCAGAACTGCTTAGATGAAATCCTCTCTTCTAGCTTTACACTTATAGACTATGACTGGGAGTTGAACTTAAGTGTTTCCATTCATTCATTCGTTTATTAATTCATTTTTAACAAGTTGATTATCAACTATGTGCTAGGGATACTTGTAGAGGATAGAGTACAAGGGTGAAAAAACAAAGCCCTTGTTTTTGTGACACATAGGTTCTTTCTCCACAGAATTAGACAGGTGAATAATAACACTACTTCAGAAGATGATAGGCACTGTGAAGTGATGAAAGAGAGAGTGGGGATCCATGGCCTAATCTTACTGTGACTTCTTTGAGACCTCTTAAGAGATGACATTTTGAGTCAAGATCTAAAATCAAGAAGGAACCAGCCACATGATGACAGCAGCTGCTAAGGCAGAGAAGATTGCAAATACAAAGGTCCTGGGGCAGGAGACAGCTTAATATGTTAGAGAAACAGAAGGAAAGCCAGTAATCCAGAGCCTCCTGAACAAAGGGAAAAGTCAGGAGGTGAGGAGAGAGGCAACCAGAACCAGGTCAAGGAGGGTCTTCTAGATACTTACTTATATTTGTGGTGTGTAGGTTATTGTTCAAAGTATCAGGAAAAGCCATTGAATACTCAGTGATCTGACTTATGTTTTTAAATAATATCCTATGTTCCTTTGTAAAGAATAAAGTGGAAACATAGCAGGTGAAAGCAGGCACATCAAACAAGAGGCTCAGTCATGGTAAGACATAGTCATAGATAGGACAAGTTTGGCAGCACAAAGGTGGGAAAACATGGAAAATTCAGGATGTTTATTTTGGAGTTAGATGTGAAAGGATTTCGTGATGTATTAGATGAGAAAGATAAGGCAAAGAGAGGAGTAGCACACCAGTTCCAGGGTTCAGGTCTGCTCACTTGGGTATAGAGTGGTGCCATTCATGGAGACACAGCACAGAAGGCGGTGTAAGAAAATCACAGTGTCCTATGTCTGGTAGAATAGAGATGTCAGTTTTGCCTCTTGACAAAGTGGCTTCTCTAGGTTCCAGGTCAGGAACAGAGATGTGAACATGGAATCATCATCACATGGAGAGTATTCAAAGCCATGGACTAAGGGATTATCCAGGACCCCAAAAGAAGATATCCTAGGATGTAGCTTTGGGGATGTCCTAAAGTTGAGACATGATGAGGAGAAAGAGACATCAGCAAGAAATTGAGGATCCCGCAGTCTAACAATAAGAGCACCAGGGAATTATGGAGATGAAGAAGATGAGAGAACCTTGAGACAGGCAAGTCTTCATCCACAAGTGTCTCTGTCCTCCTCAAAGGGATAATCTCTTCTGCTCCATTACAAAGAGGTAGAGAAAATACTGGCTCTACCTCATTACATCTGGAGAAAGAATCTCAGGATGGTTGCCTTTTAGGGTGAGGAAAAGTTGTGAACAGAACCTTTTGAGCCAAAGCACCATTTTGCTGCCTTCTATGAAACAGAGACTGGTTCACCAACAAGTCACAGAACAGAATGTTGCCCATAGAGAGGTTTGACAGGCAGCACTGTCTGTCAAGATAGGCCAGGCTCTGCTGTAGGAACAGGTGAGCCTGACTCCCAGCAGCAAAATACAGGAGTCTTATTTCCTGATCCCATAAAAGTCTGAAGAGGTTTTCACCTTCATCCTCTACTCTTTGAGATCACTATGGTTGGAGAAGGAAGGGAAGGAGGAAATAAACATCCTCTCTGCCAGGAAGAGATACACAGTACTCCCAACTTATTGACTAGAATAAGTCATATGGCCCAATCTAATTGTAAGAAAGGCTGTAAAATGTAGGGGAGTTAGCATCAGTTGTCTCTGCCATCATGGGCCACATAAAAAATTAAAGGGAGGCAGTAGATCTTTGCACTCGTCCTGCCTGGCAAACTCTGCCTCTCTTTCTCTTTCACCTTTTCTCTGTAAAGTTAAGACCCTACTCTGCCCCATTCCCTCATAACATGATTCTCCATCACTGGAGAATTAATAACACTTAAAGGAGACACTACTTTTTTGAGAATTCATTTTTATCCATTAGAATTCAAGATGAGTCTATATAACGATAACATAGTAGCACTTCTGGCCCAGTAGCAAGAAGAGGGAGGAGCCAACATGCCAATTGTACATTTATATAATGTGTGTGATGGTAATGCCTTCCTTTTACTGAGTGCTTACTATATATTGCCACTATTAGTGTTTAACTGTTATTACTGTTGTCTTGAAAAGAGCCATGGTCAAGTTGAATCCCAGTCCGAGACTTAGTGGCCTTGAGCAAGTTACTCAACTTCTTACTTCCTCCATTTGCTCAACCATTTAAAATAGGGACACCACCTCCCTCACAGCCTTATGGAGGATGAGAAATGACAGATGAAAAGGTTAAGTCATCGGGTGGAGGTTCAATCAACATCAGCAAAAGCATCAATGTTATTATTAAAAAGCTGCTCAAATAGGAAAAGGACTAAGAATTATGTTTCTAAAGAACCATGGTGGTAAACCCAGCTGGCCCACTGGACATTATTTGCTGAGAGGAAGAGAGAGGCTGGTAGAAGAGGAAAAGGAAGTAAAGTAATTCTGAAGCAGCCCTTTGAAGTGAGGCTGGAGGCCCTCTGTCTGTAACGTGGCTGTGTGCAGACACTGTCCCACCCACACCATCAGACACCACAAAGCAACCAGAACCCCACACCAAATGACCCTTCCCATGGAGCAATTACATGTTGCCCCTCGATGATGTTTTTCTTCCCCTGAGCTCTTGTTACCCTCTGATTCCATGCCTGGCCACCCGGCAATGTTTTCATCCAGAGGAAGAGGTGGGTGTCATGCTAAGAATATTGACGCAGCAGTGGTTTAATTAAATCAGTGGTGGAAAAACATAGCTAAGAGGTGGAGCCTTCCCTAGTGTCTCTCTCTGAGCAGCCAGCTCACTGGGAGTCTGAGCTCTCGCTATTCCTGCCCTGGTACCAACACTTGAATTAATGCCATCACCCTTGCCATGATGTCACTCGCAAAGGTGTTGAAATGGTATTTGAAAATGCAGCCCAGATCTTGAAACCAGATACCTTCCATGGAGAAACCCCTAGAGTTAAAATTCTGGGTGTGACTCCAGGCCAAGCAGACACTTGGATGAACAGATGTATGGTGTGATGATGAGTCCACTATGAGACAGGGTGGAGGTGGCAGATGAACCTTGGAGACAGAGGACTCACATTTCCTGCCTTCTTAAGTCACCTGCAGCCTGGCCCCAGATCTTTTCTATTACAGTTCGTCTCTATAGTCACATAAAATTGAGAAATTCTGGGATCTTATGGTGAGGGACTATCTTTCAGATAGCTACTTGGCAATCTGTGGTTGGCATTGCCCAAATGGAGACTGCATTTTAGTAGAATTCTAACTAGTGATCCTCAGCCTGCTCCAAATTTTGCTCTGTTGTCACCCTTCACCATGAAATGGATCCTGACCTTTGAACCTTTGAACCCCCACTCTCCTCCTGCTCTGCTTTGTTTTTACCATCTTCTAATTATTGTACAATTTACTCATTTAATATTCATGTGAGTCTCCCTGTGCTAACATGTAAGCTCCCCAAGGACAGGGGCCTCAGTCTGCTTCGTTCCTTGATAAAACCCAATCCCTCAAGACAGCACCTAGCACAGGGTAGAGGGAATGTCTGTTCTTGGAATGAATAACCATGGCCCTCCTGAGATCATAGCTCATCTATGGAGTTCAGAGCAGTTTAAATATAACCTTGAATATGAAGTAGGAAGAGATGCTTGGGATGAACATTCCCAAAAGGATGAGCATGTTCAAAGGTGCCCCCATGAAAAAATGCATAGTATGTTTGAGGGACAACTAGAACTTCTCTGTGACAGCTCCTTTGATTGCTGGAAATCAAAGCCTGGAAAAGGAGCCCAAGTCAAACAGGGCAGACTCTGGTTCCATGTTGAGGAATTGAGACTTTTTTATCTGCAATCAGAAGACAGTTAAAATTTTAAAGCAGACTGAGCATGGTGACTCAAAGCCTGTAATCCGAGTACTCTGGGAGGCTAAGGTGGATGGAATGCTTGAACTCAGGAGTTCAGGACCAGTCTGAGCAAGAATGAGATCCCATCTCTACTAAAAATAGAAAAACTAGCTGGGCATAGTGGTACACACCTGCAGTCCTAGCTACCTGGGAGGCTGAGGCAAGAAAATTGCTCAAGCCCAAGAGTTTGTGGTTGCTGTGAGCTATGATGATGCCAGGACACTCTACCTAGGGTGACAGAGTAAGTCTCTGTCTAAAATAAATAAATAAAATAAACAAGATAAAATAAAATAAAATTTTAAAGTGGAAGACACCATCTAATTGTGGGGGACAGGGCTGAGAAGATTGGGAGCCACATAGTAATCTGCAAAGTAGTCTGCATGAAACAGAAAGAGGCCCCATGAAGGAGAGAGAATGGAAATGGGGGGGGGGACAAATAGGACAAGAGATACAAGAGTAGAAGGGACAGAAAATGGGAGGACCCTGCATGGGAGCTGTGGAAAGAGGGTTTTGTGTGACTCTGATGGCCCCAGCCTGAGTGGCTGGGTAGATAACAAAGTTACTACCTATGGTGGAAAATGCCAGAAAGCACAAAGAATAGGCTCACTGAGGTCCTCCTGCAGTGGGGGTGTCTCTGCACCCCACTGGGATTGAAGAAGAGTCACACTGACAGACCTGGCCATGGAATTTAAGGTTGAGGCCGCAGGGAGAGATAAGAACCCAGAGACTGGCTGGAGAGAAGTAGCAGAAACCTCTAGAGCAGCGGTTCTCAACCTGTGGGTCGTGATCCCTTTGGGCGTCAAACAACCCTTTCCTATCCTGCATATCAGATATTTACATTACGATTCATAACAGTAGCAAAATTACAGTTATGAAGTAGCAACAAAAATAATTTTATGGTTAGGGGTCACCACCAAGGAACTGTGAGGGACTGTATTAAATGTCGGCATTAGGAAGATTGAGAACCACTGTTCTAGAACATCTGTGCTGAGGTGCACGTGAATGAACCAGAGCTGTGAAGGGCCAGAGAAAGAGTTAGGGACAACACCCATATGCGTATGGTGGCAAGGTACTGATGGAAGGAAAGAGCTCCAGAAGGAAGATGTAGGAAGAATGAGTTTTCCCATGAGATAATGTTAGTTTCTTGGACCAGTCCCCAAAGCCTATTGTCTGAGTCAGAAAATAAACACAGAGCATGCTGCATGTGGGTAATCTAGGAGGATTTCACAAAGGGATCGATTGTTCACAGAGATGTGGGAAAGATATAGGGAAATCAGAGGGGATGGTGCAGCAGCTGAGGGGATAAGAAAGAGAGGCTTGAATGAAAGCGAGGGACTTTGTTCATGAGCAAGCAGGACCTCATTATTTTACAAGAGTGGGACATAAGCACAGATGTCCCAGCACAGTGATTGGAAGAGCAGAGGGAATGGATAGAATGGGCAGGGCAGAACCAGCTCCCGCAAACCCCTCAGTGACAGCATGAGGAAGGATCAAGCAGAGTGGTATGAGGGCCCGGCAGGATCACAGGTTTTGTCCTAGGAGGTTAAAGATTTGCTTGTGTTTGTAGCTTGTGACAAGTTTAATTTGTGAAGAAAGATAAAGATTAACACGGTGATTTGCATGACAATTGTGTCATGCAAATTTTCCCAGAAGATGCATCCGGAGATAATTTGGGTACAGCAAATCATCATCTCCACCAAACCCAAGCAGGAGCAGGCTCAGGAAGTTATAACCTTTTCCAGAAGCCCCTAGGGTACTTCCTAATGTCTCATTGGCAAGAACGTGTCAGATCAATCTGAATTTATCTCTGAGAACAGTATAGGATCACCTCCACTGCTAGAGGTTTACTTGAAAAAGTTGGGGTTCACCAGGCAATTAGCAGTGTCTACTACAGGGAATAACTCTTTTAGTGTGGGATTCAGTGTATTTTAGTATCATATCTGAATTCTATATGAAATCTTCATGAGTATCACCAGTGGGGTACAGCAGACAATTTGTAAAACACAGATTTGCTTGTCTCTAAAAGAAGAATTTGTGACCACAAATCACATGGAAATAGAAGTGGGACTGGGTGTTCAACAGGGGCTGGATGGGGCACAAAGTAGTTTAGAGTCTAGACAGTGTTTTTCAACCTTTTTTTATCTCATGGCACACTTGAACTTATAGTTAAACTTCCACAGCACACTTACATTATGTTGATGAAAAATAAAAAAGAAAATACTTACTGTGCTTTGAACTTCTTTTGAAAATTAATTAATGATCTTTAAGAATTTTCATGACACACCTAAGATCCTCTCGAGGCACACCAGTGTGCCAGGGCACACCCATTGAAAATCACTGGTCTATACACTCTGACCAGATGGTTTGCTAGTCAGCTCAATAACTCAAGACCTTTTAGCCATCTCTCCTCATTAAAAGGGTCTTTCTATGTATCCTACTCCCACAGAAAACCATTTACAGGAGGGTCAGAACTCGAAAAATTTGCCAGGCATGGTGGCTCACACCTGTAATCACAGTGAATTGGGAAGCTAAGGTTGGAGGATTGTTTGAGGCCAGGTGTTCAAAGCTGTAGTGAGCTCTGATTATGCCCACTGGGCTCTAGCCTGGATGACAGAGCAAGACCCCAGTTATTAAAAAAAAGAAAAACTTGAATAATTTGTTGTGAATATGGTATCAATAGCAAAAGCAATCTAAAATCAAATCTTTCTTAAGGATGTCTATATTTATGGGGAAGAAAATACCTCATCACAAAAGGAACAGGGTGCCAAAAGAGAAATTTGAGGCATGGGCTAGAACAAGTACAGTGATTATTTGAGACAGAAAACCTCCTTTCACTTAACCAGCATTTTCTCAAATTGCATATTGGACACACAGGCAGTCCCCGAGTTACAAACTGATGTACAACTTACACTTAAAAATAGAGACTATTACAGGTAATAGGTAAATATATTTGTTTCAGTTTACATACAAATTTAACTTAAGAACAAGTCTACAGAACCTATCTTGTTTGTAACCCTGGACTGCCTGTATACCTGTTATCTGAGAGAAGCTTGCCACACATGCATGACACATGTCTGTATGTACAAGGGATTATAAAGTGATGAGATTAAGATTTGTTTGACTTACAGAATCCATCATGTCACATTTCAGTTAGGTCATTTCAGTTAGCCATATGTTCTGGTTTCCCTAGAATGATGACAGTTTACCTGTTAACCAAAGTAATAATAATACTCCACTCACTTTTAAAACTAAGTAGTCATCCTAATTATATGTACCTGTGCATTAGCACTTTAAGATATATATGTGCACATAAACATAAATGTGTACATGAGAAAGAGGGAGAGAGGGAGGGAGAGAGACTCTATGCATTACAGACAGGCAGTGTTCTACCAGCAAGGTGGGTATGTTTGGAACTTGGAATGTGTTTTCCTCTGGAAGAATGTTGCACATGGTGGTTGGGTTCTGGAGGCCTTTTAGAAAAGTATGTCACGTGTTTCCTCCCTGACTCATACAAGACTTTTTTGTAGATTGCTCCAAGAAACCAAGTACCACATAAAAAATTAAACTTCATTTCAAGAAGCAATTTAGATTGCCAGTTGCCCCAGCAGGAGGAAGAGTAGATGGGGATTAAATGCCCCACCCTCCCATCCTGACATCCCAGAAGTCCCATGGAAGCAGATGGGAAGGCTCTGAAGTGTCCATAATGTAGGCAGCATCAGTATACACAGTCAAAGGAAGGAGCTAGAGCCCCTGTAGTCAGCATGTTCATGTTCAATCACTGAGCACAACTTGAGGTTCATATGTCAGGAGTGGCTTGAGTACATGTGCCAATGTACATAGAAGTATTAACTCATTCATGACATATTTGCAGGTGCCTCCTATGTGCCAGACATTGTGCTTGGAGGACTTTACATCCATATCTCTTTAATCCTCAAGATAACCAAGAACTAACTACATATCTAGCTAGCTATTTATACACTCATACAATATCAAACCATCAACAATTAAAATTTGAGCTAAAAGGCACAACTAAGACAAAGCTCAACTCTCTTGAGTAACCAAAATTTAGAGATGTTAAGTGGATCCCCTGTATTGGCACCATGGAAAACCATGGTAGAAAGCAGTGGCTGTCACACCAGACTCTCAAGGTATCCATCTAACAGGTTGGCCATCCCCTCTTGAACGCAAAATCCCTTGTATATTTTCTTGTTGACAATAAACAGCTCCAGGAGCACTAATAGATACATGTAATGCCCACAAAGAAATATCCCTCTGGTTCAAGCAATGAACACATCCCACTCATGGTTAACTCACATGAATAAGTTAGGAAAGGACACCCTTCTGGCCTCAGTCTTTCTCCTCCTTGGCTCTGTTACCTATTTCATGCCATTGTCAACTTTGAGGAAACTTAGGGGGCTGCTCTGTTTCCCCACTACCCTGATTCCTGCATTTCTCTCAACTCCTAGTGAACCTTCTGGGCCAGCAGGACATCTTCCTACAATCAGGAAAGGAGAAACACCATGTGTTCTTCTGTGTCCTTACCCCCATCTCATTCAATTCCAAATGCTGATCAACACAGTGTTCTCCCAAGCTGTGATACCCTGCAAATACCAGAAAGAATTAAGCCATGATATGCTATTCCCTCCTGGGGTCACTTGCCCTCATCTCACAGTATGTGCAGTTTGGGCAGAACACATAGCAACAAGATGGCCACTGGGATATTGTAAATCCTATTACTGCTCTCTGGAGGCTCCCTGTGTTGGAGCCAAAGAATGACTCATGAATGATTAGTTTCATGATGCTAAACCCTGGTCCCATGATAGCTTTGTACCTCACTGGCTTTGACAGTCTTCTTTGTAACTGAATCTCTGACAGAATTAGGTTTCTGTTACAACCACTCTTGAGAAGTAATACTGGCTGCACTGGGTAATTTTCCAATCAAGGTCAGAGGCTTTAACTTATAATCTGGATGGTGTACCAGAACCAAGAGACAAGATAGCATTATGGATTGTGACATGCTCTAATTAGAAATCTTAGGAAGACATGAGTGGATTCATTTCTTTTGTTTTATTTTATTTTACTATAGTAGAATGTTTTCTTTTTTTCATTTAAAAATTTATTTTTAATTTTTATGAATACATAATAATTGTACATGTTTATGGGATGCTAGGGACATTTTGATACAAGCACACACAATGTGTGATGATAAAATCTGGGTAATCAAGGTATCCATCACACCAAGCAGTTATCATTTCTTTGTGTTAAGGAGCATCCTAATTCCATTCTTTCAGTTATTGTGATATATATGATAAATTGTTGTTCAGTGTAGTCACCGCATTGTGCTATTGAACACCAGGTCTTATTTCTTCTATCTAACTGTATATTTTTGTACCCATTAACCAGCTCCTTTTTATCCTCCCATTGCATTACTTTCATAAGCAGGAAATTGTCTGGATGATTTCCACCAGCCCTTCAAAGAAGTTATCCATGTTAGTACTCAATTTAAAGATGCAAGAAAAAAGTCAAATCAGTATGTGAGCAAGACATTTATAGTGAATCTTGTGGTTCACTCTACACTTCTTTAGTTTCAAGGTCAATGTTAGTTCAACAATATTGACATTAAGAAAGCACTACTACTACTAATGATAATGCTAAAATGATAATTGCTTAGTATTCAGCACTTAGGACTTAAAAGCCTCTGTTCTAAGTACTGTACATACTATCTTGTTTAATCCTCATAATAATATTATAAAACAGAACTACTGTTATCACCATTTTATTAATGACAAAATTGAAACTTTAAGAAGCCAAGATAAATACTCAAGGTCACATGATTAAGTGTGGCCAAGTCAAGATTCAAGTCAGATCTCTCTGACACCAGAACCCCCTCCTTAACCTTGTTAACCTCTACTCTAAATTGTAGCAGAGGAAAATGAGATTTGATTTACTCTCATCCCATATTTTTTTGACTTCTGTTTGTTTTCCTGTTTCTTCTTTCTGCAGTGTTTGGAAGACAGAAGAGTACAGCCAAAATCTCAAAGCAATTTCACATTTGCTTGAGTCAGAAGCAACTGACCTCAGAAGAACTGGGCAGATTTTTATAAATTTGAAGATTTATTTGTTAAATCATAGTTTATCTCTGAAGAGAAAGATTTTGCTGCCAGGAAGAAAAAAAAGAAAAAAGAAAGATCACACCTAATATTCAGCCCAACATAAGCAATGTTGAAATCTCTGGAATTACATAAGGGCTTCCCACATGTGTGACTTATTTATGATTAGGGAAATGAGGAGGTGGTGATGGGATGTATGTGTCTGTGAA
Source organism: Otolemur garnettii (assembly GCF_000181295.1). Taxonomy (NCBI): domain Eukaryota; kingdom Metazoa; phylum Chordata; class Mammalia; order Primates; family Galagidae; genus Otolemur; species Otolemur garnettii. Next base: position 881,281 of record NW_003852638.1, on the reverse strand, counting down.
TGTGTATGTGTGCATCTGGGGGATGAGGTCAGGATGAAGTTCAATACCATTCCATTATAAAGTTAATCTAAATTTCTCAGATTTCTTCTCATTTAAAATTTTGAGAAGACTTGAAAGTCTTCCCCTGCCAAAAGAAAAATTAAGATATCCATGCATTTGTTCACTAATGTACAACTTCATTGATTGATTTTTTCCATCAAATACTTATTCACATTTAAGAAAGCCTGAAAATATACACCATTTAGGTTTTAATATACTATATACATATGTATATTCCAATTTTGTGGTAAAAAATGTATAAAGCAAGGTAGTATTTGATAATATGTTATATATCACATCATATCACATACATATTATGACTATACATATATACAGTATTTATTTTAATATTGTATACACATTAATAGTTGTGGAATTACATGTGATTTTAATATTTTCTTAGTATTTTTTGGTTCTCTCAAATTTCTACAATAAAAATATGTACTTAAAAAACAGAATAATGTTTTGTTGTTTGGTGTGATATTTGTGTGTGTGTGTTATGTGTGTTTTTGGATTCATATGAGGGTAAATATGATTAGATTACATTGTTTTTGTTCATGAGGTAAAGGCTGAGTTGTAGTTGGAGCCCTTCACCCAGAAAGTATGCCATATACCCTTACATTGTATCTGTTAGATGGGAACTTACTCAACCCCTTCCACCCCTTCTTGAATTTAACTATTTTTCTCTGATGTGGGCCTATAGTTGTTAATCTACTAGTTTCAACTTAGTATTAAGTACTAGGGATGCTTGCATTTCCATTCTCATGATACTTTACATAGGCGAACGTTCTCCAAATCTTTACAGGTAAATACAAAACATGTATTTATGACAGTTTATTAATCCATTCATGGGTTGATGGGCACGTAAGTTCTTTCAGTCCAATAATGTTTATTTTTAAGGACACAGCCTATAAGTAAACCATCCTACTTCCTCATTTCCCAAATGGAAAAGCCTAGGTTTTCCTGATATATCAACTCTTTTAAAGAATCATTCAGCCTATAGGAACTTCTTAAGAAACTTTTTTTCTTCAAAATTATACATCTCCACCTCCATTTATCAAGTACTTTCAGAACAGATGGAGAAATGGACTATGAACACTCTCTCTGTCTCTCTCTCACACACACATAAGAGGAGAATACAGGTATAGCCTTGAATGGCTCCGTTTGACAGCTATAACTTTCCAATGCCAGATGTGCAAATGTGAACTCAAAAAACTTAAGGACTCCTGATCTGCCCACACCCACCTGAGCCCTCATCACCCCTTTACGTAAATGAAAACAGCAGCAGCCTGGCAGTCTGCCCTGCTGAGACACTGGAGCTATGTCTTGTGACTGTAAATGTCACCCAGAACATAAGGAGGCTCTGCTCAGAATCCTAAGCCAGAAAGGAAGAAATAGGGTTGTCAGATACAGCTATAATGAAAGAAAGAGCAAGAGAGAGATAGCGGATGGGGCTGTGCATATTCTAAAGGCAAACTCTGGACAAAACAATGTCACAGGAGCAGGACAGTTGGGTGAGTCAGCTGACTTCTCTCCAGAATGCACATCAAGACTCTCACACCCTAAACTTCTGTCAGGGTTGAGATCCATGGGTCAGAGTCTGGCACTAGTGGGGTGGCCCTCCGCTGTGCTGTGGGGTTGGTCCTCTCATTAAAATAGTTGAGATATAAGCAACACATGCCCATGATAGCAACAATTACAGCCTAGAACTAATAGATATGGCAAGGATAAGAAGTGATCTCTGCCTTCCCAAAAACTTAGCAGGAAAAGTAAGACTGAAGAACATTAAATAGCTAGCAAATTCTTACTACAAGAGACTATATATATAATGTGTGTACTAAGTACCAATTAGCCCCACAGCACTTGAGTATAAGAAATGTGCCACTTTCTTATTCTTCCAGATGAGATAAATCTGCCTCTGAGTTCCTACCTAACTGACCAACAGAGCATACGGTATTAATATTCATGGGCCCTTTTTTCTCTTCCACCATATTATAGAAGAATCCCTGGCCTTTGGTCTTAGTTGACAGACATGGGTCTTATAGGCCCTTTTGCAACTAAGCCTGCTGCTGAGTGAGCTCTGCCTTTGTCATGAATCATTCACTAGCACACATAGAATAGGCAAAAAAAAAAAGATACAATGCTTCCCAAGGTATGGGGTGCACTCCCAAGCTGGGTTTCAACATTGGAGATCAGTCTGAAGGCAGCCCCTAAGCACCTCCTCCAAGGCTCTGCTTCTTCCTGGGACTGTGTGGGGTCAGCATCCCTCGCTTCCTCATCAGTTTTTCTCTTTTAAGATAATGTGAACAAGGCAAAATTAAAACTCAATAGATTGCCCACAGATCTATATGTATATGTGAAAGGTACCTTGCAAAGTCCAGGGTCTTACTTGAGAAGACAAATGATTTCCTATTTAAGGCCAGAATGACCTGGAATTATTCTATTAACCAATAGCTTTTCCCAGAGTCATCCTAAACTACTCTAGCTGTATTACATACTTGGCTGCAAAGCCCAGGCCGGCCTGTACAGCACACCAGAGAGTGCTTTGAACTTCCCCTTGGTTAATGAGAACTTGCTGAAGACCAGAGCACTCACCTCTTGCTTGCAGCACTCCTCCTTCTCCTCCTTACTTCCTTAATCTTTCTTTTTTGGAACTTTCTTCTAAAGGTAGGGAGTGAATAACATTGTACTTCTAGGTCATGCCAAAAGTTCCCTTCAGCACTTAAATCTCTATGATTCTTTTTTTCCAACTCTTTGTTTTCTTCGATTCCTTTATCCAAAATATGATCTACCTGGCTGAGCCTGAGATTCTATGATCCACCCTCCTAGGAGAAGGCAGTGGTGGTGAGTTTAGCTTCTTACAGATCTGAAACTGAGTATAAATTCCACTTCTAGTAGTCACAGTACTTAGAAGCTGTGGGACTCTGGGCAATTTCTTCACCGCTCAGAACTCCATCTCCTCAATCCTTCCCTCGGAGCCATGAGCCTTGAATGACGTGCTGGGTGAACTCACCACTGTGCCCCTTTCCCAGAGTGTGTAAAGGGATGGTGTAGGAAATGCTCCCTCATGTTTGAGTGGAGGGGATGACCAGGGAATTCATTACACCTTACTTGCTCTTGTTTTAAGCTTGAGGAAATATTATGTTTGGGAGAAATGGCTCAACTTTATTTCTCTCTGTCACTTCTGAATCTCTCTTGGGCAAGCTCAAGTATTTCAGAAATGCAGTTTGGGGATGATGCTACTCTAGTTACTTCATATTGTCAGGCATAAGAAGTTAATCATTTGTGCCTTCATATTAATCCGAAATAAAAAATAAGGAATAATTTTCTTTGTAGCATATCATCTCAGAATCTGCATTTTAATTGAAATAATTTTTTAAAATGGTTATGACATAATTTACCTTACAGACACAAATAATGTAACCTTAATCATACGTACCCTCCTACTAACTTGAAATTTTTTAAAAAAGAAAACAGAAGTCCTCTGTTATTAGGAAAAAAAGAGTCAATCTTTATGAAGTTATCACCACTTGCAAAAAAATGTTTCGGCAATTCAGGCATCACTTAGAGGATAAGGGTTAGTTTTCTTCATCGTGATCAGCTAGGTAGCATTGTCTCCTGAAATGAGACAAGTCATATTCCCCTATCACGGGGTGAAAAGAGAAATATTTAAGGTATCATCCACTGGAGCTCCTACCTCTGTCCCTTTGAGAAAAGAGTAAGCATAGGATTTCAGTAAAGTGCCCAGTAGTAACCTCAGTTATGGGGTTCTAAATTATAGAGATGCTGCATTGTGGTGTGTGGCAGATTACTATGTACATAAGGCCACAAAACTTTGCTGCTTATCCCATCGTGAGATGGAGTCTCTTTCCCCACCTATTCATGACTTGCTTTGACTAACAGATCATAGTGAAACTGAAGTTGAACGAATTCCGGAGCCTTGGACTAAAGAAGCTTTGTAGCTGGGTGGTGCCTGTGGCTCAAAGGAGTAGGCGCCGGCCCCATATACCGGAGGTGGTGGGTTCAAACCCAGCCCCGGCCAGAAACTGCAAAAAAGAAAAAAAAAAAAGAAGAAGCCTTGTAACTTTTTCTCTTTCCATCTTGGAATATAACCTTAAGACTGCCATATAAGGAAGCTGCTCCAGCCTCCTAGAGGAGGAAAATTCAGATATCCAGGCCAAGAGCCAGTGCCACCTGCCAATCATGTGGGTGTAACCATTTTGGCCCTTCTGGCCCAGTTGTTTTCCCCAGATGAACACAGCCACATGCGTGAGCCCCAGGAAAAACCAGCAGAGAAGCTGTCACACAAACCTGCAGGATCTTAAAAAATAATATTTCATTGTCATGTTAAACTACTAAGTTTGGAGGTGGTTTATTACATAGAAAATGTCCAAAAGGGATACTTTCCATAAGAATACAATTCCTCAACTTCTTTCCCCATGTATTAAGAAGTAAGGTCAAAGCAATTTTCAGGCATTAGCAGATTAGGATTCCATATACCACATACAGGATGGGATTTGGAATCTGAAATGAAGCCTGCCCTGTATCAATATGACTACCTTGGCCTCTTATCTTAAATATCCACTTTCGACTCTTAAGTTCAATATTACACTTCTCCAGAGAGTCCCTACTGAAATGCAAAACTGTCAACAGGATGAGGACTAACTCATTAATTGATTGCAGGTAATTTATGCCTAAGTTAAGATACCCTTTTATTTACATAACACATTTGAGAGCACTGGGTTAGCAGAAGATACAGAGATTCACATGATGATGATGATGATGGTCTAATCACAGCAGCCATGAATTAGGAAAAAGACACACAAGCGACTCGTATGTTTGCTGGGGCACAGGGAGAGCTATAAAATTTACAGAGAAAAGAAACAACTTCTGATGGGAGAAATCAGGGAATGGTTCACAGAAGTGATGTTGCACTGAGATATCTTTATAGAAAAGTAGGGTTTAGGAAGACAGAACTCACGTAGTTTAAATAATTAAATATATACAGAAATAGATGAATAATTTAAATATACATGTAATAATGTAAATATATGGTAAGTCTTTATATAATTGTGTATGTGTGTGTGCACATGGGTGAGTGAACACAGAGGACAGAGAATAGGGACCTTGGGAGGTTTTTATCAGCAGAGAAAGGCCTGGCCATGGACTTGTCTCTGAGGATGCAGCCCAAATACAAAGCCAACAAGGGTGTCCTAGGCTACCAGACAGAACCATGTGGACCTTGAGGGAAGGGATGAGGCTGGAAATGGAGAAGCAAGTGGCAGCTGGGGAAGCTTACAAAGCTGCCCAGCGTTCAGCAGGAGACTAGTTCAGAGCAAGTACTTGATAACTTGAATTTCATAGTGAGCAATGGAAGAGCCCTGTCACCAGCATGCAGGGCTATCATTACGGATTTAAGGTTCCACTTCTCCTGGTTTTGTCTGCTTCTCATAACTGAGGTCTTCTGTGGTTTGTTCTTCTTTGCTTTTTTAAAGCTGTTCTCTTCTACTCCACACCAGCTCAATACAACATTAAGTATCATTATCACTTGTCTAGTTTCCTCAAATTCAACTAATGATGATAAAATAAAATGGGAAGAAGTAAATGCACATGGCATACACAGCCCACACTTGCCACATGCAGCTGGCAAATTTAAGATGGCCATTTTGTACACATGAGAATGTTCTTAAACTTTTTATGTCAGACTAACCCTCCTACCCAATCTAGGGTTTCTTTAAGCCAAGTGGTTCTTAATTAAGGATGAATTTTTGCTCTCCCAGTGGACATTTGGTTGTCACAACTGGAAAGGTCCTGCTGGCCTCTAGTGCATACAGGCCAGGGCCACTGCTAAGTATCCTATGATGCACAGGACAGCCTCCCTCAGTAGTGAATTATCCAGCCTAAAATGTCACTGGTACCAAGGCTGGGGAACACTGTCTTAACCCAACTCTTATCCCATATTTATTTATATTTTATCACTTTGTCACCCTTGATAGAGTGCCTTGCAGTCCTAGCTCACAACAACCTAAAACTCCTGGGCTCAAGTAATTCTCTTGCCTCAGCCTCCCCAGTAGCTGGGACCCATATTTATTTTTTAATAATAATTTCAACTTTAGGCTAGCTTTATATTTACATACAAATTGAGAAGCTAGTAGAGGGAGTTCTCATACATGCCATATTCAGTTTCCCCTATGATTAACATCTTACCTTAGTACGGAACATTTAATACAATCGATGAACCCGCTATTGTAAAGATATTTTAGATTATTAACTAAAGGGCATATATTATTCAGATTTTCTTGGTGTCCTAGTAGTTTTCTTTTTCTGTCCCAGGCTTGCATCTAGTACATCATATTATAAAACACTTAGTCATCATATCTTCTTGTTATTCCTTAGTTCCTCTTGAATATGACACTTTCTCAGACTTTCCTTGTTTTTGATGACCTTAACAATTTTGAGAAGTGCTGGAGTCAGATATCTTGGCTACGGTTCTTCAGTTGGGATTTGTCTGAGATTTGTTCTCATGAGTAGTCTGGGTCATAGGTTTTTGGGAGAAAGGGTCATACTGTCAACATGTCTTGTCACTGTTGAAGCTGACCTTGGTGGTTGGCTAAAGCAGAGCTCGTCAGGTTTCTCCACTGAAAAGCTGTTTCTTTCCCCTCCCCTTTTCATACTTTGCCCTTTTGAAAGCAGTTTCTGCGCACAGCCCACACTTAAGAAGTGGGGAGTTATACCCCACCTGCTCCATGGTGGAGTATCTACATAAATTACTGTATTTGGAAATCTTCTACACATGCAATCTGTCTCTTCTCCTTTGTTTATTCAGTCACTTATTTATATCTGTATTTTATCTTTATTTACTCAGTCCCTTATTTATATATGTATGAATTTATTTTATACTTATTTTATGCTTCAGGTTATACACTATATGATTTTATTTCTTTTCTTGCTCAATTTTTTTTTAGCTTTGGCCATTGGGAGCTTTTTCACTTGGCTCCCGTGTCCCTTTGATGTGCCCCATTGTTATGTTGCTTTAGTGGTTTGTGTAATTTCTTACTTTCTGGCACTATAAGATGCTCTAGGCTCATTTCTAAATTTCATTTCTCCATCTTAGAATCACATACTTATCCAATGAATTCTGGCTTTTTAATTGGAGATGGCATTTAAAAACAGTATCATCTAAGTAGTGCTGAGTGCTAAATGTGCTCATTACAATTGGGGCTATATTTACTTTACATTTAAAAAATGCTAAATACATAGTGCGCCTTGAGGTATTAGCTAGTAACAGTAACAGATGTACATGATCGATAAATATAAATATATTGAGAATATGCGTCCCATTTCCTTTTCCACTGAAGCATAATGAAAAAAATACTTTGCAACTATTGATCTAAAACAATGGTTCTCAATCTTCCTAATGCCGAGAGCCTTTAATACAGTTCCCATGAATCACAACCCACAGGTTGAGAACCGCTGCTGTAGAACATTGTCATTAATGGGACTCAGCTCTAACAAGTGTCTGGGATTCCCCATGTGATTCTCCCTGGCCACATATCTGGCCTTCCCTTGCCTCCAGCACCATTTCCTGATTCCCCTTTCACCAGTACTAAAGGAAATACAGCTGAATGGGTCAACGCCTCTTGGGCCTGAGAACAAGAAAGAACCTAAACTCTCTCTGGGCAGAGTAGGGTGTATGTATGTAGACATAAGAGTGGGGAAGATAACATCAGTCCAGAGACCAGTGGGGGTGAGTCCATCCACTCACTGGCCCTCAACTTCCACCCACGCGTCCTGAGGCCTCTCCGTGAGTTTTTTGTTCATGATCTCATTACTCTTCAAAGCAGTCACGTCCCCTACTTGAGACAGGTAACTGTGGGCCTCTTAGAAATATAGAATGTCTTACTCTTGAAGAGCTACTGCTGACTTCAGATATGGCACTAATGTGAGGGTTTGGCCTTGGTTTTCAGGTCAGCTATAAATTTGTTGGTATTGGCAGTGATTCTGATGGTGGCCATAATGGCCTGAGAGAACTAGGTAAAGAAGATCCCCAAGAATTTGTTCTGGGTAGGAGAGGACTAGGTTACCCTGGAGAGTAGCCTTTCACAGGGGAGGTGGCCTTCACTGTTTAGACTTTCCTAATGGAGGAAAGAAACGGCATTACTTACAATGTCTGTGAAGTGTAAGGTGTCAGGACTGGAGACTTTACTTCAGGTTTGCAAAAGTACTACGCTTATGGATACATGACCATGTGGATCCTGACCTGGAGTGGCCAGAAGGGGACTGAAACCTGCCTTCTCCTTTTCCCCTTTCACTTCTACTTGTTTCCTAAGGAGCCCTTGGTCAGCAGGCATGCTTCCTAGCAGCCAGAATTCTAGCGGAGAACCCCCAGGGCAGCTGCTCCAGCCCCTGGCCCTTTTCTTCCCTCACCTGAGTCTGTCCTCACAAAACACCACAGCTTGGCTGGAGAACAAATGCATTTCTGTCAGCGAATCCACAAGACTTCATTTGGGGTTAAAAGCATAGAAAATCATAGTATCAGTTATCATCATTGCAGCTCTAATGTTACCCTAGTCAAATCACTGCTGATTAAAACCAGCCCTGTTAATAAACCACAGGCTTTATTTCCTCTCAAATGTCTATAACCACTTTCTTCAACCCCTATTAAAAAGCAAAACCCAAAGAAAAACACAGCTTCGGAGCCCAAGTGCCGCGTACTCCCCAGGGGAGGAAAAAGTGTGCGAGAAAGAAACGGTCCTTTTTGTCCTCACCTTTTCCCCACTACACAGAATCAAACCTTTTTAATAACTAAAGGGAGACATCAATGAAAAGCAGGTGGGCGTTATCAGGGGTCTGTAAAGTCATAGCAGCTGCAAGCAGCCCTCCTCCGCCTCCTACAAGGGACGCATGTGCCAGCAATTCCCTGCGTCTGACTCACATCCTCATTACCTCCTTCTCTTCTTGCTTTCCCCTTAAGGGACTGATTTTTCCTCCCATCTAAGCCAAAAAGAATTTCTCTGGATTAAGGAGACTGATGAAAGCATTTTTAATATTTGAGTTCAGGTTTGCAAGCTCCATAAAACCGACTTCTCTAGTTGCCTGCTCTGCCCCCACCCCGCCTCCCCTTGTCAATGATTTTTCTACTTCATTTGCTCTACGGAAACCAGAGGGTCCTCTCTAGACGAGTCTGACTCCCGGGCAGCGTCCCCCAAGGGACTGCCTGCTCTCTGCAGACTCTACTCTGCTGGCCCCAGATGCAGGATGTAACATCTTTCAAAACGTTCAGAAAGTGATGAGTGGGGGGCAGCTTACATGACAACCTTCATGTTGATGCCATGTGTCTCTCAAGTAAAGACTGGTTTGACAACCTGCTGAGCATCTCAGAGGAAAACATTTCAAACCTGCAGGGGAAAATTTGACAATTCATTCCAGGGAAAACTAGAACCTTCCCCACCCTGCCTTTGACTAATAAGAAGGTAGAAAGGAAGAGAGGCGATGTCTTCTCAGGGCATGGAGAAAATACTCTTTGTTCTTTGTTTTTTTTTCTTCCCACATTTGTATCCCTGTTACAACACCGCTGTCCCCTGCTCCTCAAATTAATGGTAGCTTTGCCAAATTTATGTTAAATTCCAGGAACTTGAAATCACCATGTGTAAACAGGCCTCAGCTGGAGTAACCTTGCCAGGGATTGCTCAAACCCAGTTCAATTAAATGGTTCTTGGGAGGCAAAGAGCGTTGGTTTAAAAACAAACAAACAAACAAACAAACAAACAAAACAAACTGAGCTAAGGCAACTGTTTCAACCAATTGCCACATCAGAAGTCTCTCAAACTGTCCTACAAAGCATCATTTTCAAAGAGTAAAAAAGCATCTGCCAGCAAACGCCTTACTCTGTGACACAGTCCATCCCTTGCCATATCCAATGACATCACTATCCCAGGACAATAATTTTCAGATGATGGCAGTCTACTAAACAGCACTCTAAATGACAGATGGGGAACGTATATGTTTGTATGTGTGTCTTATAGGGAACATGATAAATGTTATCTCAAGGTAAAACAACCAGAAGAGATGCCCTGACACAAACAAGCCAATCAGTGCAATAAATCACACAAGGAGATTGTCCTGCCAATGAAGAGATGAGCCTTTTTGTCTAGATGAGTAGATTCTAAAGTGTGAGTTCTCCATTTTTTTTAAGGATTGTGCTCTTAAAATGTTAGTATTTATGACATTGATGATAGCTAATATTCACCTTAACATGATGGGTTTTTTAGCAACAAGAACAACAAAAATATCATTTCACTGGCATGTCTCAAGAAAAGTAGGAAAAGTTGTAGTATTTAATATAGATAGAGCTCTAAGAGGTAGGTATTATAAATTGAATGAATCACAGACAGATTGTATCTCTTGCCCAAGATAATTTACCATCGTTATCATCACCATATCTACTCAATTTGGCACCAACTTTAGGGCAGGAACTATTTGAGGTATGTTATCAGCATAATTGCTAATCCTATTAATAACACTGCAAAGTAGGTATTTGGGGCATCACTTCACAAATGAGTAAACTGAAGCTCAAGATTTATCAATTTGCCCCCAGCACATAGTTAATAAGAAGCAGACTCGAGCTTCACATCCATGTTGATGACTTCTGAGGTTTATGGTGTGTTGCTTTTAAAATATATCTATAAATTCCTTAGTATTCATTTTATCAAAAGTTGTACACAATTTTTTCTCCCCTTAAGAGTACATTGTACTTGATGACTCATTTCTAAAGTACAGGAAGATGTATAACTTCAAAAATTAGGTCAATCCATTGCAGCTTCCTATTTTCATTTCTCTCTCTCTCTCTCTCTCTCTCTCTCTCTCTCATTATTTGCTCTTTAGGAAATCCACTGCCATATCAAGCAGACACTCAAGAAGCCCCGTGGAGAGATTCGCACTGCAAGGAGCTGAGGCCTCCACAACATCCCTGTGATGGTGCCATCTTGAAAGCAGACCATCCAGCCCCAGTTGGGCTTTCAGATGACTGCAGCAACAGCTGACATCCTGACTGTAACCTCACGAGAGATTCAGAACCAGAACCACCCAGCTAAGCCACTCCTGAATTCTGAGCCACAGAAACTGTGAGATAATGACTACTTACTGTTTTAATCCAATAAATGCAGTGGGGCAATTTGTTATGCAGCAATAGCTAGATAATATACATACTTCTCTCCTAAATCATACTTCTTCAAAGGCAACTCCATTTGCCTGTGTGTAGCCAGTAGTATAAAAATTAACTGGGACAAGGGAATTAAAGCCTCTTTCCAGCCTTCTGTAGATTCAGCACACTTAAAAACATGTACCACTTATCCCACAACTTTGTGACTGGCCACTCTGACTACACAGAGAATCACAAAGACCTAAGTTGGCTCTCTGGTTGATAACCAGAGATAACCCCTTTTCCCATGGGCCAAACCAAAGGCACAAAGATGTATGATTTCTTTTCAACATTCTAAAGTTTCCAAACAATGAAGTGAAAAGTCTCATTCTGTGTCCTGTGATGTTATGACATGACACTTTTGTCTTGGGCTGATAGCACTTAAGTGAGAAGACTAGAAATTGACCACTTAATTCCCTCAATGGCAGTTTTGAATGGTAGAAAATTTCCCCCAGATGAATTAAATGACCCAAGTATGTCTCTCAAATGCCCACTGAAGCCTGAGAAAATATAGAGATGCTGAGACAATCCAACTCAAGACTGGGTGTCTCAGTGTTACCTTTGCCAAGTCCTATAGGTACAGCACATGTTATAAGTGGACACAGAACCCAATAAGGTCCAGATGAAAAGTTCAAAAAGCCTGGATAAGTTTCCAGACTTTATCAGGATTTCTGAGACATTCACATTGTTTCTTCCTGTCACTCCTCTTCCAGTGCTTAGAAGTTCTTGCACGGAAGACTAAAAATATGAAGGTTTTGCCTTTTTATAGAATTACAAATAAAATATCCCCAAGAGAAGGTCTCCTTGATGAATAAACACATGACTTTCATTTGCCTGGCTCTGCAAAAGTGCTTTTAAAGTAATCCAGGCAAAATCTCCATGGACACGACTCACAGGCTGCCTGCTTCCCAATCCTAGCAGAAGGATAACAGATACCATGTTTTTTCCCTTCCTCTTTTTAATCAAATGCATTACAGCATGCTATTATTCTTGGGGCTGCATGTCTCCAGATGCTTTCTCAGCACCGCTGTGAATTCCATTCAGAAGGAAATGGAACAGTGTTTCTCAGTTTAGTACCTTAGAGCAATTTGTTTTCCCCAGGTCTCTGTACATGCTGACCTCACTTTTCACTGGACTAAGAATCAGTATCACACCACGCTGGATTAAGTGTGCCTGGGATTCGACACTGATGCCTTCTTTCCCCATCATAGGAGGTGGGGGTTTGAATAACCTCAGGTTGGAACAATACCTTGAACTATTTTGGTGCCCGAGACATAGTGGCCGTGCAACAGATTAACTCAAATCTGCAAAATATATCCATATAAGATTTTTTAATAATTCTGTCTAATTTTATACCCATTTTCATTTGAAAGTCCAGTGCTGGCACAACTAAAATAAAAGCTAACTGATTTTCCATGCACCACGCCCCAACCCCAGAAACTAGAAGTTACTGCCCAAAGCTTACATCTGTCTTCTCTCAAGGACAACTGGTCCCTTAGTGAAAAATCTCCTTTCAGCAGCTGATGTTAATAATTGCACTCACCCCTCTAAATATATTTCTATAAGTCCAAATACATATCTTCCTTCTGATGGCATATTCAGTCCCAGAACAACTACTGAAGACAAGTCCTATCTTTATCAATATTATGCTAATAGATAATAACAGATAATGCCATTTACTAGATAGTTACCAAGCACCACACCTTGTGCTGTATAAGACTATTCTCCCATTAATAAACTGAAATATATTACCCCTTTTTAATAAGCTAAAAAATATGGTTAAGAGAGGATGTGTAATGTGTCCAAGGTCACATAATTAATAAAGCATAGAGTGTGAGGGCCAGGGAATGTCCCGGAAGAGGACATGATTATCTGGGTAGGGTGGGAGGCCTGAAAGGATGCTTGAACTGGATCTTGAATGATAAATAGACGCTGTCAGGTTGATATGGAGAAAGGAACTCTGAGAGCCTGGAGGGGTACGTGGGGAGATGGCACATCATGTCACAAAGACCCGAAGAGTATGGTTCAGACCCATATATGGTTTGCTGTAACAGGAGCAGGGAACATCTGGGAATGGACAGAAAATGGAGGACGAGGATAGCCTGGACTCAGATCACCAGAGCTTTTTATAGTTATCCTAAGGACTCTGAGTTTACACTGTAGGTGACAGAGTGCCCATAATGATAGTCATTATAAATTTGTACATTGAAAAGTTTCTGGTGATAGCAGGGCTGGAAGCAGGGTAACAGCTGTTTGTTCCAAGCCTGCAGTTCCCAAGCCCCAGGGCACCTACAGGTACCAGTTAAGAACCAGGCTACAGAATAAGGGGTGAGCAGTGGGTAAGCGAGGAAAGCTTCATTTCGATTTACAGCCACTCCCCATTACTTGCATCACCTAGGGTACACACTCCTATGTCTGACAATCTGAGGTAGAGCCAAGGCAGTGATACAAATACAGAATGGGACCATCTAGCTGCAGGAAAACAAGCTCGCTGATTCTGAACTATAATGAGTTGCATAATTGTTTCATTATATATTACAATGCAATAATAATAGAAATAAAGTGCACAATAAACATAATGTGCTTTAATAATCCCAAAATGATCCCACCTTTACCTCACCCCCACCCTCTTGTATAAAAAAATTATTTTCCACAAAACCAGTCCTTGGTGCCAAAAAGGTTGGGGACTGCTGTTCCAGGTAATTTGGAGCAGAAACTGACAGGAAGGAGAGATGCAAAACAGATTTAGGAGGTAGACTTGGTAGCTGTGAGCTTGGAAGGAAAGCAAGTAGTGGCGAAAACAAAATTGGATTTTAGGATAGCAGCACTGTTTCTGATGGACGGTAACAACCTCAAGAATGCAATGAAAAACAATTTATTCTTTCTTGGGAGGAATATAGAATTGAGTCTCTATTATGGCGTGTTTTTCATGAAATCCTGACATTTTCCTTCTGAAGTCACCTCAAAGAGGCTCTGGAAGGCTGGATGAGATGTAGCCTTCAGTCTGATTATGAAACCTTTCAGGGAAAAGTTGCATCCAAATCTCTCATATCCGAGGAGAGCCTGAAAAAAGGAATGTTTACAAAGTCTGCATTGTCCTAGAGAGGACCCAGAGTGCTTGGAGCAGAAGTCTGTTGCTTTACTCAACCAGCCATCTTTACCTTCCAGTTTCTTATCTAAGCCTTTCAGCCAGGCAATTTGGCTGGACCCTGGGGTGAAGGAAGCTAACACAGGTCTAACTAATGAGTGGGACCATTGGCCATTCTGCCCACCAGAAGCCTATACTTTGAATTAGGGAGGCAATAGGAAAGTCTGTAGTTCATCAAACTAACATTCGGCACCTACTATGTACCAGTCACTGCACAGAGCAATATGAGGTCTGACAATTAAGTTCATGAACTTGCTACCCTGTGCTTACATTAGTAGCACTGTACAAACAGCTCAGTAAGGTTTCATAATCTAGATATATCGGTGTCTCACAGCTGTATTCGGGTTGACATGTGGCGGTGTCTTGCCAAGTGGTGTTCATTACTGGCGTTGCATGTTTCTGTGTGCCATCATGAGAATGTCAGAGCCTGAATTAGAGCAATAAAAAAACATTAAATTTCTTATTAAACTTGGCAAGAGTGGAAGTGAAGTCAAGAACATGTTATTCCAAGTTTATGGGAATAATGTCATGAAGAAATGGCAGAGTACAACTAGACTAAGCTAATCTTTCTAAGGAAAGAGAAAGTGTCACTGATGAAGAGACGCCAAGGTGGCTAGTAACAAGAACTGATGAAAACATTGTAAAAATTCATGAAAATGCGTATCAAAATCATTGGCTGACTGTGAGAACCATAGTAGACAAAGTAAACATTGAGAAAGAAATAGTTGGAAAAATTTTAACTGAAAATCTTGCCATGAGAAAAGTATGTGCAAAAGTGGTCCTGAAGGACCTCACCAATGAACAAAAGCAAAGGAGAGGCTCGGTGCCTTTAGCACAGTGGTTATGGTGCCAGCCACATACACCAAGGATGGCACATTCGAACTCAGCCCCTGACAACTAAACAACTGCAACAAAAAAATAGCCGGGTGTTGTGGCAGGTGCCTGTAGTCCCAGTTACTTGGGAAACTGAGGCAAGAGAATCACTTAAGCCCAAGACTTTGAAGTTGCTGTGAGCTGTGATGTCACAACACTCTACCAAGGGTGACATAGTGAAACTCTGTCTCAAAAAAAAATAGGAAAAAAAAAAGCAAAAGAGACTCGAAGTTTACTAAGAGCTTTTGGAAAAGCAAGATGATGTTTTAGGCTGTGTTTTTGCCAACCTTTTTGAAAGCAGAGAGATTATTCATTATGAATTTGTGCCAACTGAACAGTTAACCAGGTTTACTATTTAGAAGTGGTGAAAAGACTGTATGAAAAAGTTAGACAAACATGACCTGAACTTTTGACCAACAACTCATGGCTCTTGCATTACAACAATGCACCAGCTCACATGGCACTGTCCATGAGGGATTTTTTAGCCAGTAAACAAATAACTGTATTGCAACACCCTCCCTACTCACCTGATCTGGCCCCCAGTGAATTTTTTTCTTTACCCAAAGATAAAGGAAATATCGAAATAAAGACATTTTTATGCCATTCAGGACATCAAGGGTAATACGACAACAGCTCTAAGGACCATCCCAGAAAAAGCATTCCAAAATTGCTTTGAAGGGTGGACTAGGCACTGGCATTGGTCCATTGCTTCCCAAGAAGAGTATGAAGGTGACCATAGTGATATTTAGCAATGAGATATGTAGTACCTTTTCTAGGATGAGTTTTTGAACTTAATGGCCAGACCTTATAGTATGCAGTTAAGACTTGGAACTCTTGCCCTATAGGAGTTCACAGTCTAGGTAAGACTAAGAAGAGAAGGAGTGAAGCAACTAAGTATGTGGAAATGGAGGAGCATGGAAAGGATGGGGTCCTCCTTGTTCAAGCTCAATGTGACCAAAACCTACTCATAGTCAATAAAGACAAACCAGGGAAACTTCCATCCTTACATAAGGTGGCTGAATATACACTGTTGTGTGCTTCTCCTTCATGACATTCATTGCAAGTACAATAGTTACTTGGTAATCATTTGTTTCACACCGTGTGCCTGTCAGGACTATGTGCGTCTTGCTCATCACTATATCCCCCACCTAGTGCAATTGCAAGTACATAGTTGGTGTTTAAGGAAATACTTCTAAAGGCAAAGCTTCTAGGCTTTGCAAATGTAAGAATACTATACCCCAAGAGAAGCCATCTAGTGCCCCCCTCAGCATGCAAATGCCAAACCATTTTTTATTTCGTAAGCTCTTCCTGAAAGCCTGAAACTTCTCACAAAGATTACCACTGTAAGCAGTAATAATCAAGGAATCTTCCATGAAACAAACATACTTCAGTAAATATTATTCATCTCCCTGAGATGCATTCCCTAGTTATTTTTCCTCTTGGATTTTCATTCCTAAGATCTTATCCTCTAAATGCTTTCTATCCACAAATAATCCATGTCC
Organism: Otolemur garnettii; assembly: GCF_000181295.1. Classification (NCBI taxonomy): domain Eukaryota; kingdom Metazoa; phylum Chordata; class Mammalia; order Primates; family Galagidae; genus Otolemur; species Otolemur garnettii. The sequence goes on along the minus strand of NW_003852638.1, from coordinate 864,519 downwards.
ATTTCAAAGGCTCCAGCTATCCACAGCCAGTTGAGAATTATAATAAAACCTGGTTCTTGGCCAGGTTCTATTGTAATTTGGGCGACCTCCAGCTTCTGCACACTCTCCTGGTGATGTGGCTGAGTGAGAGTAATGCAGAGTCCCTCTGGCTTACATCGAGAGTCTGCATTGCATGGGAGTGACCAGTATGTGCAACTGGACATTTAGGAAGTCAAACGTCCTGAAACAAAGCACGTGTCAGGTTGTAAAAAAATGCAGAATAAGCTGGCACAAGAAACTGCATTTTTTAGCTGGATGTTGTGGCGGGTGCCTGTAGTCCCAGCTACTTGGGAGGCCGAGGCAAGAGAAATCACTTAAACCCAAAAGTTTGAGGTTGATGTGAGCTGTGACACCACAGCACTCTACCGAGGGTGACTTAGTGAGACTCTATTAAAAAAGAAAAAAAAGAAATTGCATTTTGGCTGTAGATGTGCTCCATGTAGGCAATGCATATAAATTACCCATCTTTGTTGAGATAGCACCTTAACCAGCACTTGGCATATAGTTGGCCATCAGCAAATGTTTGGTGAGCTGAACACACACTACTGCTCAGAGACGCTAGAAGCATTTGTCCACCAGGCCAACATGGCAAACATTCACAATCAAATGGAAATTTTCACCCCCAAGAGCTTATGCTATGCTGTAAGGCCATCCTCTAGTGCAGTGATCTTCAACTGGTGTGCCAGGAGAGGATCTTAGTTGTGCTGCAAAACATTTTTTTAAAGACTATTAATTAAATTATTTTTGAAAGAAGTTCAAAGCACAGTAAGTATATTCTTTTATTTTTTTACTCTTTTTTTGGTCAACATAATTTAAGTGTGTCACAAAATTTTAACTATCAGTTCAAGTATGCCATGCGATTAAAAAAAAAAGGTTGAAAAACACTGCTCTAATGGTTAAAAATGTAAAAGTGAATAAATTTCCTAACAAATTTCTTTTGGTTCCAAAGAATGTACTCTCTCTCTCTCTCTCTTTTTCATAAGAAACACTCACTCACTCATACATACACATATTCAGCACCATGAGAGTTTCAGATACATGAAGTATATTCAAGGAAAGCTCTTACTCTTGGAGTATACAAGTGAGGTCAGCATTCTTGCTGATTAATTAGAGAAATAAGAGAAACTGAGGCAGCCTCTGACCTGGGGGTTCCTTTGCTAACTCTACCATTTAGACATGACTGGCTCAAGCCTGGCTTCTTCCACCAAAAACTCTCTTGACCATTCTCACCCTCAGATATTGCTCCTTTCTCAGAACTACAGCAAATGCTTAGGCTAAATGCATGGGCTCTAGAGGGATAATGCCAATTTTGCCACAGTTGGTGAACCTGTAAGATAAGCACTAAATCTTTTACACCTATTCATCTTCTGAGCCTGTCAGTAGTAAGTGCTTCTTATGCTCTTCCATAAAACCCAGTTACAGGCTGTCTCTATCTTTGCTTCCACGCAGCTGACTTCCCTTCCTACCTCTCTCTTTTGCTCACTGGCCTCCAAATACACTGGACTTCCTTTCATCCTTCATGCAAACCATGCTTGTTCCACCCCAGGGCTTTTGCCAGTGCTGACAGCCCTACCCACTGGTCTTCATCATTCAGCTAAAGGTCACCGTTCTCAGAGAGATACTTCCTGACCACGTACCCCCCATCCTCCTGTTATCTCTATTACAACTCTGTGATGGTAGAAACATTTTGTCCTTATCTAGAATAAGGTTATCTATTTCCTTTTTAATTCTCTGAACATTCTCCTCCGGCAGAGCACACTCTTGGCTGTTCAGTTACCCTCTGTAACTCCAGTCCTCAGAAAACACAAGGGGTGCCCAGTGAATATCTGGCAAAGGAATAAGTCAAGAGCAGATATTCATGTGATGATACTGGCAAATTTGTTCTCTTAATAAGTAAATATGCTTAAAAGACTCAAAAGAGTGCCTAGAGTATAGAAACCACACAGCATGTGTTATATTTGTTTTAACTGTTATCATTGTGACTAGATTTCATTGCCTCAGATTCCTCTTTCTGCATCTTTTTTTCTATTTTTCTTCTTTATTAGTTTCCAAATCCTTCTCAGGCACCCACTGATGGCTTTTCTATCTCCCCTATCAGCTCTGTTTTCCTGTCCTTCCTTCTCTCCATACATATACATATTTATGTGAATATAAAGGGTCCTACTTGCAAAGTAATAATCCTTCCAAAGATATTTACCTTTCAGCACACATCTGCACCAAAGGGAACACACCAAGTGAAGAATTTCAGATAGTAATTAATGGCTTGCTGAATATATGTGGGACCACTCCTTTTTGCAATGTCCCTAATGTCACACATTACAGATCAAGGTCTTTCTTTGAAAGTCAGTGCTAAAGACTCAACTTTTGGCAAAAGTCTAACAATTGTCTATATCTCCCACATTAGCTAAAATTGAGATTTAAAAATGCAGTAAGATTTGTCTTTCTCCAGTCCAGTCTGTCTGCCAAGTCTTGCTCTATGTTATACCCCCTCCACTCTACTGAGTAGTATGTGTCCTTTTTGTGGCCATCCCCAGCTACTCCACTAAAATTCATTTCTTTAAGAACAAATTTTTCTATCAGTCATTTCCATGTGAGAACTTTAGCCAAGGTGCTCTTGCTATATCTATAGAAGCACTTGACTCTCACGTCTCATTTTTAGTTGTAAAAGGAGAGGTAGTCATTGAAAAAGAAATTTCAAACATTTGGTCCAGATAGCATGGAAAATATTTTGGAAGAACCAGGTCTTAGTTTCTAAACCACAAGCCACTGACTCATCTAAGAGATCAGAAAGGCCAATCTTGATCCATATTGCCTTGGCTGTATTGAAGTCCTTAATATCCTTCTCAGAGGCAGTATCTTCAGATAAAATTCTTTATATAGGATAGCTGGATTTGCTATTTAAAATAATGCTTAGTGTAATAGACTGAATAGCATCGCGTGTCTCATAGCTCTTGTCTATTTGCTAGAAGAATGACAATGAATAGAAAGATCCTAAGACATTTTTAGCGTGTTTTAAGCAGAATTCATTTCCTCCCTGCTTATTTCTCAGGATAATAATATTTAACAAGCCTAAATTGGAGCAGTTTTTCCCTGTTAGCTGTGGGTCCATTTGTTCTTCATATAAATTTGGCTTTGACCCCCATGTTGCTAAATGGTGAAATAATTCCATATGTGGCATCATAAGAGGTTGAAATGCCAAATTTTCTATCAGGCAGAGCAGTCCATTTCATCTCCTTAGCACATTCCATGTAAGGCAAATGAAGCATCTAGGATCTAGATTACAATTTTCAAAAATTTGGTTTGCTCAGCAATAATACTTAACCCCCCCCTCCTATGTTTTATTAGGATGGCTGTAACCTATTGAGGAATATACATCATAGGAAGGGTAGGAAAAGGTGAGGAGTAGATTAATGCTAATTTATGGGATGAATGTGTTAGAGAAGGAAAATCATTTATATTTACTGGTCAGCCCCCTCTTCTTTAAATCATAGGAGAGAAAGGATGTCAATATAAATTCCTGGGTTCATAAAAAATATCATAGGTTCTTATATTGGAGCTTGGAGACCATCTAAACCAATGCTTCATTCTTAATCACAAAGAGTCAGTTACTCAGTCATTTCTACAAGGTCATCTGCTTAGCAGGTGGCAGGCCTGGACTCAAAACCAACTTCCCAACTCTTTGCATTCAAGTTTTTTAAAGGCCACATATTCCTAGAGTATTTACTTCAAAGAATACATATATGGTTTGCCAAAGCCACATCTATAGTGTACAAAGTGAATAGACCACTTTCGAGACTGATTCAGGCAAATAAGGGAAGCCTAGAAAACAATTTTTCTTTCAATTGATCAAGAAAATTCAACACATATGAAAATTCAAATCATTATCCATTCCATTGTTTCAGAAAAAGAATATACTTAGAGATGGGTATTACAGAATGTGAAAGCTTCTAAATATAGTCAGTTCAGTCCTTCATTTGGGATACCTTTGCAGGAGTAATGTCTGCCTTTCTAGACCTCTTCTCCCTTTACCTTGGGTTAGGCCTACCAAAAGGGAAGTTTTCAAGTTCCTGTTTGCAGCACGGAATAACTTCCTTGAATTCTTGCATTTTAAAGTACTGATTGGTATCCACCAAGCTAAAGATTTAAAACTCAACAGCAGACTCTGAAGAAGATGGAAATTTCCCACTTTCTGGAAAGTTCTTACTAACCCTTAACCGTGTTTTCCTTTCCTAGGCTTTCAATGCCAGGAACTCAGTATAAGCTTAGAGAACACTCTACCTGAACCCTAAAGGCTGGTTGTCTTTTTTTATGATCTCCACTGCCCACATGAGATATCTTAGAAGATGCTGCCTTAACATTCTGGGATCCAGAAAGTGGCCCTGCTCCCTGCTTCTCCCCTCACAGCCCTCCTCATGGGCAGAGCTCCATCCAGCCTAAAGATTGCCAACAGGGCTCAGCTGTATCCTAGTCTAAGGTGATTCTCACTTTTGGGGTTTTGATACAGAAATATAGAACAAAGTAATTCCCGAGTTCAGACTTTTTCTGACTATAGTATGTCCTTCTCTGAAAAGTCCACATTCTTTTAATTCCTCGTACTCTTCATTCACTGGGTCTAAGTTATCCAGTCATGGCCCTTTCCATAGTTCAGATAGGAGCAGGAATGGTAACAATGGAGGGGGGAATCTTGAGTCCTGGTAGGAACTTGTGATCACAGTGAAGAAAGGGTTCATCCTGCCAGCTCTCCCAGAAAGGTTTGAGCTGGGGTCAGTAGAGGTAGAGAGAGTAGAACAATAGGCTATCCTAATGCCACCAGCAGGATAGAGCCCAGTTGCATGGCAGAAGAAGTTGGTGATTATTAATTTTCGTCAAGTGCATGTAAGGTTCCCCTCACTGAGAATAGGGCCACCTTTTATTCACAGTTTTTATTTCCCAAACATCTAGTATGTAAGAGATGTTTATATGTTTTTCATTGATTTTATTAGTAGTGGAATAAGCCACTTCTGGTGAAATGTCAACTAATTTCTATTTCTCCATCATCTCCATACAAAAAACCATACTCACTGAAATTCCCAAAGGGATTTCTCTTTCTGGTAAATGTTGAAAATCTAGGTAGATAAGTAGGAGGTCAGGAGCCCCACTTTCTAATAAATCGGTCAAGGCATTACGCAATGGAATCCTTACCATTTCAAAACCTCATATAACCACAGTCACACAAAACATCACACTGGAGGCAAAACCACTGGATAAGTAGCAGAGAAACTTCACAGAGCACATAGGTAGCATAATATTTTGGCGCTAGATAATTCAGATATGCTTGTTAAGAGAATGAAATGGGGAAACATTAAACCAGCAGGTCACTTCTTCCATACTAGCTGCCAATGTGTACTTTCGTTCTGGTAGCACAGTCTACTTGAGTATTTTTCTCTTCAGTAGGTTGAAGAATATGAGTAAAAGCTATGGTGTGTGTTGATATGCATTGAATCAGAGCTCAGAAGTGTTAAGCTAGAAAGAGTAGGGTTTGGAGGGGACTGGCAGCTGGACAGCCTTGGATTGGGGCTCCTTTGAGACTCAGCATAAAGGTGAAGCAAAGGGCATGGCCTCTGCCCACCTCCCAAGTATCAGAGGGTGAAAGAAGGATATAATATAATACTACATCCCCAGGCAGCAAAGTACAGAAAAAAATATAAGTATTTATTTTTGCTGGGGAGGAGGGTGAAACTTATAAACACAATTAATGGAGTAGAACATTTTGAGAACTATAGCCATTCTCAATTGCTCAAGGGCCTTTATTTCTGCATGATGGAACCAGATTTGAGCAGAATGATGAGACATCCTCAAAAGCCAGAAAGAGAATTGCTCCTGGAAGCAGCACAAGAGTCCTCGCTGGAGAGGAGGAAATGATAGCCCTGGAAAGACTTTGCTGCCAAGGTGCAGAGGATGGGGACAGACATGTAGCTAGGGGACAGGTGGGGGCAAGAAGAAAAGCCATTGTTCTCTCTAAGTGGAGTCCCCAGAAGTGGCATCTAGCCAACAATTTTGTTTGGAGGCCATATTGTGTGGTGGTGGTTGGAACTGTGATGAGAGTATATTGCGGTGAAGATGGTGATAGAAGATCGTGAGACCCACAGTGAATGTAGTCACAGCGAGGCCCCTTATTTCTGAACCTGGTCCCCACCAGCACCCAGCTCTCCCTCTGCTCACAATACTGCAAAAGATAAAAGCACACAGTAGATCATCGCAATACAAGTGGAGTGACCCCAAGTGATCTGGAGGGAAGCACCTGACTTACAGAGATTCATGTAGGTCAGCGATTAAAGGAAGACCTTCAGAATTAGGGATGAAATACAGAACACTTAAATGATGAGTACAAGGCAGGACACTTTTAGTCTATTCATCAAGCAGAGCCAAGGAACAGAATGTCATCAGGCCATTGGCCAAAAGGACTCATACCTGTTGGGCCGTATAACTTCCATGGTTATTCCCTTGAGGAGGCCAAGTGTATTTATATTTATGCATCACTTAACATTGGGGATGAATTATTAGGCAATTTCATCTTTCATCATTGTGCAAACATCACAGAGTGACTACACAAACCTAGATGGCATAACCTACTGCACGCCCAGCCTATTTGGTATGGTCTATTGTTCCGAGGCTATAAGCCTGTCCAACCTGTGACAGTGGTGAATATTGTAAGACGTTATAACACAGTGATGTCTGTGTCTCTAAACCTAGCTCAACGTAGAAAGAGTACAGTCAAAAATACAATATTAAAGATAAAAATGATATACTGGCCTAGGGCACTTACTATGAATGGAGCTTGCAGAACTGGAAGATGCTCTGGGTGAGTCAGTGAACGAGTGTGAGTGAATGAGAAGGCCCTAAACACTGTACACTTAAACTACGCTAATTTATAAAACAATGTTTTTGTTTGTTCAATGATAAATTAGCTTACTGTAACCTTTTTACTGTACAAACCTTTAAATTTTTTTTAACTTTTTGACTGTTTTCATAACAGTTTAAAACTCAGACACATTGTATAGCAGTATAAAAATATTTCTTTCTGAGGGCGGTGCCTATGGCTCAGTGGCTAGGGTTCTGGTCCCATATACTGAGGGTAGCAGGTTTGAACCCGGGCCCAGCCAAACTGCAACAACAACAACCACCAACATAATGTCTTTCTGTATATCCTTAATCTATAAGCTTTTTATATTTTTAAAATTTTTTACTTTTTATTTTTACTTTTTAAACTTTTGTGTTAAAAACTAAGATACAGGCTGGGCACAGTGGCTCACACTTGTAATCTTAGTACTCTAGGAAGCCCAGGCAAGTGGATTGTTTAAGTTTAGGCGTTAGAAACCAGCCTGAGCAAGAGTGAGACCCCCATCTCTACTAAAAATAGAAAAACTAGCTCGATGCAACCATGGCTGAAGAACAACTGCAGGTCGAATTGTTCATGAAGGCTGGCAGTGATGGGGCCAAGATTGGGAACTGCCCCTTCTCCCAGAGACTGTTCATGGTTCTCTGGCTCAAGGGAGTCACCTTCAACGTCACCACCGTTGACACCAAGAGGAGGAACGAGACAGTGCAGAAGCTATGCCCAGGAGGGCAGCTCCCATTCCTGCTGTATGGCACTGAAGTACACACAGACACCAATAAGATTGGGGAATTTCTGGAGGCAGTGCTGTGCCCTCCCAGGTACCCCAAGTTGGCAGCTCTGAACCCTGAGTCCAACACAGCAGGACTGGACATATTGGCCAAATTTTCTGCCTACATCAAGAATTCAAACCCAGCACTCAATGATAGTCTGGAAAAGGGGCTCCTGAAAGCCCTGAAGATTTTAGATAATTACTTGACATCCCCCCTCCCAGAAGAAGTAGATGAAACCAGTGCTGAAGACGAAGGCATCTCTCAGAGGAAGTTTCTGGATGGCAATGAGCTCACCCTGGCTGACTGCAACTTGTTGCTAAAACTCCACATAGTACAGGTAGTGTAAGAAGTACAGGGGATTCACCATCCCTGAGGCCTTCCGTGGAGTGCATTGGTACTTGAGCAATGCCTATGCTCGGGAAGAATTTGCTTCCACCTGTCCAGATGATGAAGAAATCGAGCTAGCCTACAAGCAAGTGACCAAGGCCCTCAAAGAAGCCCCTCCTGGAGCTCTCTTAGCCACCTCTGTTTTCTCCACGAAGGCTCTGAGTAGTTTCCACTTTGGTATCCAATGGACACACTCCAAAATGGCCAGTGGGAATCACTTGGAGCACTTGTGCAGGGCCAGATTAGGAGGGAAGAGGGCTGACAGAAATGGATGGGGGACCTGAGTGAGAGTTTTATTGTGGGGTGGGGTAGGTAGGACAATGTATTTCATTAATAAAATGCAGAATTAAAAAAAATAGAAAAACTAGTTGGGCATTGTGGTGGGTGCCTGTAGTCCCAAGCCACTCAGGAGGTTGAGGCGGAAGGATCTCCTGAGCCTAAGAATTTGAGGTTGCCCTGAGCTATGATAATGCTGCTCTATCCAGGGCAACAGAATGAGACTCTGTCTCAAAAAAAAAAAAAAAAGTTATAAAAACTGAGATACAAACACATAAATTACCTGGTCTACATAGGGTCAAAATCATCAATGTCACTGTCTTCCACCCACATCTTGTCCCTGGAAACATCTTCAGGGGCAATAACACACATGGCACTGTCATCTCTTGTGATAACAATGCTTTATTATGGAATATCTCCTGAAGGATTTGCCTGAGGCTATGTATATATGTATGTGTGTATATATATACATCAATTAATATATATATATGCATATATATGGATTACACTCTAAAATAACAATAAAAAGTGGTGTATGGTAAATACATAAACCAGTACTATAGTTCTTTATCATCATTATCAAGAATTACGTATTTGTCCGTAATTGCACATCCTAGTCTTTTATACAACTGGCAGCACAGTAGGTTTGTTTATAGCAGCATCACCACAGACATCTGTGTAATGAGTTAAGCTACGACATTAAAATAGCTATGATGTCACTAAGCCAGATGAATTTTTCAGCTCCATTATAATCTTGTGGGACCATCATTGTAGGTACATGTGGTTCATCACCTTCAACCAGAACCTCATTATGCACCCCATGACTGTGCTGTATATTTGCAGAAGCACAACTCAATTCCCTCCTTCCCAAGGCCTCATGAAAATGAGCTTAGAATTTATTACCAACACATTTCTATTAGTTTAAAGATCAGCTTTATAGGGAGCTGCCTCTGAGTTTTCTACCCTCCAGGTAAATAGCGCAAAGATGGCTTAGTTTGAGGAAAAACAAAGATCAAAGTATTTTTTTAACATACTCCAGAGAAAGTGAATTTCCTGAGGCAATGAGAGCTGAAGATGTTAGAAAAACTTACAGAATTAACAATAGACTATAAGAATCAAAGGTGATAGTAAGGTGTTGGCAGGATCTTAACAGGGTCCTTGGGCAACATTGTCAACTGACCAAATCATGGACACTGAGGCTGAATCTGGTTTGTTCAGAGGGTCCCACAGTAGTGTCCTGAAATGCATGCTGGTTTCATACTAGTATTTTCAGGGATTATTAGCAAATAATTTCACAAACTCTGCTACAAATTTTTCTGAGATACTCCTGATTTCAAATTTTTATTGCATTCTGCCTTCAGCCAATCCTTTGCTTTCTCTGGGCACCAATTTCCTCCTCTATAAAATGGAAGTGTTAACTAAATTATTTCAAGCATGCCATTCCTCTTTTACTATTCAGTGAAGCCTATACCTCATCTTACAGACATATTACTTTTATTCTTAGAGCAAAAAAAAATTATTACGTAGGTAATAAATTCATTTTCTTTGTAAAATAAGTGAGAAATTATAAATTAAACTCTATCACTCCCAATCCCCATTTCCTCCCTCTCTCTTCTAATCATCGTTAGCTTGCCAATTTCTTTAAAATACTTTTACTTACATATATTTGTTCAAGGAAAATATATAGCCCTGTTTAATTTGTGTGCTTTCTCATGAATTGTACTCTATTAAAGATATCATTTTGTGATTTGCTTCTTGTTAATTCTACGATATTCATGAAGTGCTGTCTCCATCAGTGTATAAAAGATGTATTTTGTTCTGGGGTATGGATGTATTGTCCTCCTTTTAGCCATGCTAATGCACATTCATTTGGTTCCATTGAACATCTTTGAAAATGTCTCCTTGTGTACCCATGGAAGTGTGTGCTCAAGCAAATAGCACAAAATGAATTTGCTGGGCCCTGGATATGAATCCTTCAAATCTTAGTAAATACCAAATTGTCCTCCCAAGTGGCTATACCAGTAGTTGATACCAGCAGTTCACATCAACCTTTAAAAAACTTCTTCCAGCCAAATGCATGGAAAATTGCATCTCAGTGTTGGGGGACCCTGATTACAGATGACACTGAACATCTTTACACTTAGTACCTCTTTTGCTTCCAATTTACATATGGGGACCACTCAGGGTATACTAGGTCCAGGCTCAGAAGGCCCAAATTCAAATCCTGGCTCTGGTATTTACTACTAAAGTCAAACCACTGAATCCCTCTTCCTACAGTTTTCCTCAGTTATAAAAGGTAAAAAAGATGCCTGTTCTGCCTCAATGGCAAAAACTGATTAAAGAGTTCCTGAGAAGAGTTCCAGGGAAAGTTGTGAATGAATCTGCAATTATATCAGGTAGACTGGGGTCAGAAGAGCAGGATCATTACAGTGATATAAAATAAGGAATTATATACAATCTGCATAAGACTGTTGTGCCTGTGCTGGCCCCAAAGTAAGGGGAGAAAGGTAAGCATGAAGTGGGGCAGAGCAGGGACAATCCTGACCCCATGGCAATGAGCTAGAGCTCACTAGAGTGGTCTCTCCAAACACCCAAATTAAGTGATGGGACTCTGGCACCTACCTTGTTTGTTACAGGGCAAAATACACACTTTGACCCAGGAGGTGAAGAAGCTGAAGAATAACCTAGTGGACTTGGAGAAGTGACCACGTGTGAGAGTGTGTTGAGAGCTACCCCAGCACCACTAGAGCTGAGCCCCAAGGTTAGGGGTGGAGAGGACATTTAAGGAAAAAAAAAAAAAACAACCTTGCAAGTCACTTCCACCTCTCACGTGTTGTGGCACAAGCCAAGCAGCTCAACAATTCTGGGAAACATCATTCCACCTCACCTGAGCACCCACACTGCAAATCCATCATGGCAACTCCAGGAAATAATGACAAAGTGAAACACACTAGGTCCATTGTTGAAATGTCTGGTATCTGTGCCCACCGCAGTCATTCTATTTGGCAGGCTGTATCTATCGACACTTGTCCATGAGGAGTGAGATCAAGAAGGAACAGCAATCTGTTTTCTACACATTATCAGGTCAAAGGAAAAACAAGATGTTATGAGCGAGGAGATTGACAGCATAGGCTGAAATAAAAGCTGGAGATATGTAGGCGGCTTTGCAGAGAAACAGAAGAAATGTCAGCTGCCTTCCCTTCTCCATGGATTCCAGATACACAGAAGTGTCTGGAGAATCCAACCTCATGGATTTCTGATTGCCTGGTGAAGTACATCTTTGTCTTTTCAAACAGTCCTGTTTTACAGGAAAATAATTAAAAAGCAAGGATCATATTAGCACAGCACTAATTATGAAGTGGAATGTGTCAGTTGGGAATGAGTTACAAGGTTGCCAACTTCTTAAAAACCACTTCTGAAGTGCCGTATAGTTAGATATTTAATAAATCTCAGCATGCAGCCCCCAGCTAGCTCTCCCAGCTGCCGGCCACCCTTTATTACAGCAGCGCCTGGCAACAGGCTTGTAGTGAAGGGTCTGTCAGCCTTTCCACTAGAAACTTCACCTTTTCAAAATTCTCTAACTCTCGCCTTTTAAGTCATATAAAGTAGAAACTTCCATGTAGCTGGTCAAAAATGAGGACATTTTGTGATGGTTGTAATTGTTATTGTTTTGTTTTTTATTAGATTTGAAGAACTGGTATCTGCTTCTGACATTTACTGTATAATTTTGAAAAATCAGAAAAGTAAAAGTTAATAAAGAAATTAGCAATTTGGTCCCAAATTTTCCCACAGAAATAAACTTCTTTTTCTTCTCTCTTTCTGGAACCATCTTAAAAAAGGAAAACATACCCCCTACAGAAAAAGTATTTTGCCTAATAGGAGTTAAAATAGGGAAATGAAGTTTTCCATTTTTTAACTTGCTTTGAGTTTTCTTTGCCTGATAACACAAAGAAATTGGAATATGTATATTCTAATTTATAGAACAGACGTTCTTAAGAAGCAGTCTTCCACCAGGGAAATATCATATACAATTTATAAATACTGGATTAAACAAGGGAATTTGCAGTAACTTCTCAGTTCTGATTGTAAAATACAGCATAGATTTAATTATGGCTATTCAGAAGAAAGGAAAGGGAGAGAAAAAGAGAGAAAAGAAGAAATGGAGGGAAGGAGGAAGGAAAAGAAATAAAGAAAATTACCTTCACAAATGTACTCACTGGTGCTAAGATGCATCTCAGTTTCAGAAGAAAATAATATAGAAATATATATATAAACACAAACATACACAAACAAGGTTGGGGAAAGCAGCTTAGAATGAGGAAATAGGGTATATACTAATAGTTCATTATTATTTGTAAAACACTTTGAACCAAATTTTGCCAAATCATCTTTCTATGCTCTAAATGAAATACCAGGAAGATTCCATGGTTTTTCTGGCTACTTTTTCAAGTATCAGAAAGCCAGTTAAATATAAAATGAAAGTGCCAAGCTCTTATTCAATTTAAAATTTAATCCCTCCTTAGCTTGGGGCCGAACCAGCTTGGAAGCCTGCAGAAGAGGTATGATGAGTTTAGCTATTTTTTTTATTATAAAAAAATAAAAACTTTTTATTTCTTCTTCCTCTTCTCCTCCCCGCCTCTTGCTTCTTGAATCTGGCTTCTCCAAGTTTGGAATGACATGAGGATTCAGAAAGAAAAGTCAAAAAGGCCTTTTATATAGAGAGAAAAATCATCTTATAACTAGTTCACAGAAGACTGGCTTACCTTGGAAGCACCCAAACATGCTGCTGTGTAGGGTGTTTTTAATGAAGTACTTTTAACTAACTGTTGTATGAAATTCACCAGGAAGGGTCTAGTAGACCTCCACTCTGTATTTCCAGCTCCTACTGTGATTTTGTCTAGTAGCATTGGAGAATCATGGGATGAAAACAGCAATTAATCTCTCATTAACATGCAATTAAATCTAAGAGATGACTAAGCAACAGTCTCCTCCCCATAACTGACCCTTTTCAGATGCGAGGTGGCTAACAAAAATTTCCTTTTCCAGGACATCATGTAGGGTGTTTAGTGATAAAACTGTGGCTAGGAATGTTACTCCTTTCACTCTTCAGTTCGAGATACTCCTATTGGCAACTTGGCATACCAGACAGCTGTGCCATGGCCAGTACCAACTGCAGCCTTCACCATGCAAAAAGCCATGAGGCCATCCTATGGGAAAACATGTGAGAAAGATGAGACAGTGTGGACTGATTGTACATGAAATATATATGGAAAACAGAGTCGAGAAATCTTGCAATGGAGAGAATAGTGTGAAAGTTCTTTCTACAAAGATTTCCTATGTATGTAGTGTAAATGTACAACTATTTATTTCATTATTTGATAAGTAAATATATTGTATATAACAAGAGCCAGGTTTCTCACCATTGGAGAAAGAAGTTATAGATTAAAAAAAAGGAGAGAGAGGCTAGATGAAACACATGCAGGACTGGGATCAGAGGTAGTAGTATGAACTCATATATATGCAGATAGATAGCTATGGAAACATAAATGTATCTGCATATACACATATGTGTTTCCTAGCTCTGAGACAGCCCAGGAGCGATGACAACCCCATAGCAATTTGAGCACCTCTAGTACCTAGATTTTGTTTTCCATTTACCATTCTTTGATAAAAGGAACCAAAGCTCCTTGGAAAAGAATCTGATTTCAGGGCTGGGCCAGGAAAATTACAAAATGATCCTGAAAGATTTTGTGGGTCCAGAATAAAGAAAAAGCTCAAATAAGATAGGAGCATGCTGAAAAGACAAGGATACAACTGGAGGTGCTCCCCATGGGCAAAGCTGCAATAATTGTATCAAATAAATAAGTAATTTTAGTACTGGATTATAACTCATAGAATATTATAACCCCTAGGAATATATGTTGATATAAACAAATAACTGAATTAAGAAACTAGTGGTTATCAGAGGAACTTTACCTAACAAATGCAATCATTGTAACCTGGTTTTTGTACCTTCAATGAATCCTCAACAATAAAAAAAAAAAAGAAAGAAATTAATGGGGTGGGGGGAATAGACAGCTCTTCCTCACAGAGGAATCTCAATTAACATAGAAAAATGAGAAAAATAAAAATTGCCATTAGGCAAATGTCATTGTGCTGATTGCTCCTGGGAAGACATACCAATAAATGTTAGCATCACTGGGAAAATTTTGAAAGGAAAAAGGATATCATCATAGTCTTAATGTATTTCCTTGGAGATAGATATTTATCAATTACATAAGGGAACACAAGAACCCAGCAGACACTATCTCAGTGAAGTGAGCAAGGTTAACATTGCCAGTGTAGAGCATGTTTTCGTTGTTTATGCCCTGACATGATACACTGAGAAGGACAATGTAATTTCTCTGGTCTTAAAAGAAAACTAAACTCTGGCCAGTTGTTTCAAGAGGTCCTCCCATGGACCCTTGGCATAGACACAAATAAGAAATGAGGTAGATCCAGTGATGTAGACCTGTGGATAGGCCATTCCTCTCTTTGCAGATACAGAACAATGGAGCTCTGCAGATTCTCTGGGAAAGTACCTTCTCAGCCTTCTGGCTGAGGTGAAGACCTAGCACAGTTTTCTAAGGAGAGTTGCACCCAACCGAGGAAGAGTATATAGAGAGGGAGCTGACCATACCATGTGTGAAGACACCTTCTCAAAAGAAGGGCCATGCTCCTCTGCTATCTTCTTGGTATTCTTTTCTGCAAGTTTTTCACTCTTCCCCTGCACAGCCTTCCCATTTCTGTCACTTCCACACTCCCAGACTTTACCCACCTCCCTCTGATGCAGACTGTTGTCACCTATGCCATAGCAAGTATTCTCATCAGGGCCCACCTGATTAGAGGGCTGAAAATTGGGTCTTGAAGGGTGTGAAAAAATTACTTTTCAGATGTCTAAAGTAAAAGTAGACATGTGCATATAATACATAAATACAGACACTGAACATCTTGTGAAAATTTTAATGGGGCAGCAATTTAGAGAAGCTTCTTCAGCATGCACTAATGTGGGGAAAGGAGTAGGAAACAAGATCTACCCTAAAGTAGAGACATCTTGACTGACCACCACTTCATTTTTCCCAGTTCTACCTCCCACCTCCACCATCTTCGCTCCTCCCACCATTCTAGATTCTCCTACACCATCCCTGCTGGGTGGTGCTTTCCAAAGTTCCAGTCATATGCTGTGGACACTAAGCCTGACTCAGCAGTTTTATAGCTCCACATCTCAGAACTCCACCCTCTTCTCCACTCAAACTGGAGGACTTTGCCTCCTTCCATGCCTTGGGTCACATGATCTCTTCCACTCTGAGCCTGCTTCTCCATTTCTGCCCTTGAAACCCTGTGGATCCTTCAGTGCTAACTTCAAGCACCAAGTTTTTCATGAAATCCTTTAAGGATTTCCCCCCAATCCACATACGTCAGGCTTCCTGAGGACAGAGAGTAGAAAGTGATTATCCTTGAGCTGAGTACTACAGTAAGAATATAAATGTTCAAAACATTTGAGTAGAATTAATGGAATCAAAATCACAATAGACTAACACTAAAGCAACATTTAAAGCTCCAAAGCACAGAATGATAAGGAGCAAGCACTAGAATATTATGGTGACTTTAAAAAAACTTGTGTATGTGTGTGTGTGTGTGTACATATACATGTAAAATTATACAGATTTACAAAAATTTTGAGCTCAAGAGTTCAATAAACTCTGACTATCCACACTAGGTTGGCATTTCACAGACCATCTATAATTCATATATCAAACTAAAGGAGGTTGCAGGTGTCATTTGAATTTTAAGACTGAGGAAATAAGCTCAGAGATGTAAATGCCTGTCTCAAACTTATAAAAGGCAGAATTGGAATCTAAAGTCAAATGTGACTGATCCCAAATGCCAAGCTATTCCCTCCATGCCACAGCTTCTGTATGAAGAAGTCATTTCTGCACAGCAGAGGTCTGTAGGAGAAGCAAGTCACCTTGCATAATGAAAAGTCTAAAACTCAGGCTCCAGAGTTAAATAAAATGAGTCAATTTCTGACTCTGCCACATCTCAACTATGGGACTTTGGATTCTGAGTGTAATTTTGCTTGTCCACCATCACAGGTTCATTGTAAGAATTAAATCGCCAAATATACTCCCATTTTGACCACATAGTAAGACCTCCAGAAATGGTAGCTATTACATAATCAATTAACACCCCTAAAAACATCTGAGTAAAATAGCCTCTTTAAAAATTAATAAAGATCTAGCATCTGAGTACATGTAATCAAATTTTCAGTTAACATTCTGTTGTTTACAGGAGATGTTGTAAAAGTGTGGGAGGAGCAAACAGTAACCGGAATTCAAGGTAACTAAAAACATAGTTTAAAGTTTTCTTCATCATCTTCCCTTATTATCCCTACCAACTTGAATTTCATCTTTGGTCTGACACATGCATAGAAATTTGACACTGCTTATATTCGTTTTCTATCGCTGCTATAACAAGTTACCACAAATTTGGTTAAAAGTACAACACAGTCTCACTGGGCAAAAATAGAGCTATGTTCACTTCTGGGATCTCTAGGAAAGAAGCTGTGCCTTACCTTTTCCAGCTCCTAGAGGTTACCTGCATTCCTTGATTCATGACCACCCACATCTTAAAGCCAGAAACAATGGGAGACCTCACATCACATCTCCTCTCTCTTCTCCCCCCTCCTTCTTTTAAGAACACTTGTGATTATACTGGGCCTGTCCAAAGGCTCCAAAATAATGTCTGTAGTTTAAGATCAGTTGATTAGCAGCCTTGATTCTGTCTGCAACTTAATTCTCTTTTGCCATGTAACTTAATATAGTCACAGATTCTGGAAATTGGGACATGGTTTCCTTAGGGGAGAGGGTAAGCATTTGTCTGCTTACTACTGATACTAATTACAAAGTAGAGTAGCTAGTAAGTAATAGTAGGCATAGCTGAAGGAGCTAAAGAAAAGGAAATTGCATCTTTGATAATTGCCTAAGGAGAAAGTCTAGAGTGCTGGCTAGCAGTCAAACATATTTTAGGCCATTATCTGAAATCAATGAGCCTTTTCTATGGAATACTTGGCCCACCAGAGTTCTGAGTTCTGGCTTAACCTACCAATTACTTGAAATTTAGGATAGCACACACCCTTTCTGGAGCTTGGTTTCCTCACCTGTCAAATGGAAATGACACAATCATAGGGTGAATGTGACTACCAAACAGGTAGTGGCATTTTATAAGGTAGTGACATTAATAGTAACGAGGACATATGATATGCTTAAGAACAATTGCTGTGGTAATGGCTTTATCATTATTTTTTTTTATTTCTCCCAACAATTCAATAAGATAGTTACTTATTGTTGTGTCAGTTTATAGAATTAGAGATTGAGGCTCAGAAAAATCAAGTAACTCTCCCAGTTGATGTATAATAGAGCTAGGATTTGAATACAGTTTTATGTCATGCTAGCAATCTCTACTCTCAATCACTATGATACAAAATACAAATGAAAGCTATTAAAATAGATTTAGAAGGAATTCACTCTCTTCTTAAAAAAAAAAGATAAAATCCTTAAAATGTGCATATCTGCATGTGGCACAATTACAGCAAACCTACTTCTATAACCTACCACCTTACTAGGAACAGCTGTGTTTGTAAGCCACCTTGAGGCTTGTGCACAGAATAAAGAAGTGAGATGCTTATGTATGTGTTTGTTCTGAAAGTGCTGTGAGCTTCCATACTAAGGATTGCTTGGCTCAGTTATCTGAATCCATGTACTATCCAGAACAAATACATGGTTTCTAAGTCTGTGTTGCATACTCCAAGTGATGTCCACCAGATTGTTTTCCAGAATATTGTTTTCAAACAACAAACAAGCCAAAAATTGTTTCTGTTCTTCCCTTTAGAAAACATGGAAAAACTTTCCCTATGTGCTCAATGTCTTCATGGCATCTCTGGTAAATTATTTTCATATGTTGCTTACCAACCCCCCCCGACTCTGCTGAAAGCCCACCCCTCCTCATGCTTTGGATGACCTCTCACCCAAGAGGTCAGTACCAAAAGGTAGCATGGGCTAAATGCATTGTGTGTTCCATTACCCATGAGATTATGAATAATTGTGGGTAATTGCTGAAGCAAATGAGTTATAGCTAATTAGTAGTGTGGTCTTAATCCCAGCAACTAGTGAAAGCCAAAGCTCATTGCCATTTCACTCTTTACTATAATGAATGCAACTTACAGTTTAGTTGATGCCAAAACATTTACTATTAAGAAGAGTCTGAAATCCCAAGGGAATTAGATAGATGAGTTTTTAAATGTGTAGGATTATTCTTTCTTCACTTTTCATTTTCTGCCAGGTATTTTGTAAGGACAACTCAAATTCCTTTTTACCCTGGGCAATTACATGGGCCTTCTGTTATAGTTTGTAAATGTTACTGAGAGGTACCTGCTTCTAAAACCTGCTAAAATTACAATATTATAAGAATTTAAGATAAAAAACTGAAACAGAGCAACCCTCTTCCATAAGGGACCCTGAAGGAGCTACCACAAAGGATTCCACCTATAAAGAACTAATGGAAATGACAGAAGGGGAATTTAAAATATGAATGGCAAAGGAAATAAAGGGAACTGATGAGAAAGTGGAAAATAGAACCAAAAGGTAGGTGAAAGATATGAAAAAAATAGGAAAGGATATGGTGGAGCTTAAGGAATTGAAGGAGTTAATTAGGAAACTTAAAGATGCACTAGAAAGTATCAATAACAGAATAGACCATGGAGAAGAAAGAATTTCAGAGCTAGAGGATAAAGCTCTTGAGCTAACCCAAGCAGTTAAAGAGGCAGAAAAGGAGAGAAAGCAGAACATTCACCCAGAGAATTATGAGACTTTCAGGAAGCATTCAAACAAAAGAATTAAAGGGATCACTGAAGGGGAAGAAGAACTTCCCAAAGGAATAGAAGCCCTACTGGAGGATATCATAAATAAAAATTTCCCAAGTTTCACTTAAACTTCTGACACACAACTTTTAAAGGCATATCAAACCCTGGGCAATCTCAACATGAACAGAGCATCTCCAAGACACATTGCCATGACATGTCCAAATCAAGACAAAAGAGAAGATTATTCTGCAAGGTGCCAAAAGTAAGCACCAACTGTTCTACAGGGACAGATCCATCATAGTGACAGCAGACATCTCAGCTGAAACTTTCCAAGTCAGAAAATAATGGTCACCTACCTTTAACCTTCTTAAACAAAATAATTTTAACCCCAAAATTCTCGGGGGTTAAAAAATTGTTTAAGACAATTAAACAACCTTATCTACTAAATGAAGCTTCAGAATTGGTGGAGAAATCAGATCTTTTACTGATATGCAAACAATGAAGAAATTCACCACCTCTATGAGAAATACTTAGAACTGTTCACACAGGCCATCAGAATGGACCACTAGCAAACTAAACATCCAGAAACTAAAGGATGAAACCTATCTTTCACAGTGGTGCAAAAGATAAAACTAATCAATGGACTTTCACAAATAAGATGAATAGAACTCCACCATACTTATCAGTTCTCTCAATGAATGTTAATGGGTTGGCTTGAATTCCCCAGTGAAGAAGCATAGGCTGGCAGATTGGATAATAGAAAGCACAACCCATCTACTTGCTGCCTCCTGGAGACAGGCTTAACCTTGCAGGACAAATATAGACTCAGAGTAAAGGTATTTCAGGAAAATGGAAATCAAAAGAAAGAAGGGGTTGCAATCTTATATTCAAATACAAGTGAATTTAAAGGAACTGTAGTAAAGAAAGACAAAAATGGTCATCTCATACTGGTCAAGGGAATAATATAACAAGAGGACATTTCAATTCTAAATATTTGACTTAAAATTAACCAACTTAAATGATCCCAGATTTATGAAACAGATCTTAACTGGTTCAAACAATATAATATCCCACAATACCATAATAGCTAGGAACTTTAACATCCCTCTGGCAGAACTGGATAGATCCTCTAAACAAAAACTAAAGATACATGACCCTAGAACAAATGGGCTTAATAGATACATGCAAAACACACCATCCAAAAACTAAGGAAAATATGTTCTTCACATCAGTCCATGAAACACACTCCAAAATAGATCATATCCTAGGATACAAATCAAACCTTAACAAATTCAAAAGAATTGAAATTATATCTTGTATCTTCTCAGACTATAAGGCAATAAAAGTAGAACTGAATTCCAGCAAAAACTTCATCCCCACACAAAGACATGGAAATTAAACAACCTTATGCTGAATGACATTTGGGTTAATGAAGAGATAAAGGAGGAAATTGTCAAATTCCTCAAACATAACAATAAAGAAGCTACAAGTTTCCAAAACTGTGGGATACAGCAAAACCAATCCTAAGTGGGGAATTTATTGCATTAGATGTATATAACCAAAAAACAGAGATCACATCAACAACCTAATGAATCATTTTAGGAAAAGGAAGAACAATCTAATCCCAAACTTATTCCCAAACCTAATCACATCAACAACCTAATGAATCATTTTAGGAAAAGGATGAACACTCTAATTCTAAACATAGCAGAAGAAAAGAAATAACCAAAATTAAATCAGAAATAAATGAAATTGGAAACAAAAGAATCATTTAGGAAATTAATGAAACAAAAAGTTGGTTCTTCAAAAAAAAACTGAATAAAATTGATAAACCTTTGACCAGATGAAATAGAAACAGAAAAGTAAAATCTCTAATAACCTCAGTCAGAAATGAAAGGGGAAAAAATAACATATATCACAGAGATACAAGAGATTATCTTGGACTACAAGAAACTCTATGCCCATATTGACAATGTGGAGGAAATGGACCAATACCTGGAATACCCTTTCCCTAGACTTAACCAAGAAGAAATAGATCTTTTTAACAGACCAATATCAAGCACTGATATTGAAGAAACAATTTTAAAAAATCTTCCAATAACAACAACAAAAAAACTCCAGGACCAGATAGCTTTACACCAGAATTCTATCAAACCTTTAAAGAAGAGCTTGTACTTATACTGTAGAACCTAGTCCAAAATATTGAGAAGGAAGGAACCTTTCCAACACATTCCATGAAGCAAACTTGATATCAAAACCAGGGAAAGACCCAACTAAAAAGGAGAACTACTGATCAATTTCACTAATGAATATCATTGCGAAAATACTCAACAAAATCTTAGCCAATTTATTACAGTCACACATTAAAAAAATTATACATCACAATCAAGTAGGCTTCATGGATTCAAGGCTGGCTTAACTAACCCAAATCCATAAATGTAATTTACCATATCAATAGAAGCAAAAACAAAGACCATATGATCCTCTCAATAGGTGCAGAAAAAGCATTTGCTAAAATTCAGCATCCTTTTCTAACAAAAGACAACCCTCAGAATGGGAACAGATATTTGCATGTTATGAATCTGACAAAGGTTTCATAACTAGAATCTATAGAGAACTCAAATGAATCAACAAAAAAAGAGCTAACAGTCCCATCTATCACTGGGCAAGAGACATAAACAAAACCTTTTCAGAGGAAGACAGAAGAATGGCTAACAAAAATATGATTGTTCCTAATCACAGAAAAATGCAAATGAAAACCACCCTGAGATAACATCTAACCCAAGTAAAATTATCCCACATCACAAAGTCCCAAAGTTGCAGTTGCTGGAGTGGATTTGGAGAGATGGAAGCACTTTTACACTGTTGGTGGGCCTGGAAACTAATAACAACCTTCTTGGAAGGAAGTATGGAGAATCCTTAAAGAACTCAAATTAGACCTCCCATTTGATCTCACAATCCCACTACTAGGCATCTATTCAGAAGAAAGAAAAATCATTTTATCATAAGGACATTTGCACTAGATTGTTTATTGCAGCTCAATTTACAGTCACCAAGATGTGGAAACAACCTAAATGTCCATCAACTCAGGAACAGATTAACAAACTGTGGCATACCATGGAATATTATTCAGCCATAAAAAGATGGTGACTTTACATCTTTTGTATTAACCTGGATGGAGTTGAAACACATTGTTCTTAGGAAAGTATCACAAGAATGGAAAAGCAAATATCCAATGTACCCAATTCTAATATTAATCTGGTAGTTGGCCTAATCCATGCCCACAGAGGAGAAAAATCTCGTTTCAATTCAAGCTGGGGGTAGTGGAACAAAAGAGGGAGGAAGGGGGATTTGGGATGCTCCCACTTAGTGAGCACAATGTAGGGGCATATGGCACACCTTTTGGGTGTGCCAAAACTACAAGAGGGACTCTACCTAATAAACTCAAATACCTGGTTTGACCTGGTTGTTTGTACCTTCACGTTAACCTGAAATTAAAAAATAAAAAAAGAATTTAAGGCCTCATTTGTTTTTTTGTTTGTTTGTTTGTTTACTTGCTTGCTTTTTGTTTTTTGAGACAGAGACTCACTTTGTCACCCTCAGTAGAGTGCTATGGTGTCACAGCTTACAGCAACCTCAAATTCTTGGGCTTAAGTGATTCTCTTAGGATCCTCAGCCTCCCAAGTAGCTGGGACTACAGGCACCCGCCACAATGCCTGGCTATTTTTTGTTGTTGTTTTTGCAATTGTTTAGCAGGCCCAGGCTGGGTTCAAACCTGCCACCCTAGGTGTATGTGACTGGCGCTGTAACCACTGTGCTATGGGCGCCAAGCGAAGGCCTCATTTGTAAGAATAAAATAAAATATAATTTTAAAGTTCTCTGGAAAGATGAAAGCATCATACAAATTATAGGGTAGCATTATTATTCCCTTATAATTATCACCTACAATGTTTTATATAAAACATAGTGTGTTAATTGCTGCATGTAACATTGTCAAGAATAATAGGCACGTACCTGGATAATTGTAAAATATGGATGGTTTTTTGAGCAAGGAATCCTAGAGTATTTCTTCTCATTCCCTAAATCCATATTTTAATCGCTCTGATTTGAGGATGCTTTCAGTCTCTTAGGAAAGACTTAGCTTTGAGATTTATAAAATAGGGAGGTAGGAGCATGGAACACATCATACTAGTGACTGGAAGCTAAGTCTTTTGGTAAGTAATTAAATGATCCTGAGAGCTAGTTATCATTTTTAGTCATAGTTTTCGTAACTTTTAAAATGGGACTCACAAGTATATGAAGTAAAAAGTCAAGTGCCTATGAAATCAAAGCTTATATAAACAAAACACACTGCTCATAACAACATTAATAGGTAGATTCATCATGAAATGAGCACAGTTAGCTTCTGTTCCTGTCATAACTGTTTTAAGAACACATTTTTATTTTTAAGGAGTTCTGGTGAGGGTGAAAGTTTTGTCTGAGCTGTGAAACCAAGGGGGAAAAAGTAGGTTGTTACCAATTCTCCTTTGATTTGAGTCTAAAGGAAAGATAGTTTAGCAACTTGCCTATCTCTAGATTTTGTTGAATTTGGTGTGAAGCTAGCACCACCTCACTTCATCTAAAAGTCCTTCTGCCTTCTGACATGAGTGTCGCTCTCCAGGGAGAAAATTGCCTCAATCAAACAGGGCACTTCCTGGAAGAATCCTGTATCATTATAAATCTTTTTATTAGGAAACTAAGGAGGTTTGGACTATAGTCCTGGTCCGTCAGGCATGAATAAATTCAGAGGAAAGACAGCAAATGTACATGCAATTGCTAAGCTGTCCCTACTAGGATTTCCTATCATTCCAGAATCCAAACCTCAGTGGACTTCTGTTTTTCTAAATGTTCATAAATAAGAATAAAGTCAGGCAAATTTATAAAGTATACACTTGCTCAGCCAACTAATATTTATGGATTGCCTGTTGTGTGCATAGCAAGATCTGTATTCTGGAGACTCAGCAGCAAACAAAACAGATATTTATTCTAGTGGTGTGAACAAGAGGAAATAAATAATTAAGCAACTGAGAGGTCCTTTTCACCTGGTAGAATGAGGTATATGATGGAAGTAAGTAGGTGGTCAGGGAAGTCCTCTCTGACAAGATATTATAAACAGAAACATCACAATTGGCTTGGGACCCTTATCCCACCTTGCATGGCTCCTTTCCCCCTCCCAGCCCCATTCTTCCACCAAGCAGGTCATACCCTTGGCTTCTAGATTCATTCAACAAACTAAAAATGGGCTTTGCTCATTATCTCTGCCCCAAGTGCTGGATGATCCTTGGATTAGCACTACAATGTTGGTGTTATTAAATTCATTTTACTCACGAGGTTTAGAAACAACAACTGATATTTATTAGGTACTTCCAATGTGCCAAACAGATCAATGCCAAGGAGCAATGATCATAACTGTCACCAAAGACTTAGGACTGGGGACATTTTACATTTTCTTGGGCTTATAAAAACTGCAGGGATTCTGCACATCCAAATGGAGAGAATTTGGGAAGCTCTAAAATCAACAGACATATGTCTTACAGACTTTGGAAATGAGAGATTGAACCAGATTCATTTCTGTTTAGAAATATGTGTATAATACTTTATGTACAGGGTGGCCATAAAGTTCATGTGCAATTTAAAATAGTGTGCAATTTAAAATTGCATATGCACTTTACGGCCACCCTGTATTTTATATAAGATGGATAATATATAATAATAGGGTGGCGCTTGTGGCTCAAAGAGTAAGGTGCTGGCCCCATATGTTGGAGGTGGCAGGTTCAAACCCAGCCCTGGCCAAAAACTGCAAAATAATAATAATAATAATAAAATATTAATAGCCTCTAAATATTTCAGAACAATTTGATCCTGTCATTCTCCAGTTCTTTAAACCTTCTGTGATTTCCTACTTCTCACAGCAGAAACCAAACAGGTAGACTATAGGCCAACCAGTGTTGTGAGGAAAGATTTGGAGCCACTTTTGTGACACCTTTTCTGTCTTATAGATCAGAAAATTTCCCATTAAAACCCTATATTCTTGGAATCCTTTGCAAAAAGTCAGAATTCCTGGCATCATTAAGCACCCACTTCCATGTGGCATTTACCAGCTGGGAGAGAATAGCAACTTTTCACAAATTCCTATAAAAAGCAATTTCATTAAATGCCGGTTTCCCATATTTTCTAATTTTCATATTGGATTCTTTTTGATTTATGGTAGATTTAGGAGTGTCTTTTTAAATTTCTTAGACCTATGGCGTGTCTTAAAGTTATCCTTTTGTTACAAATTTCTAACTTCATCACATTCTGTTTACATGATGTGGTTCATATGACACCTGTTCTTGTTTTTTTAGTTTTTCTCGCTCTGTTACCCAGACTAGAATAGCATCAGCTTAGCTCACAGCAATCTCAAACTCTTGGGCTCAAGTGATCCTCCTGCCTCAGCCTCCTTAGCCTGGACCACAGGTGCCCACCATGATGCCCAACTAATTTTTCTATTTTTAGTACAGATGGGGTCTTGCTCTTGCTCAGGCTAGTCTCAAATTCCTGAGCTCAAGCAATCCACCCTCCTTGGCCTCTCAGAGTGCAAGGGTTACAGGCATGAGCCACAGCACCTGGCCATGACACTCATTCTTAATATTTGTTAAGAGATGCCTTGTTTCTACGAACAAGGTCAGTTTTCATAAATCTTCCTAATGTTCACCACTTGTTGGGAGAGGTATTCCATATAGGTCCATTAAAGCTGGGTAATCTCTACATTTGCTGACTGTTTATTTGCTTTGTCTATCAGCATCTAAAAGAGTAGTTTGAAAATCTACCACTATTATGATTGATTTGTCCATTTCTACAATTTATTAAATATTGACACTTTTTAAATTAGCCAATGTGGAATGATCTCCAGAATGTCTTTTGCCTTAAAATATATTTTGTCTAATATTAATCTGGCTACACCAGTTTTCCTGAGTTTGCATTTGTCTGGTATAATGTTTTCCTTCGAATTACTTTCAACTTTCTGTATCCTTTTATTTGAACTTATAAATGGTCCACATCTGAATTTTATTGCACTAATGTTTATTTGTTGGTTTGTTCATACTGTTTGACAGTCTTTGACTTTTAACTACAAATTTTGTTCAACTAACATTCATTTTGAATGATATATTTGGATTAACTTTTACCATCTTGTTTTGCATTTTCACTTTTTCCTACTTTTTAATTCTTCTGCCCTTGTCTTGCCCCCTTTTGATTTGAGAGTGCTGCTTTTTTCCCAGTATTTCATTTTTTCCCTCTTCTGATTTGAAAAAATCATACTTTATATGTCTATTCAGAAATCTAGGATGGTCCTAACAGAATAGACATATAAAGTAGATTTATTTGTGCATATTTAACTTTAAACATGCATATTTAACTTTAAAAAGAAGAGGTTAATCAATATTTTTACCTTGTGGTGAAAATATATGAATCTTAAAACACTTAAACATTGATCACATGCCTTCTGATTTATGTGTTATGTATTTGAGGTTTTTATTGCTATATTGATTTTATATACCCACAAAATAGATTTTTAATTTTTTACATAGTCTGTGTTTATTTATATTTACCCACAAGCACACAAATCATTGTTTCTTTTTGTGTCTCAACAGCTCCTTCTGAGCTTATTTTTTTCTTACTGAAATAGTCCTTAGACATCAGTGAGGAACTACTGGTAATAAACTCCCTCAATTTCGAGAGTTCTGGTACTTGTTTCTTAGTTATTGTCTTAAAATGTCTTTGTTTTGTCCTCATTCTTAAAAGACAATCTCACTAGCTATTCACTTCTATATTTGTCCATTGTCAATTTTTCTTTTCTTAGGACATTGAGAAATAGAATTACATTTTCTTCTGGCCTCCACTGTTGCTGGTGAGAAGTTAACTCTCAGTCTGGTGAACACACTTACGTAGATGACTTTGCTTTTCTCTCTGGTTGCTTTTTCTTTGATTGCTTTCAAGATGAGCTGTTTGTCCTGGGTTATTGGATATTTTCAGATGGGATTTCATTTTAATTCTGCTTGAAATTCCTTAAGCTTCCTGAATCTAAAGATTGTAGGTATTCATTAATTGAGGAAAGTTATCACTTGTTATTATCTCTTTGAATATTATCTCTCCCAAATTCTTTTAATTTTATGTCTTTGGGTTTTCAGTTAAACATATTATTAGACCTTATTACTATATCCTTCTTGACTCAACTTCCCTCTCAGACTTCTTGTCTTTTTATTCCTCTATGCTGATCTCTGGGTAATTTCTTCAGATCAATTTTTCAGTTGATTAATTGTCTTGTTGGCTATTTTAAATTTGCTGTTACTGCCAATTCTAAATTTTAATATTATATTTACATGTTTTTATACATAGAAGTTTGATTTAGTTTTATTATAAAAATCTGCCTCATTAACATTGATAATTTTTCTTTCCTTTATCATGCTTTCAATTTATGTTTATATTTAATGCATTCAATGTATGAGATACATTTCTTTTATAATTTTATAATTCTGTAGCTTTTACAAATTTTTTTTTTTTTTTTTTTTTTATAAAACTGGTT
>NW_003852638.1:819885-828959 GCF_000181295.1 Otolemur garnettii | reverse complement strand
TATAGCTTGCCGAACTTCTTTCTGGGCTCAGCTCCCCGTCTTTGACTTCATAGATTCTGATTCCAACCAGTTTTTCTTCCTTTGTTCAGGAGCCTCTGACCAGGGTTGCTACCAGTCAGCCATCTTCCCAGAATCCCCCTCAGCTTTTACAAATTTGATTCTACTTTGCTGCTTTTCTGCTGCCTCTCTCTCATGGTATTCAGTTTCATTATATGTTTAGTGATTTTATTTTTATTTTTTTATTGTGAGCTATGGAAAAGCTCTGAGACCTGTGTTTAAAATGCATTCCTCAAAAAAGGTTCTGTTTGCTTCCACCTATTGCCTACAGGTTCTTGTCAACCCAGGACCACTTTTTACAGAATTTTTTTCTTGGAATTTTGAATTACTCATATGGGGTATATTATAGCTTCTAAATGTAAGTGAATTCAGACTTGTGGTTAAGAATTCATTTTCTTTCATTTTCTTTTTATTGTTGTTGTTGTTGTTGTAGTTTGGCTAGGGCCGGGTTCGAACCCGCCACCCTTGGTATAGGGGGCCAGCGCCCTACTCACTGAGTCACAGGTGCCACTCCTTCATTTTCATTTTTTATAGTATTCAGAGCAAAGTCCAAAACAGTCAAGTCCCCTTTGTGGTGCTGGGCTTTCTAATTTGCACTTTGTGCGTGATACCCGCAGGATCCTGTCTTTAAATCAAACTTCTCACCTGTCTGGGCCATAGGCTTGGCCTTTTGACTTCATGTTGAAGTCTACTAAAACCTGGTCTGTGGACCACCTAGACATTGACAGAAACACCTAGACCAAGAAAAAAAAAAGTGCTCTTACCATTTCTTGCATCTGGTTTCTTTCTCTACTATCAGCTCAGCTATGCTTTTTACATGTTTTATTTTCAAATATATCTTATTTAGCATTCTGAGTGTTCTGTACCCAGAGGGATATGTATGTAGTCTCATAATTAAGTTCATGAGCTTATCCTAGAAAATGTGCTACATTCCTCATTGTTGAGTATCACTATGGTCCCCTTTGAGGGACTCCTGGGAAGCTATGCAGTGCCTAGTCCACCCTGCAAAGCAATTTTGGAACTCTTTTTCTGGAATGACAATCAGATCTGTCATTGTACTGAACACAAAAATGTACAACAATAATAATGAAGGCCACTCAGCAAGATAGCACCACACATCAACACTAACACAGCTGTGAGACACTGACATATCAAGGTTATGAAACTTTACTGAGCCATTTGTACAGTGCTGCCAATGTAAGCACTTGGTGGCAAGTTCACAAACTTAATTGTCCAGTCTACAGTATTTTCTTATTTAAGGGTGATTTCTCTCCCCACCAGACTGTAAGTACCGAAGCTATTCTACTCTGTTCAACTAGTGATTCTTTATACATTTTAAACGTTTAATGGATGTTTATTGTTTGACATAAATCTACATTCTATTATTCAAATAAAACTCAAAGGAATTATAGAAACAACATAATTTACCCCTCTTGGCTTTTCATTTTTGCTCCTTTTCTTGTGTTCAGGAATATTTCTTTTTGATTAACATATAGTCTTTATTCATGATATGTTAATTCAAAATACCCTTCAAGCTTTGTGAGCCAAGTAAGCTCATTTTTACTTAAAAACTCAAATGAACAGGGCAAAACATCAGCTATTTGAAAATAAGATAACTATATACAGAGAGGAAAGACTTGACTTGGCAATGCAATTTATATATTTTTAGACTTGTTACAGAATTCATTACTTTAAGTGATCCTGACATCAGAAATGTGTAACCACATATGTGAGGCCTTGGGAAAGTAGCTAGAGTTTTTTAATCTTAGAAAAAAAATCTCTCAGTTACTGATTTATACTCCAAATTAAATCCATGCTTTGTTTTTAACAATAATGTTTTAAGTAATTGACCAGTTAAATTGCATACCAGTATCATTACACCAATTTCAGAGTCAAGCAAGTTTTAGCGAGATGTACATTAGCTTAATGACTTTGCCTACTTCCAGGATATGAATACATGCTCCATTTTTGAAAACATACGTTACAGTGTTAAAGTCAAGAGATATGTGAAAACTTAAGAGAAAACAGACTGAAATGCAGAGAGATACCAACTCTTTCATCGGCTCAACCCTCCCCGCCTCCACTGTCACATAAGGCTCTAATTCAGAAGCAACAAACTTAATTGTCCAGGAGGCCTTGCCTGGAAGGCTAAGGAGTACAAAGGGCAAGGTAGGGAGCTGGCAAAGCAGAGAGAACAGGTCCTGTCCAAGGGGGCAGGGCTGCCTGTACCTCCAGCCAATTGTTTCCATGTGGGAGTGCAAGCCAAAGCTGTGGATCTCCCAAACCAAGAATCCAGACTTTGGTGCAAATTCTCCCTAAGTTTACAAGTTTGTGTCAATCGGGTGGATGGGGAAACTTTGCATGATTCATACAAGTATAAATTAGAACATGGAAGATGATTTTCATAATCTTGGAATGGAGAAAAAATCTTGCTAGGTGTATGACAAAAAACTCAGAAGTTAAGGAAAAATACACAAAAGTTAGCGATACAAAAATTTTTAAATTCTACATAACAAAAGCACTGTAAGTAACAAACTCACTTGGAAAAACTATTCAGCTGTTAAAAAAGATGGAGACTTTACATCCATTGTATTAACCTGGATGGAAGTGGAACACATTATTCTAAAGCATCACAAGAATGAAGAAGCATGAATCATACGTATTCAATTTTGATATGAGGACAATTAATAACCTAGTACATGGTGGGGGGTGGGGGAAGAGGAGAGCAGGGAGAAGGAAGGAGGGAGCGTGGTGGGAGAAGTAAAGAACAGAAAGAGGGAAAGAGGGAGAGAGGTGGGGTCTCAAGTGTGTGACACACCTTTGGGGGCAAGACACAATTATATGAGTGACTTTACCCAACAAATGCAATCTGTGTAACCTGGTTTCTTATACCCTCAGTGAATCCCCAACAATAAAAAAACTTTAAAAAGCTAGGATATTTGCATATGCAGAAAAATGCTAATTTTCTTAGTATAAAATTGCTATCTGTATTATATGTGCTATGTACTCCAGTAGAAAATTGATAATAATAAGACAAGATGGTTTGAAGAAAAAGAAATACAAATAATTTCATACACATGAGAAGACAAACAGCATCACATATAAGAGAAATGCTAATTATATTACGGGGAAATACCATATTTTATTGACTAATTTGGTAAAGATCAAAGAGCTTCAAATTACACTTTTGACAAATTGATGGAAAACAGGCCTCTTGTACAGTGTCAGGGGATTATAAATTGATAAAAATCTATGGAAGAGGATTTGAAAGAATTCATCACATTTACAAATACACATTCTTTTTGACTCAGTTAGCCACCTTGTACACAGACATACAAAATGAGCAAGGGCACACTTTCAAGGATACAGTACTCTCCCTGCATGCTCTAAAATGTAAGTCCTCTGAATTGACTTAATTTAAGCCGATTTTAAAGGTAAGTAAAGAGAAAGCATGGCCTGGGAAGTCACCAGTGTTTGAACCCAGAGCCAAATTACAATGAGGAGAGTAATGGGGCAGGTAGCACCTCTCATACCAGAATGTAGAAGGTAGGATGAGATTTACTGTAGGTGAACACCTACACAGCCCCTGAATTCATTTGCTTCAGTAACCAGAAGTTACAGCATGTCTGTGTGGTCCAGGCTGCACTAACCATCCATACGTACTTATTCTCTTTTACTCCTCACAAAAACACCTGAAGGGAAGTAGCTTAATCCTATTGTTGATGATGCAGGTATCCAGAAAGCTTGAACAACTTGCCTAGCTTTACATAGCTGCCGATGGTAGACCTAAGATATGAGTGTGTGCTCCATTTATGGAAGGATACATTACATTGTTACAGTCCAGTTTCAACAGAGTTCTACCCTCGGTAGATGTACGAGCTACTTAAAAAAATAATTAAACTTAAAAATATGTCCTATTTTAAAAGAGATTTAAATATAACACATAAATAGGTCTGAAAAACTTTGGTATATGTATACCATGGAATACTACTGAGCCATAAGGAAGATGATGATTTTGTGTTCTTTTAAACAACTTGGATGGATTTGGAGAAACTGCTCCCAAGTAAAGTATCACAAGATTGGAAAAACAACCATTACATGTATACAATACCAATTTGAAACTTGGAGATTACCAATCACAGACCCACACAGGAGAAAATCTCAAATAAATTCAAGAAGGAGGGAGGTGGTGAGGGGAATCAGTAGCTTCTCACCCAATGGGTACGATGCATGGGTGTGTGGCACATTCCTTGGTGTAGGAGGACATAGTTAAAACCTGGATTTTAACCTTTCATGTGTAAATTATATTACCTAATGCTTTTTACCCTCATATTAATCTGAAATTTTTAAAAATAGGTCAGAAAATAGCTACTGACCTAGTGTTTAGACAGGTTCGACTGGTATCTTGAATGAGCCAGGAGCTCATGCCTTTAATCCTAGGACTTAGGGAGGCTGAGACATGAGGATCACTTAGGTTCAGGAGTTCAAGACCAACCTAAGCAAGAGAAAGACCCGATCTTCACTAAAAACAGAATAATTAGCTGGACCTAGTGGTGGGCACCTATAGTTCCAGCTACTTGGGAGGCTGAAACAGGTGGATCCCTTCAGCCCAGGAGTCTGAGGTTGCTGTGAGCTAGGCTGAGGTCATAACAGCCTGGGCAACAGAGTGAAACTCTGTCTCAAAAAAAAAAAAAAAAAAAGAAAGAAAAGAAAAGAATAATGACAATTTTATTGGTCTAACCCCTTTATCCTTGGCTGTAATATCTGCTGTGGCTTATGCCACAGCATAGAAACAGGAGTGGTGTTCTAGATTATGAGTTTGGGAAACTGATATCACAGCTTTGGATGAGAAAACACTGTCATACAAGAGAACAGAGAACAACAATTTAATAGCCGTCATTGCATGCTTGCTGTGTGCCAAGCATGGTATAGACCACTCTTCACCTATTATGTTATTTAATTTTTGCAACAACAGAGCAAAATGAGTATTATTATCTGGCTTTTATAGTTTAGGAAACTGAGTTTTAAATAAAATTTAAGTAATATTCCCCCTTCTCCCTCTCTTCTATGCACTAGACCAAAAAGCAAATAAATAAATTAAAGGTTAGAGTGAGGTTAATGTGTCTTATTTTAGGCCACGGGGCATCCCACCCACACATTCTATGTGATGTTAAAGGGATTTTAATAACAGGATTCTGCCTCCTGACCACATGAGTAGTTATCAGACTTGTTCTCTCACATCATAGGATGTTGTCCCTAAAGTCACAGGGACAACAGTGATGGGGTGAGTAACCTGAAAGCAAGATCTTAAAAACACAGTCCATGAGTTCTAAGGTCTCAAATTCTTGCAACTTCCCTGGATCCTTGTTGAAGTTGGGTGGGCAGCTCTTTGCTTCCTCCTCCAATTTCATTAACCATTCCCAACAAGCACTTCATTCTTTACCAGACTGGATCTCTGTTGTATACAAGCAAACAACTACTGCTGATAATGTGGCACCAAGGATTAAGAAGGGAGCAATGGGGTTATCACAGCAAGATGGGTGCAGAGAGATGGGTTCCTATCTGTGATCTGAGAGAGTTAGGAATCAGCCCATGTTAACACTGAGGATTATTTCTCTATGCACAGGAGCAATTAAAGCTACAGAATACAGGCTCAAAACTTGGAATTCTCATGCCCAGGTGTGGAAAATAACAACACAGGACGGCTTCTCTGTGAGTGCTCAAAATGCTTCTCATCTCCTTAAAGCTGAGCTGATGGAAAACCAGATCCAAAGACTGAGACTGTTGTTCACAGAATCTAAACACCAGTTAAATCCACAACCTTGCAAGTCTCTTATTTAAAAATTTGACCCTTGATCAGGAAGGAACCAAATTCTGATAACTTCCAGAAGGAATGGAGATTCCCAGAGAAGCCCAAACTTGACACCATTCAATCTTCACAAGAAAACAATGATGCAGACCTTATTCTACACCTGTTTTACAGGCAAGAAAAAATATCTTATAGAAAAGAAAACCTAACAGGTTTCACACTGTAAGTGGCAGAGCCAGATTCAACCCAAAACATCTGACCTAAAGCCAACGCTTTTAACCAGGTTCAGCAAGCCCTTTCTGGAAGTCTTTGCCAGAGGACTCAACTGCAGCACAAAAGCAACTACAGATAATAGGTAAACAAACAGGCGTGTGGCTAGGATCCAGTAAAAATTTATGGACATTGATGTTTGAATTTTATAAAATTTTTACCTATCACTAAATATCATTCTTTTGCTTTTTAAAAATAATTTAAACATGTAAAAGCCATCCTTAGCTCTCAAGTCATATAAAACTAGATATTGCTATAGTTTGCCAACTTTGCTCTTCACTTGCATCAGAAGAATTAAAAGTTATCTTTGAAAACAGATCCATGGTTCCTTTGAAAGCATAGCCATGAAAGGCTTATTCTCAGTAAAGATAGGATATGTTTATTCTCTGGCTTAGGAAGGGAACATCATGCTGTCATGTGATGGCCAAGCACTTTTCTAAGTTGTCCATGGAGGCCACCGGGGTAGCTACACACAAGACAGAAGGTTAGGTATTCATTTTTTTCTTAAGGATCACATGAGACTGTGGAACCTGAACATTTGGGAAAAACACCTATGCTGATATGGGGCCAAATGGAATGGAGGTTTCTGCCAAGAAACTAAAATACAAAGAACCAGGCATGTTTACTTTGCATCCTATAAGTAATTTATGAGAACTTTAATATGACTACTGAGTATATTTGTAACCCTATTAGACATTTTATTTTTTTGACCAGGGAAAAATTTGTAAATTGAAGACCTTGACATGTTGGCTCAGATTTCAGAGTCAAAGCAAGCTGGGAGACATTCTCCCCAAACCAGTTGCTTCCCTCCTGCCATTTTGTGCCATGCATATCTCTCTGAAGTCACCAAAACTCAGACATTACTAACATAGAGAAAAACTCAGCATCGACTAAGAATTGACCAGGGTTCAGCAAACCCTTTCTGGGAGCCTACTAAATGTCTACTAAGAATTCCGCATCTGCTTCTGCAAAAGGCTGAGAAGGCAGGGATGGGGGTTGGATGGAGGTCAGAAACAACTTTAGACTTGGTCACAGAAATAAGATACACTCAACCAGCAGGCAAGGAGGGTCTTACTGCCGTAAATGGCCAAGAGGGGTGAACATTTTTAGAAAGCCTACACAAATCTACCATGCTTGGGCTTATCACAGGATAGCAGGTGAACAGATTGTATCCACTGGCCCCAATAACTCACACTTCATGATTTAAGAAAAGAAATGGAACTCTATCTAGAGAGCTCACTGCCATCCCTCAATTTTACCCCATTTTTGTTTGATTTTCAAGATAGTTCCTGCTTATAAAAGAATTTTAAAGACACATCTTCATTGTTTTCTACTTACTAATTTATATGTGGAATAGCAGAAAGGATTAGAAATAGGTAAAATGAAGTTGAAAGGCATTGGTGGAAGATTATGGAGTTGATAGAAGTTATCAGGAGCAATTCATTTCAAAAGGTTTAACCACTGAATTTGTACCAGGTATTAAGATGCAGGATACAGAGACAATAGTCTTCAAAGACCCTATTTTCAGGAAGCTAATCTAATAAAGTAGAATAAAATATGTACAATAAAAGATTCTTTATTTACTTTTTGAGATGGAAGTCTCAGTTTGTCACCCCCGGTAGAGTGCGGTAGCATCATAGCTCACAGCAACCTCAAACTCCTGGGCACAAGAAATCCTCTTGCCTCAGCCTCCCAGGTAGCTGGGACCTCAGCCACAACACCCAGCTATTTTTAGAGATGGGATCTTGCTCTTGCTCAGGCTGATCTCGAATTCACCTTGCCTCTCAGAGTGTTGGGATTATAGGGGTGAGCCACTGCTCCCAGCCAAAAGATGATGTTTTTAACTTGAAACTGTCAAGGAAACACTCTTTTAGCACTGTAAGAAAAAAAAAAAAAACATAGACTGGTAAGAAGCCAGTCTTGGAAAGATTTAGCAGTTTTTGTTTGTTGCCTTTTAAATATTTACTCGAAGCCCAGAGTAATTTGCTAGCCTCTTTTGCTTCTCTTCCTCTAGTCTCCAAATCTAATGACTCACACTCCTATTTCACCCCTTGTAAGGGAATAAAAAACTATTGTCATTTTTATCAAACACTGGACGAAAGGAAGTGAGAGTTTAAGAGAGAACAGGGGTTGGCAACTGTGGTCCTTGGGTCATAGTGGTCCACTGCCTATTTTGGAATGATCCACAAGCTAAGAAATATTTTTAAATTTTTTTTATTTTTTATTTTTTTAGATTTTGGAATTTTTTAAATGGTTGGGAACAAAAATGGAAAGAATATTTTGTGACAAATAGTAATTAGATAAAATTCACATGTCAGTGTCCACAAAACAGTTTCCTTGGAGCACAGACATGCCCATTCATTTTTCCTTGTCTATGGCTGCTTTGGCTGTACAACAACAGAGTCAGCTGAGTTGTTCAACAGGCTCTATATAGTCCAAAGATTAACATATTTGTCATGTTAACATAATGTTAGCAAACACCAAAAAGTTTGGTGGTCCTTGGGTGAGAGATATAAAACTATAAAAAGGCAAAGGAGGCCAGGCACAGTGCCTACATCTGTAATCCTCCTACTCTGAGAGGCTGAGGCTACAGGATCCCTTGAGCTCAGGAGTTCTAAACCAGCCTGAGCAAGAAAGACACACTGTCTGTCCTAAAAATAGAAAAACTAGCTGGACTGGCTCTGCACCCATAGCACAGTGGTCATAGCACCAGCCATATATGCTAAGGCTGGAGGGTTCAAACCCAGCCCGGGCCAGCTAAAAAAAAACAACAATGACAACTGCAACAAAAAAATAGCCAGGCATTGTGGCAGGCACCTATAGTCCCAGCTACTTGGAAGGCGGAAGCAAAAGAATTGCTTAAGCCCAAGGGTTTGAAGTTGCTGTGAGCTGTGATGCTATAGCACTCTAATGAGGGTGACATAATGAGACTCTGTCA
>NW_003852638.1:816139-819856 GCF_000181295.1 Otolemur garnettii | reverse complement strand
AAAAAAAAAAAAAACTAGCCAGATGTTGTGGTAGGCTCTGTAGTCCCAGCTACTCAGGAGGCTAAAACAGGAGGATCACTCAACCTCAGGAGTTCAAGGTTGCAGTGAGCTATGATGACTCTACCTTGAGTAACAAAGCAAAACCCTACCTCAGAAAGAGAGAGAAAGAACACAAATAACTGAGGAAAAGAGGAAGGAGGGAGTCCCAGGGTAAAGGATCAGTTCAGGTGGCACTTCGGTTTATAAGGCACCCGAAGAGCCCTGAATTAATGCAGGAGTCCTCAAAGAGATCAGGACAGGATGAGTAGACCAGGAATCCATTGATAAATTTCTCTGTGGAGTGGATTATAATGGGTCATTGTGAAAGTCTGAGATACACAAAAATTTCAAGAAATATAAAATCCATGCAAACAGAAACAAATAAAGCCCTCCCAGCAACACTCATAAGCCAAGCAAGTTGAAACTTGTTCAAGTGTATCAGAAAGAACACTGTTACTGTATTTCTTGGAAGCAAAATAATGGACCATGACACAGTCTGTCTTGAAACTTTCATAGTGACCCACGGATTGTTTAAATCCAAATTAAAGAATAGATTGAACATTTTTTGGAATTCTACAAATGGGCCAGAGCAGCAGAGAAGAAGCCAATACTATCATAGCTTAAACTTTCCCAGCAAAGTACAGTTAAGACTGTGAGCCTGTGTTTAGGAGGAAGGAGTGGGTATGCAGACAGATGCAAGTTCCAAATACATTATTTAAAGGTTTGGTACTGAGGTGTGGACTGACATAGAAGACATAGGCTTAACTTTTTATTTAATATACTTCTGTAATATTGAAACACAGTCAGTCATACCACAGAACAAAGTTTCCACTGATGATGGACTGCATATATGATGGGAGTCTTATGAGATTATAATGGAACTGAAAGTTCTCTATCTCCTAGTGATGTTGTAGCCATCATAATGTTGTAGCACAACACATTATCTTTTCTTTGTTCAGGTGTGCTTAGATACAAAGATACTTACTCTTGCGTTACAATTGCCTATAGTCGTCAATATAGTCACATGATGTACAGGTTTGTAGCCAAGCTGTGCAGTAGGCGATAGCACTAAGTTTGGGTAAGTGCACTCTATGATGTTCACACAATGACAAAATCACCTAACAACTCATTTCTTAGACTGTATCCCTATTGGTCACCAACCCATGACTATATTATAACGAATAATTCAATAAAGCAATAAAAAGAAAGATTTTAAAAAGAAAGAAAACATATATACCATTAAAGAATTGCAAACACAAGTTTTATGTGCTCAAAGATGATAAAAATTCCATTTGACTATGCAAGAAAGGGGAAGTGGGGAGGCAAATCAGGAAATGCTTTACAAGGATGTGACATTTGCAATAAGCCTTTTAGGATCAATCAGATTTGACAAGGTGAAGAGGGCATCCTATGCCAAAGAAATGAACAAAGCCATCGGGGTGAGAGGGCTCCTTCCATGGTGAGGAAAGATCTGCCCAGATGGTCTTCAGGCTATTCGATCTTGGAAATGTGTTCACAAGGCTGAATTAGTTGTATGGACATACACACACACTGCACAAAGTATCAGCAGTAAAGGAATGTTTTACTATTTACTGCACACATGGTAGTAGCTTAGAAGAGAAATAACAGGAGAAGAAAGGAAAAACGTTTCTATCAATGCTTATATAAATGCTGAAGATACTGTACTGTCTTGAAGAATTAATTCCAGCCACACTTGCTTACTACTATTTTGTGGCAGAATAACCCAAGAGGAGATGGATCCAGCAACTTCAATTTTCAAAGTAATTATCAGCTTTGTATTTTTGATACAAATGGAATTGAGTAAAGCTAGCTTCCAGGTTTAACAGATAGCTGTTTTGCCTTCCTACCCTATAGTCCACCAGTGCTTCCCACTACAGGATAAAATTCTTGCTTCTTAGAACTGTCTCCAAACCTACTAAATTAGCATCTCTGCATGCAATGACTGAAAGTCTGTGTTTTTATTAAGTTTCCAGCTGATATTGATGAACTAAAGTTTGAGAACCTCAATTCTAGAATGTCCACACCCTAATTTTATAATATCTACTGTTAATGATCCTGCAATGGCAAGTTTAAGCTTTTGGAGACATGGCTTCTAACTTGACCTTTCCAACCAATAGTCATGTCAATGTAAGGAATTTAAGGTCACAGTCCTTCTGGCTCGTCTGCACTCCATTAATAATTACTTGGACTTAGAATCAATAATGATTCCCTTCTTTCCCAAACCTTTGTCTACAGTTTCTTAGAGAAGTCAGTGGCATAACACACATAAAGCTTTCAGCATAAGGTCTGATACTTAGGAGACACCAATAAATGCTTATTAGTTTTGCCTGTTTGATTCATGTCTGAAATATTTTAGGTGATTTGTCTTGAGGATTTGCAAAGAAAAGGTGAGGAACTATCACAGGTCACTAAAGTAGCAGTGGCGACCCCAAGGCTCCCAGTCTCCTAAGTACTTTTCCTCTAGGTCAATGGCTGAAGACAGTGCACTCTTATTGGTACTGACAGTGTCTCCTGGCTCACTTCTAGGTTGTCAATCTGGAGCTACAACTGAGCAGTAGTTTCAACATTTGGTCACCTGTGTAATCCTTGATTCCAATGGAATCTGACCCAGAAGTTGACACAAAGCTACTGGGTTTAGAGCAGAGATGTGAGGGCTGGAACCTGCCCTCCTCACTCCCTCCATACTTTACCAGATGCATCTCCCCTACTAGGGGATCTCATTGGAAACCATCCTCTAAGTCTTAGGCTGTGTTGAAATCTAAGAGATGGAAGAAATGTGGCATGAGCATTATATAAAAACCTAGATTTTTGGTCACTAAAAAAAAGTGAAAAGCCCCACATGAAGAAAAAGTAACTTGTAACTGCATTACTTTCACTATAAAAGGAATATTTTTAAACTAAAACTAACTTACCAGTATTAGTGACAACTTCAAGAAAAGTTCCCACTAATCTCATTGCCCTAATATAAGCACCATTAACTACTTTGGACATTTGGAAAGGGGACAAAAGGTAAGAGAACAGGTGTAGAATCATAGGAAGTTGAAAAGGTCCTGAGCATAATATACCAGAGTTACACTGGAGGAAAACAGGGCTGTCTTAGACATGCTCACCTGTAGAATGTGAGGGGCCTGGCACTTTCTTTCAAACTGTAGGACCTGAAGGTCTAAGACTACCTCCTCCCCTACCCCCTGCTCCAAGTGTGGCCAGGGTTCTGTGGGAAGGGCAGAGGGGTAATGAAAGAGATATGGAGAAGAGGGAGGGAGATAGAGAGCCCAGAGAAGGAGAGAACTTCAGGATGCCCACTAGGGGTAGACTCTGCATGGGTTAGCAACCTCTGGACTCAGTGCCAAATGTCATCAGCTAATGTCAAGGCTTCTCTCCAGTGGAACACTGCACTTATTTGCCTTCCCATCCTTCTGACACATGGCTAAGAAGCTGGATAATCAGTTTCACGACCCTTTAGCAGCTCCTGATACCTTTAGGATAAAGCCCATTAGGTGTGATAAAGTGCCTATTAAAAACTCCATACTCGGCTCGGCGCCTGTGGCTCAACTGGCTAAGGTGCCAGCCACGTACACCTGAGGTGGCGGGTTCGAATCCCCAGCCCGGACCCGCCAAACAACAATGACGGCTGCAACCAAAAAATAGCTGGGTGTT